>NC_139955.1:12500403-12600403 GCF_963454915.1 Gymnoscopelus microlampas
TGATGCCCTGATCCAGGTCTCATATGAGATCCCCCAGGACACCTCTGTTGACTTATCAGGAGCATGCCCAGATGTTATTGGGAGTGCATAAAGACATGCGGGGCATGATCAAATTAACGCAAATTAGATTAGCCAATCAGGAGAGAGTACCCATTTGTCAGATTTATTTTTTATAGTGTTCCAGTTCCAGTTTTGTCGCTCATTTATTTGTGTCAACACTTCCAATTTCACTTGTTTAATCTGTATCCTGACTGAGTTCTCTGTCCTGATTGAATACAAAATGCATTTTCTATTTAATAAAGAGAACTTAGGCCTACCCTACCTTTAAGTGTTCCCTTATTTTTTTGCAGTATAATAATAATAACAATTTTTATTATTATCATTATTATTATATTTGATTTACCATAAGATGCAAATTAAAGTAAGATCCTGAGTAATGTCAAGTAGTCACAGTCTAATATATAGAGCCATAATTTTAAATAGTAGTGTAACAAAACTGTATAGGCCCTAAGCCTTATTAAATAGAGATCCATGTTGTGTAGTAAATTAAAGTTATAATGATTTATCCCTATTTTCCATTATTATCGGTTAAAATTGTGAAAACGTTTCCACTCTGCCCCACCAGATGGAACCAAAGCTACACAAAACAACACAAACTTAACCTTGCTGTTATGATTTGTGATTTCATTCATTATCTTTCGGCAGTCCGTTTCATGACAATTTCGAGATTTAAATTAATGTAATGCAAAATTAGAGACAAAGTCTATACATCCAATGCAACCGAGATATCATTTATTTGCTGGATGTCACGTTAATCCCCAGCAAAGTCACCGGAAGCGCTACATAAAGCCGTGGTTGTAAAATGCGTCACAGAGCGGAGCTGTTGAGAGGAACTTGGTGTTACATCTAAATTCGTGACCCACCGAATACCGTGACTCTAGAGGTCACTGTGGCTCGGCACTTAAGGGAAGTCCTTTGAATATTGAATATCTAGACACAGTGGTGGAAAAAAGTACTGACAAAAGTACAGACATTTTTTACTTAAGCAAAAGTATCAATATTGCACTGTAGAAATACTCTGTTACCAGGAAAAGTCCGGAATTCAAAATATAATAATACTTGGGTAAAAGTACAAAAGTATTGGTATCAAAATGTAGGCTACTTAAAATACCAAAAGTAGAAATTACTCATTTATGCAGGTCCCATTTCAAATGTATAAAATGTATTAAGAATCTTTTTTTAAATAGCTGATCTACAAGCTCACAATAGGTCACATCGTGGCCCATTGTGAGCTTGTAGATCGGCTATTTTCAAATGGTCGAAATGAATAGGGCTGAATGTGGTTAATGTATGTTTTGTAATAAGAATGAAAATCTACAAAGTAACTAGTAACTAAAGTGTTCAAATAATTGTAGTGGGGTAAAAGTGCAACATTTGCCTCTGAGATGAAGGAGAGTAGAAGTAAAAGTACAGACAATTGGAAATACTCCAGTAAATAAAAAAATACCTCAAAATTGTACTTACGTAAATGTACTTAGTTACTTTCCACCACTGATGATATGACATGATGACATCGAACTGAACTGAATTGAATTGAACTGAATTATAGGCATGCACTGATGATATAAATGTATGTCCAGCATTGCATCAGATTAATGTTAAAGAACTGAATAGTCGTTAACGTTCTTTAGATTTTAAATATTATTGTCTTATTCCCTTCATGTTTTTATTTCTCACTGAACTCTATATTTTACGAATGTTATCGTGTTTTATTCTGTTGCTGGTTTTGTTTCATCTTTTTCTTTACATGTTATGCACTTTGTAACTTTGTTTGTGCTTTATGAATAATACCAGTAGACTACATTTTATGTCAGAACTCAGAAGACATTAAAATAAGACTGCAATAATTCAATGATAAACAGCCTCAATTACGACAACCAAATCGTTTCAGGTCGATGATGGCTGGCTGCCAACAACCCTTTTACTTTAAACGCCTATGAAATTCAAAGTTGAAACAGGAATTTGCCAAACGACGACCTCTAGAGGTAGCAACACTATTATATAGGTCACACATTACGGCGTATCACCAGAGCCTGTAGCGGCTCCGTACAGATAATCTCCTCTGATTTTTACATAAGAAACTCCCGCTATTTGTCGTCGGTCCCGCTGCAACAACATGGTGAAGATTGCGTTCAACTCCGCTCTGGCGCAGAAGGCGCTGGAGAAAGAAGCAGCAGCCTCGGATAAGGTGAGGAACCTGCGGTGTTCAGTCTGGTGGTGAAGAGCGTCCGTGTGTGTGTGTGCGTGTGTATGTGTTTATGTTTGACGGCTGTCCAGGCCTTCATCATCAGGTCGCAGATCATCATCAGGAGACAGTGACCGTGGGGCGCAAACCCCCGCCAGTCCTTCAATCCATGTCTATGTGTCATGGAGTGTGTTATCCTCTGCATAGTAGTGCATACTGCAGGTTTGCAGGGTCTTATTTTATTGATTTGTCGCAATCTTGCAGTTGCACACAATGACAGATTGCACCTGATGCGGCACACTGGGACCGCCCATCTTTTAAACATCTGGCTAGGAGTTAGAAGCCACATATTACACCGCTGTATCTACATATTAGTAGGACACTAGCCTATATACACTCAGATGGTGAATTAGCCTTGGATCAAGACTATCATGGATGTATTTGATCGAGTCTGACTTTTACTTACGTTTCTATATCATAGATACGAAAGTAAAAGTCAGACTCGATAGAATACATCTATATTCTTGATCCAAGGCTAATTGTAAATACTGTGTGCGCGTGTTTATGTTTGACGAGGTCATATGTTCACCAGGTCGCAGATCAGGAGACAGTGACCGTGGCACCATGGGCCCGTCTGTCATCAAACCCTCCGCCAGTCCTTCAATCCATGTCTAAGTGTCCCATGTCTATGTGTCATTGAGTGTGTTATCCTCTGCATATAGTGCATACTGCAGGTTAGCAGGGTCTTATTTTATTGATTCGCCGCAATCTTGCAGTTGCACACACACAATGACAGATTGCACTTGATGCGGCACACAGCAGCCCACTGGGACTGCCCATCTTCTGGCTTCAAACATCTGTCTAGGAGTTAGAAGCAACATAGATATTATGCCGCTGTATCTACATATTAGTAGGAGACTAGCCTATAAACATTCACATTGTAAATTAGCTTTGGATTAAGACTATCATGGATGTATTTGATTGAATCTGACTTTTACTTTCGTATCTATATCGTAGATACGAAAGTAAAAGTCACAAATTGCATCTATAATAGTCTTGATCCGAGGGTAATTGTAAATAATGATACTTGCTTCTGGTCAATCGACATATTATTGTGTGTGTGTGTCTGTGTCTGTGTCTGTGTCTGTGTGTGTGTGTGTGTGTGTGTGTGTGTGTGTGTGTGTGTGTGTGTAGGATCCAGAGGTGGGTTCTGTTCAGGAGAGCAGTGAGGGCTCTACAGGCCGCTGTCTGTTAACTCTACTGGGCATCGCCTTCATTCTGAGCGGGGTGATCGTTGGAGGAGCATGTCTGTATCGCTACTTCGCTCCGAAGGTATTATAACATACAATACTTTACATTTGTACCACACTTTTCATTCATAGTGAAACTTTCCCCCCAATATGTTTATTGTCATTTTTATTTTATTTTCCACATACATTACACACACTGTCACATGCACATATACACACCCGCTCATAGACACGTTATGCGATGCAGAAATAGTTTTCAATGTGGGGTCTGGGGACCACCAGGGGTCAAAATGGACCATTACGTGTCTGAATTAAATTTACACTGAGGATTCTACAGTGTCGATTGGGGTCCTAGAGATAGAAAATGGTATCACATGGAGGTCTGTGGCATAATGCATATCAATTATTATATAAAAAGGTTGAGAATCAATGCTATACAGTATTAACCACTTAAACCTTCTATTGTCAGTAAAACGAACCTGAGTTACAACTGTATACTGGCCTGGACTGCCTTTTTCCATCTACACCAAATATCTTCGCGGTAGTAATAGTCGATCTACAAGCTCACAACGTGTCGCGTAATCTTTGGCGAATGTCCCCCCCCCCCCAGAATAGGCAATGGCATGCTGGGTTTCAAGTGGTTAAAGATACAAACTGGAACGCATAAAATATAACATCTGTAATCTTGTTGTCAGTGCCTTTGCTTTTTAGTTGGGCATTCCTGCCAGACCCTTAGTTCAAAACCAGTCTGTGGACATTACCTCACACTCGTACCCAAGCTGTAAGAGCACATCTTTCAGGAGTTGGTGCTTTAAAACCTTGAATGTTTCTGCCAGACTATAGTCAAAAGTACACCCCACATCCAAAATGGTGACTCTACTGACCTTGTCTATGACAACCAGACCAGGTCTGATGTATTTACTAACATTTGAAAAGACATCACAGGCAATTCTTAAACAGTTTGAACATGAAACACAGGAATGTCTATAGATTTCAACAGATTTCAAGATGGAGTCCTTATCCAATAAATCAACAGTTCACTTGAGCTTTGCAATGTACATTCCCTTGTATGTGTACATAGCAGCCGTTTAGAACATAATGACCAGGATTCATGATAATGGTGCTGACAATGAGGAGCAAACAAACACACACTCTGGCCCCTTTTCCACCAGGGTTGAACCGGTTCTGTTCTTTTTTCCCGCCTAATTTTGAACCATTCAGAGTGTTTCCCCTGAAAATGAATTGGTTCAGAACCCTAAAAGTTGGTTCGGAACTGGAACCAAAAGAATACTCGTTTTTTCTTGCCCTGAACTGGGAACCAAAGTGGGCATTTCACTATTCCACAGGTTGGAAGATGCAGGTGCAATATAAACAATGGCAAAAGCAAGCGAAAAAGGAAATCATCATTAAATAAAAAGAAAAAGAAAAGGAAAACCGGGGAAAGGGAAAGACGATTGAATTTCCCCTGTGAAATTGACACTTTTGACCGGTCATATTCGAGGCATTGTGTGACGCTGCAGTATGATCAAGAAGAGCATTAATTTACGATACAACACACAAAGTTAGAATATGGAGAAAAGAGGTTTCTGCCCGACAGCAACGATATACTGCTCTGGACAGACATGGATATATGCTACTGGTTGGCAGAGGTATACAACCATGATGCAGAACCTCTAGTTTGTGCATGTGTTTATCTGTGTGTGTGTGTGTGTGTGTGTGTGTGTGTGTGTGTGTACAGAGGCTGTACCACGGTGCGATGCAGTTCAGTGACGTGTCGGCAGGGGTCGGCGGAGAGGGCCAGCCGTACTACCTGCCCCGGGTGGAGGAGGAGGTGGAGATCTCTGACAACATGGCCGTCATCAGTGTCCCGCCTCCACGCTTCAGACCTGGAGACCCCGCCTACATCCTGCATGACTTCCACAGGGTGAGCAAGTTAAATCACACTAGTACACCACACACACACACACACACACACACACACACACACACACACGTCATAACTGGTGCTGTGTGTGCAGTGCTTGTTAGGTTGTGTAGTGGGTCCCACAGTCATTTGAATGGGTCCTGAATACAATTTTTGCTTTTTGACAAAATGGTTAACGGTTAAAGCTGTAACTTTCCTTTTCTACCCCGGATTTGAACCCGGTTTCCTGCGCAAGTTCTGACATTTTTACCATTGAGCTAATGGAGCCTGCAGGGGATGAATTGAATCTTGTCGATCAGGTCAAAATTTGTGTCAGATCCTGTGAGACAGGACCTTTGACACAATCTAAATGTCAAAATACAACCACCCCGGTTATGTTGTATCAACATACTCTACCATACAAATTACACTTTATTCATCAAAAGAAAGTTACATAGTGCCGCTTTAAGCTTGTGTTAATTATGGTTATATATCTATAAAATCGGAAAACTTTATTTGCAAAAGGTGTTACATCAACATTACAATACTAGTAGTCTACACAATTCAAACAAAATAAACATTGTACTCAGATTGGGCCTTTGGGGGATGACTACACATGACAGTAAGCATAGTCGATTCATCCGTTTTCAACCTTATCTTCATGTAATGTAATTGGTCCTCACGCAAGAGTCACGCATGTTCATTATAAGATGGCACCATTTCCATCTACTCGCTCTGTGACAAGAAGTGGGCTGTGGACAGTTCAGAAACATGCTGCTTCGTTTCAGATTTTAATACGTTAAATATGCAGGATGCATACATAACAACATTTGTTATTTGTATTTATTTATTTATGGATACCCATGTGCACATGCACATCAAATATATTCACAACATACCACTCATGCAGTAAGTGTGTAACAATCAGATATTGCTATCAACAATTACTAAAGGAAATCACGGGTTGAATATGATCTTCCTTATAGATATGTTTCAAAAACGTAGCATGCAATGAATTGGTTTTCACATTATAAACATCAGACACCAACACAGGTTAAGCTCAGAAGATGATCTTTATCTGACTGAATTTAATTAAATAATGACAGTTATTAGATCCGGGCACACTCCTTTCAACGGTGAGTATTTGTGGCCTGCCCTTGGCTATATTCCACCGAATAGCATGTAGACAAGATTATTCAATCAAACATTCCCAGGTCACACGCGGACTCCATGGCTGTTTGTCTCTCTCTGTCTCTTCCCCCGTGGGCCGGCAACTTCCGTGTATCTTATCCACCAGTGTCACTGCCCGCCAATCAATCGATCATTCCATTACAATTGACATTGACAATGACAATGAAACCACCCCAAAACATAAACAAAAGCAAAACAGATACATCTCATAGCAAATGGGACCTTACACATAAGGATGGAATTTATGTGTGTGTGTGTGTGTGTGTGTGTGTGTGTGTGTGTGTGTGTGTGTGTGTGTGTGTGTGTGTGTGTGTGTGTGTGTGTGTGTGTGTGTGTGTGTGTGCGTGTGTGTGCGCGTCTGCGCACGTCTGAGTAGAAGCTGACCGCCTACCTGGACCTAACCCTGAGGACCTGCTTTGTGATTCCTCTGAACACCTCTGTGGTTCTGCCTCCCCAAGACCTCATGGACCTATTCATGGAGCTCATGGTAGGACTGCCCTGTTTACATGAAATATCCTCACCGTACTACCTGTTAAACCCTACATTAAACAGCCTTCTCTGTACCTGCATAGAATTCAATTCCATTTATTTTATTATTATAGAGCGAAATCACAAGTTGTGTCAATACACTTACTTAGTAGGATCGAGGGAATTTCCATGCCTCTGTCTTTTATTTCCCCTCTCTGGTCATTCATTTTGATCTATTTATATTTGATCTACCTTGTTTCAAACATTACTTTTTATTTAAAAAAGGAAAAAGCTAAAGTACACAGATCATTTCAAAAACTTTTAATAGGTGCAAAAAAGAATTGGTGACGTGTCTTCACAGAGTCTTTTACTATCTATTACCTTATTTCTACTGCACTAGACAGCACATTATATAGCAGAGGTTTCTAAATATGCTCCTGGACCTGGTCTAGGGGATCACTGGTCCTGCTGGTTTACAATCCTACCAGGTACTTAAAAAAGCAACAGACTCTAGTGAACGATTTATCTAGCCAGTCACACAAGCAATGTAACCCCTCGTAATAGGCTTTCGGCTATTTCACATTTATATACCAATCACACTATATGCAATCAATACATCATGTGTAGGGATTGAGCACGAGAGTTAAGAGTAGAATATTACTCAGACCAGTGTCTTTGATGGATTTTATTATACTAAACACACAATACAAACATTAACACTTCTAGGTCAGTAGCCACAGCAAGCTACTAACAGGGTCAGTATCAGACTACATGATCAGTACGAGACTACTAAGGAAAGAATAAACACACAAACAAGAACGACAATATTACTGACATGAATCTACACACAAACTATAAACATGTCAGCATACACAACCATTAATCGTCGTGTAATCAAGTTCTCTCCACTCACTGACAGTCATTGTCGTGCTCAGCCGATCGAATCTAATGCACCCGCTGGCTTCCGGCGTTTATAAAGCTTCCGGTCGGAACCGGAAGTGCTCGCTCCGACCCGGAAGCGTTTCACATCATAACACCCGGAGAATAATAACAAATATACTGGATAACCCTTGGAAAAGATAGCAGTACACATACTGTACGAACCATTCAGTCATCAGTACACTACTTTTTACATGCAGATAAAACCGCTACCGTACCCACGTCTCTAAGGTAAACAAAGCATATCGACGTCCCACCGGATGTCACATGATTCCCCCATGGGACGCCATTTGGCACCGGAAGTAACATCAATTTCCCACAAGACACCACTGTCCAGCACGACTTTAAACCACTAGATGGTGCGAGATCCTTATCTAATAACCTCCTGTTACCCTCTATTTTCATCAGTATTAACCCCTACTTTAGCATGCATTTATCCCTGCCATTATAACTCGGCCTATCACTCTGGTATCATCCTAAATAAGCAGTAAATACACACATAATAATCACAATAAGTATACAGGCACTCGAAAGCCTGGGATATATTCTACATCTAGTAAAGCTCCTAGTTGAAAAATAAGTGTTCCTGAAAACCAGGTTTGAAAGCCAGGTAACCAGGTATAGAGAGACAGAAAGGATAGTGCAGAGACAGACATGACACGTGAGACAGGTCTCAAGTCAGACCCAAATGCAGAATATTGCAGCCACATGAGAGGCACACCCTTTGGTAGAGCCAAAACGGGGCCCCTGAGAGAGTGCTAACCTTTACTAACACGCAGGGTCTGATTAAACTACCCCTCGCTGATCAATTTATTCCACACTTGTTTAATTTCAGCCTTGACTACTTTAAACCTGGTATCCCTACTTTGGGCATGTTATCATCATACCCAGAACCCAAAAGTGTTAAACAATTTTAGAAAATAGCAAAAAGAGACGATCTATAAGATCAATGACAGCATGTTGGGTGGGAGAGGGGACATCAGTGGGGTTAACAACAGGCCAATCCCATCACAGAAAAACTATGTTTTGTTGCATTGGACTGACAACAACTGCAGGGGGCACTGCAGGTCTACATGAGGTTTAAGAATAAGCAGTCTCTGGGTGTCTGGTGGCTCAGCCAGTGCAGAGACTACTGTATGTGCTCCTTGTGAGTCGTGAGGTTCCACGTTCAAATCTGACTCCTCTCTTGTCTTGCAATGTCTCTCCTCTCTCTGCCCTTTGTTTCCTGTCTCTCTCTAAACTCTCCTATCTAAAATATAGCATGAAAGGCAGTATTTGCACCAATGCACCAATAAACATACAATCTTTAACCACTTTCAACCTTATTTTGGGCCTGTTGTTATATGCACAGAACAATCCCCCCACACACACACACACACACACACACACACACACACACACACACACACACACACACACACACACACAGTCTCTCTCATTCACTCCCTCACTCTGTCTCTCTATCTCACTCTGTTTCTCTCTCTCTCACACACACACACACACACACACACACACACACACACACACACACACACACACACACACACACACACACAGAAATCGCTCCATTATGTCCGTCGCTGTCAATCAAAACTGCCGATGTTATGATTGGTGCTGAAAAGCCTGTCGGTCTTCATTCTATTCTAAATCAGCGCCATCCGCTTTAGAATCCACCTTCTCCAAGACTATATCAACACACACAATACCGACACAAGCATGCACGTTGCACCCGTCTATCTGACCGCGACCGGGATAAAAATTACAACAATTCTCTTCGTTATGCTTGTTTTCTGCACCGTGCCTTGTATTCCGCGGACGGCCAAGACTCCAAAACGACGCTTTACAGTTAATAATAATAATAATAAACTTTATTTGTATAGCACCTTTCATGACATGAAATGCAGCGCAAAGTGCTTTACAGAGCAAGAATACAGTTACAGTTACAACCAAAGTTGATGCATCCAGGACTCCCAGATGGACTGAATGATGTGTAACCAATGCTGTCCTCTCTGTGCTTCTTCTCTCCCTCCATGCAGTCTGGTTCGTACCGCAGCTACCTGGTCCAGGAGGACCTGGTGGTCACCGAACGCATCGAAGACCTCAAGCCTCTGGGCGTCTACATCCGCCGGCTCTGCTACGGCAAAGAGACGTACCGTATGCAACGCCGCTGCGACCTCCCAGGTCCACATACTGAATGTCTAAAATTGTTCTATATTATGCATATTTTTATATCAATGTATATCACAGTATACATTTATTTGAAATATAGAAGTGTGTGTGTGTGTGTGTGTGTGTGTGTGTGTGTGTGTGTGTGTGTGTGTGTGTGTGTGTGTGTGTGTGTGTGTGTGTGTGTGTGTGTGTGTGTGTTCGTGTTCAGGTGGCGGGATCCAGAAGCGCTCAGCAGAGGAGTGCTTCACCATCCATCACTTTGAGAACAAGTTTGTGACAGAGACCAGAATATGCAAGGCCTGATGGGAAGGCGGATGACAGGCTGATGTTCCCACTGACATGGGGAGAGTTGGAGGAAGCAGGGGGATGGAGCGAGAGAGGGAGGAAGGGGTGTGTGAGAGAGGGAGAGCGGGGGACGAGAAGGCTGTCTTTCAACTCTTGTTGGTAGCTTAGGGATTTTTTGTACATTATAGCTAAACTTTGTTGCTGTCGGGGCAGAAACCTTGTGTTTCCATATTTCCATTTGTTGTGTTTTGTCGTAAATGAATGCCCTACTCGGCATTAAGTAAGCCCACAATGGGTTGCATCGCGACACAGTGGAAGCCTGTAGGTTGGCTATTTTCGCCAACAGATCTCAGATCTTTTTAATTATTTTGAAAGTGGTTAAGTCCGTTTTATAAATACTTAACCAATGACAAATATTAACGAGAGCTTGTGACTATTAATAACGTCATTGGATCCATTGGAACACAGGTTCTTTTTCCCATTTCCTGAAAAGTAACGGCCTTGGACAAACAAGGTTTCTGCCCGACGGCAACGATTTGCTTCTCCTTCATTTGCTCCCAGTAAAGAGTGAATTTAACTCTATAACCTATAGTCTCATGTAAACCTCTTCAGGTTGCGAAGCTCCTGCTAACTCACATAGATCTCTGCCAGTTCTTAGCAATCCTTCATCCAATCCTGCTAACTAAAAAGCTTTAAAGATTTCCCCTTTGTTGATTGTTTTTCGTTGTTGTTGCAGTACAGTATAACTACCTACAATTGGATTCTGTTCTCGTTACTGTAATACAAAGCCGTGTCACCTCGAATTGAACAACGTGTTAATTGTTTCTGCAGAATCCCCCGACAAGTGTTCGGTTTTTATTCATATTGATTCTTGCCTGTGTGTCACAGCCTGCTGTTCCTCCCTGCTTACCGATGTTGAAAGTTGCTATTATTATTATTGTTGTTGTTGTTATTGTTATTATTATTAAAATTAGTTTTACCGTTTTATCACTTTATCGCAACCCTGACATGGCAGAACACAGACCAGCAGATACAGTTTTGTTACAGAAGAACCGATAGATGGATTTCCCTGGAAAGGTATTAGAAATACAGGAGTCATTTTCCTTTGATTAATGGTAAAAGAAGTGACAAGAGCGCTGGCCTGGGTCTCAGGCGCAAGCCTAATTTATGCTTCGTCGCACCCCCAGAATGCCCTGCTGTGTGACGTAACATACATGGTGTTGTAACAGGACTAGTGTTTAGTGTTTGTGTTGAAACCTCATTGTCCGGATGAAATAAAAGGGTTGCTGACGACAAAGTTAGAGGGGAATACTGTCAGAATTTTCGTTTTGTTTTGTCGTTCTCCAAAGCATTCTTTCTGAAATTATAAGTTACAATATTTGTTTTTAAGTGTATGAACGGAAAACTGAATTCAAGTGCAACCTGGTGACATCCTCATTACATTGGACAGGATTTCTGACAGAAAATGTCATGTTATGTACATGAAATGTACAAGAAATGTGCAAAATGTTGTCTTTGTTTATTAAAGTCAGGTTTTACAACCATATCGGTCAATTGTATAGGATTGGAATTCTCCTTGATTCTTGGAGCTCATACAGCTCAAACTGTAGAAGCTATCGTGAAAGACTAGGAATATGTCGTCCCATTTCATTGATAAACATTAGAGACAGTTGCGGTGGAACTGTACTTAATAGACCACTCAGACTGCACTTGAAGAAGGAAATTGTGTGCTTTACTGTTAAAATAAATGTGTTTTTGTTTCAGTTTTTTTTAACAGCAATAGAGGGTGCTGCGATGTTTCCATGAGAGTCTAGGAAAACCATGTTTGTTGAACTGTCAAAATGAATTTCACTTTGTACTTGTTTGTTGTTGAATTAAAGATGCATTTCTTTACCCACATATAAAATGTTGCTTTGAATTTTTTTTTCTATTCTATGCAATTCCCACAAAAGTAATACTATACCTATAGCCCTATCTGTGACCTCTGCCAAAGCTCTGAATATAATAATTAATTTGGGGAAAAATGTCGGTCAAGATAACTTACTGAATTGTCAACATGGTGTAACCATTCAAGGAGCCATTTTGTGTATTGCGCAAGAAGACCATGTGACAGGAAATGATAAGAGAGGCATGCTAGCATCAGTATCTCTTTAAAATGTTCATGATTTGACACTTTTAGGGCATGGACATGGGTGTGTCTGAAACCACATACTAACGTACTACATACTACACAGTAGGCTATTTTTAGCCTACTACTGTACATTACATTACATTACATTACAGTCATTTAGCAGACGCTTTTATCCAAAGCGACTTACAATAAGTGCATTCAACATAGGTAGGGAACGAAACTACTATTTAGTATCTACTAAGCAGTAGGGTTTCACTTCGGAGTTCGGACATACAAAAAAGTGATTTGGCAGTAGTATTAGTATGCTATTTTGAATGGGGCCACGTTGGAAATCACATACTGATTTTTTTATTTGTCATTTTTTCACTGACCCAGTTACGTTTTGATACAAATTAATACTTCATATCTGCTAGGTGACATTTATTCAGAGTGATGGTGTTGTTGTGTAGTGTTTTCAACGTGGGCGGTACAGCCCCCGATGGGGCGTACAGAGAAGTTCGTGGTCCCTAACATTCATCGAGCTCTGGACTTAGTAATTTTTTTTCCGTTTCGGTAGTGACACTACCGAAACAAAACAAAAAAATCCCCCAAAAACCTGTTAGGAGTACGTTTCAGGCAATTTAAAGTTGATTGGTAGTGACTTTTTTTTTGGTCCCTAACATTCATCGAGCTCTGGACTTTGGACTCTGGACTGGATTAATATTTTTTCCGTTTCGGTAGTGACACAATGGTGTCACTACCGAAACGATGGTCTGAGAGTTGAAGTGACTGGTGGCTGAACAGAGCTCTGCCAACTTCCACTGAATATGTTTTGACTGATTGATCGACTTTCAGAGACTGTTGTTGAAACGGTTCTACAATTCACACTGTTGATACACTGGAAAGTCTTCTTAGAGACACGGGTAGCTAAACAACCATTTCCGTTGCTCAACGGAGCAAAGCGATTTTCATGGAGTGCCTGCTGCGTTTTGTGATCGAATTCAGAAATGGTTTGTCTATAAGAAGATGGAAATAAAATGAGATGTAGTTTGATTTGGGCTGGAATTCATTGGTCATCTTACAGAGACAAACAGCAGCAAACACTGTTTGTCAAACACTGACAAACAGCACCAAACACATAATATCTGTAAACAATATTACAGATATTATGAGGGTTAAAGCTGAAGTGAAGATTCTGTCAAGATGTGCGGTACATTATACTGTATGTTTGGTCTTCCATACGGGAGACCTGGGTTTGGGTCTCGGGTAGGACATAAAACCTCCAGATTGCAGCTTTAATTGAAAATTAAGCGGGACAGTTGATGCAGTCAGGTTTCTCTCTGTAGGACAGACGATGCCGTTTGTCTCTGTAGGACATTGAAGAGACACTTTTTGTTAGTTTCTTTTAGAGCAAATCGTGTTTTTATAGCAAATCTAAAAGCCCTGAAACTTGCCTCTCTGACGTATACACAGTACTTTCAAATCTTTCTTCCCTTAAATGTAGGTATTTATGTAAATGATTTAAAAAGTATTCTATGCATCTGATGAATATAATGTGTTGGTTTCTTGTGCCATATCCTCCTCAACCCCCGACCTGTCTTTCATTCCTTTAATAGTCTGTCTTTCTGGAATGTTTCTATAAGAAAAATAAGAATTACCTCATAAAAATATTGTTTTCAGCATACGTTCCTGATAAAACATCTCCATACAGTATGTAGCACTTCTTAGTGAAATCTATTTTTTCATTGCTTTAAAGACATTCGGGTTATAATGCACTATGTGTCATTTTACGCTTGAAAATGAAACATTCTAATTTGTGTTTTTATTTGAAAAATAAACAGTTTTTCCTCATGTGGTTGGTGTTAATTCTTTACTTAAAAAATAACATATCTGATTTCACATTGTGAACTAGTGTGAGTTTTAGACAAAATATTTAGGAGTGTTAGCAACGTTTTTTGAAGGAAACGTGACATAGTGGAAAATCACGTCCGGCACAAATGCCGGTACAGTACAGTACAGTCCGGTACAGTATGCAGAGTTGCGCCATGATCTAAGGCAGTGGTTCTCAACCTTTTTGGCTAGTGACCCCCCAAAAAGACTCCCCTCCTTCACGTCTCACCAATCTAACAACATACAAGCACTGAACAAATGCTTGTGCGTGTGCGGCACTGTGCGCACACTAAACAAACACGTGTGTGCGCACATACCTACTGAGACTGCTATACTAAATAAAATGGCTAAATGAGTTAGTCGTTGTGGCTTTAATTATAGGTATATTTTCTAATAATAATTAATAGTAATTATCGCCTACTAATCTACAATGCGATATATATGTATATGTGTATATATATGTGTATGTGTATATATATATATATGTATATATACACACACACACACACACACACACACACACACACACACACACACACACACACACACACACACACACACACACACACACACTCTCTCTCTCTCTCTCTCTCTCTCTCTCTCTCTCTCTCTCTCTCTCTCTCTCTCTCTCTCTCTCTCTCTCTCTCTGTGTCATGTGTGTCAGAATGATTGGAGGGCGGAGTGTGTCATCAGTGGAGATCTGGCCCACCTGGATTGTCCTCTATAAAAGAGGTGGCTGGACTTCATTCTTGTTCTCTCTCTCACCGTGAAGCTCACTGGGAGCACTCCAGCCTTTTGGATTTTGCTTGTTAAAGAACAAGATCACTGTGGTAGAGGTTTGGGTTGTGTAGTTACCTTGTCATGATGTAACTCCAAAGGTGAACAAGAAATCTAAAATAATTGCTGTATAAAAATTGAATAGAAATTGATCATTCAAAATATGCTCCTCATTGACATTGTACGGTGAAACGGCTCTCAAAGTCACTCTTTTAGCACGTAAACGAACACAAACAAAGCTGATTCAGTCAATATAGAACATCACCAAACCCAGTACTGTTTTTATTTTTTAATAAAAATGTCAACTTCCTGTTGATTTTAGTATTTGAAGATCCAGATCCGCGCATCCAGTCCGAGTTCTTTTTAATAAAAATAGCAAAATCAACAGGATGTTAGCCTTTTTATTTAAAAAAACAAACGGTACTGGGTTTGGTGATGTTCTATATAGTCTGAATCAACTTTATTTGCGTTCGTTTGTGCTAAAAGAGTGACTTTGAGAGCTGTTTCAGCCTACAATGTAATTCCCAATGAGGAGCATATTTTTTTATTATCAATGGAGCAATTATTTTAGATTTCTTGCCCACCTTTGGAGATGCATCATGGCAAGGTAACTACACAACCCAAACCTCTACCAAAGTGGTCTTGCCCTTTAAGCACTGTTAACCACCCCAGTATCCGTATTGTGGGTATAGCTTTAGCAGAAAATAGCCGTTCGACAAGCGCACTGCGACACGTGAGCTTGTCGATCGGCTATTTTCAGTCAAAACTTTCCTCATAATAACACAAAACCGAAAATACACTAGTATTGAGCCCTGAGGCTCCCCGGTTACCCATATGGGGTTAAGTTAGTTTTAATAAAAAAAATTAAACGTTCTTTGTTTGTGTGAGTTTCCTCATTTTGTTACAAACTCAGCCGTATGCAACACTCTTGGTTGGTTGTTGCAATAAATACATTACATTTATGTGGTTGAATATGTAATTTGTTATCCCTGAGTCACTAGAATACCTCAAAACGAAGTATGGAGCTCGGCCTATAATTGATCATTGATTTGATTGATATGCTGCATGCCATGAGTGCAAAGTGGTATTTTCTTAAACTTAATTCAGTTAATCATAGAGGATCTGTGGTCATAATACAGCACTGTTTGAGGAACTATAGTTGAAAACTTAAGACATATTTTTTAATGTCCAGTCCAAAGTGAGAACAATGTGGCCTACTTGATTTTAACACCAAAACTGCTATAGTTTTGATCATCTGAAACTAAGGAATTTATAAATGACAAAAAGGGTATGAATTTTTATGACATTACGAAACATCTCTCTGTTTCCTTTCAATGAAAGTGTAAATCTGGGTTCAGACTCAGCCAGAGTAAACGTTTTCTAACAGATGGTTTTAAACAACCTAAATCTCAGTCGTGTCATAATGAACCCTTTCCCTGATCATCAGAGGGTGCATCTAGTAGATCCAGTCATTCTGTCAGGGGTAGAGGTGTTTGCTGTGGATTTTCATCTTTTGACCTGTCACCTTCTTGCTTTAACTTTAAATATAATCTCAAAATCCTAATTAATGTGAAAGGCCTGGTGGTGCAAGAGTAAAGCATAGGCTTCACAAGCGGATGGTCGTGGGTTTGAATCTTGGTCAGGGAAGATCTCAATTTTCGGTCTTTTTAAGGCGAGAACCATGGATGAAGCCCGCCTCCCTCCTCACGCCCTCTTTTAGCTCCGGTAGGAGAGGGAGGAGCATGGAAGGAGCCCACCTCCAGGGGGAGGAGCTTAATAAATTTACATATTAATTAAATATTTTTATTTTAGTATTTTTTGTGATTTTATGGCCACTGTTTTTTTTCACATGACTTTGTTTGAGACATTTTTTTATTGTTTTTTTTCATCACCAGTTTGTATTGACCACAGCTCCATTGTTTTTTTGTTGTATTACCCTTTTAGTTTTTATTTAGTAGTTGTTTTGAGTTGTTTTGAGTGAGCTTTGAACCTCGAACCTTTAGTTTGCGAACCTTTGATTTATCTTTTAAGCCACGCTGGCATGGAAGGTACAATTGGGAACGTCATCCATAACCCGCCTTTTAGAATTTAGATGGACAGTGAAAATGTTCTTCAGGCGCCTTGAACCCCAAACCTTCTGCTTTCAGACCCTGTGTTTATCTCTTGAGCCACACTGGCATGGAAGTTACAATTGGGAACGTCATCCTTCACCTGCCTTTTAGAATTTAGATGGCCAGTGAAAATGTTCTTCAGGAGCTTTGAACCCCTAACCTTCTGCTTTCAGACCCTGTGTTTATCTCTTGAGCCACACAGGTATGGATAATACAAAAGAGAACGTGGCCTCCACACTTAGTGATTTTTTCTGATTTAATTTTCGTTTCGGTAGTGACACAAAAACGTTTCGGTAGTGACACAATGGTGAAAACATTTTTTTACTCCACTACAAAGTACTACCAATCAACTCTAAATTGCCTGAAACGTACTCCTAACAGGTTTTTGGGGGGACGATTTTGGCCTCCACACACAAAAACGTTTCGGTGGTGACACAATGGTGAAAAGAAATACTCCACTACAAAGTACTACCAATCAACTCTAAATTGCCTGAAACGTACTCCTAATAGGTTTTTGGGGGGACTTACAACCAGAAGGATCCCAGTTCAAATCCAACTCGGACATTTTTCCAACTTTTACCTGACTCTTGCACCTTTATCTAATCTTTCAGTGAATACCATGCAAGTTAACAGAGTAAGTAAGAACCACTGTAGTGCAGTGGTTTAGATACAGACCTTGCAAGCAGGAGGTTCCCAGTTCAAATTTGGCTAGCATATTTTTTCCCCCAACTTTTACCTGCCGCCTTTATCTAATCTTTCAGTCAAGACCGAGCAAGTGAACAGAATAAGGAAGAACTACTGTAATGCAGTGCTTTAGATACAGGACTTGTCTGAAGGTCTGAGTTCGAAACCAGCAAGGACATTTTTCCAACTTTTACCTGACTCTTGCACCTTTATCTAATCTTTCAGTGAATACCACCCACGCAAGTGAACAGAGTTAGCAAGAACCACTGTGGTGTAGTGGTTTAAAAACAGGACTTGTAACCAGAAGGTTCCCAGTTCAAATCCAGCTAGGACATTTTTCCAACTTTTACCTGACTCTTGCACCTTTATCTAATCTTTCAGTGAATACCACCCACGCAAGTGAACAGAGTTAGCAAGAACCACTGTGGTGTAGTGGTTTAAATACAGGACTTGTAACCAGAAGGTTCCCAGTTCAAACCCAGCCAGGACATTTTTCGACTTTTACCTGCACCTTGCACCTTTATCTAATCTTTCAGTGAATACCACCCACGCAAGCGAACAAAGTTAGCAAGAACCACTGTGGTGTAGTGGTTTAAATACAGGACTTGTAACCAGAAGGTTCCCAGTTCAAATCCAACTCAGACATTTTTCCAACTTTTACCTGACTCTTGCACCTTTATCTAATCTTTCAGTGAATACCATGCAAGTTAACAGAGTAAGTAAGAACCACTGTAGTGCAGTGGTTTAGATACAGGCCTTGCAAGCAGGAGGTTCCCAGTTCAAATTCGGCTAGCATATTTTTTTCCCCCAACTTTTACCTGCCGCCTTTATCTAATCTTTCAGTCAAGACCGAGCAAGTGAACAGAATAAGGAAGAACTACTGTAATGCAGTGCTTTAGATACAGGACTTGTCTGAAGGTCTGAGTTCGAAACCAGCAAGGACATTTTTCCAACTTTTACCTGACTCTTGCACCTTTATCTAATCTTTCAGTGAATACCACCCACGCAAGTGAAGAGAGTTAGCAAGAACCACTGTGGTGTAGTGGTTTAAATACAGGACTTGTAACCAGAAGGTTCCCAGTTCAAACCCAGCCAGGACATTTTTTTGACTTTTACCTGACTCTTGCACCTTTATCTAATCTTTCAGTGAATACCACCCACGCAAGCGAACAAAGTTAGCAAGAACCACTGTGGTGTAGTGGTTTAAATACAGGACTTGTAACCAGAAGGTTCCCAGTTCAAATCCAGCTAGGACATTTTTTTGACTTTTACCTGACTCTTGCACCTTTATCTAATCTTTCAGTGAATACCTCCCACGCAAGTGAACAGAGTTAGCAAGAACCACTGTGGTGTAGTGGTTTAAATACAGGACTTGTAACCAGAAGGTTCCCAGTTCAAACCCAGCCAGGACAATTTTTCGACTTTTACCTGACTCTTGCACCTTTATCTAATCTTTCAGTGAATACCACCCACGCAAGCAAACAAAGTTAGCAAGAACCACTGTGGTGTAGTGGTTTAAATACAGGACTTGTAACCAGAAGGTTCCCAGTTCAAATCCAGCTAGGACATTTTTCCAACTTTACCTGACTCTTGCATCTTTATCTAATCTTTCAGTGAATACCACCCACGCAAGTGAACAGAGTTAGCAAGAACCACTGTGGTGTAGTGGTTTAAATACAGGACTTGTAACCAGAAGGTTCCCAGTTCAAATCCAGCTAGGACATTTTTCCAACTTTGACCTGAACCTTGCACCTTTATCTAATCTTTCAGTGAATACCACCCACGCAAATGAACACAGTTAGCAAGAACCACTGTGGTGTAGCGGTTTAGACACAGGACTTATAACCAGAAGGTTCCCTGTTCAAACCCAGCCAGGACATTTTTCCAAGTTTGTATTTGGCTCTTGTACCTGTACCTCTAATCCTTCACTTAACAAGCAAGAGAACAGATTAAGTATGAACCACTGTGGCAGAGTGGTTAAGATAAACGCCTTGGAGTGCAAAGACTGTGAGTTCAAACCTCACAGATGATGAAAGAGAAATCCCGAAAGATGATGAAAGAGAAATCCCGAAAGATGGTAAAAGAGAAATCCCGAAAAATGGTGAAAGAGAAATCTCGAAAGATGGCGAAAGAGAAATCCCGAAAGATGGTAAAAGCGAAACTGAGAAAGATGGTAAAAGAAAGACTCGGACGATGGTGACAACCAGTGAGAGAAATGATACGAACGAGATTCCCACAGCAACGGCTCAAGATGGCAGAGATGAAAGGAGTCACGGCTCAAGATGGTAGAGATGAAAGGAGACACGGCTCAAGATGGCAGACATGAAAGGAGACACGGCTCAAGATGGCAGAGATGAAAGGAGGCAGAAAGTTGAGTAAGAAAAAAGGGAAAAAGCTTTTTTAATTTTTTTTTTTTTAATAATTTAAGCTCCTCCCTGAGGAAGGCGGGCTAAATTCATCCTCCTCGTCTTATGAACACAAAAAAAAATTACTGCTATAGCCAGGATTCAAACCCCCAACCTTCTGCATGTGAATCCTGTGCTATACCTTCACGCCACCAGGCCTTTCACATTAAATGCAAATTTTAGGTGATATTTAACATGGCAGGTCAAAAGATACAAATATTCAAATGTTTCCATATTAATATTATATTTATTAATGTGGTGTTTAGTTTTTTCATCATATTTAAGTAATTTGATTATTAGTTTTAGATGACCAAAACTTTTCAAGTTATTTTCTAATCAAACACATTAGCTTACATTAAAAATAATTAGTGGCTATAAGGTTGTCAGACAGTGTGGTATTACACCCATACGTGAACTTCTCTCTGATTATCTGAACTGAGTTTAACTGAAAATATGTATATATCACTCATGGAATGCAGCATGTCACCTTAATGAACAATTATAAGCTGAGCCACATAGTTATCAACTACATTTTGTTTTTAACTGATTTTAGACAGCATTCTGCCTGTTTGACTTGAAATTTACATTGAATTGATGCCAACCACTTCCATTCAATGTCTGTTACAACATAAAAACCTCATGTTTATACTACTATGCTATGTTCAGTATAACCATCAATATAGTAAAACAAACTCATGTCATAGGACACTACATAGTATCCCATGACAACATACTGTAATACAATACTGTCAAAAAACATGAACATGAACCTAACTAACCCTATGTCGTCAAAAACCATGAAAAGATGGATTTTGATTTCAAGACATCTTTATTGACACAAATGCATATGAATAAACATCAGTGTGTGTGTGTGTGTGTGTGCACGTGCGTGCGTGCGTCTGTTGGGAGGAGAGCAGATATAATTATTACAGAAAAACAAAATAAATAATACATTAATTAATACAATTTCCAATTAACCATACAACTAAAATAATATTAATAATATGGGTGTCTTGTCCTTTGATAACACTCAGGCAGGGTGTGGTGTTAGGGTGGTGTCAGGGTATATTCTTGTGGTGCTAGGGTTAAATTCTTACCCTCTGGTAGCATTCAACCAGGGTGTGCATGGTCTATATAGAAGGTGGAGTTCTCTGCATCAGGATCCTGATCAACTCCCTCAAAATGGATCCACACTGAGGTCAAACACAAAGGTCATAGGTCACAAACCGATGCACACAGTGATATTTATAATCCATTCATTTCACTGTTGCTCTTTTACAACAGTAGAATAATGATCAGATCCTACAGCCATTGACAGAGCAGCCAGAGCGTCGCACTGGGCCTGTGGGGTGGTGGGGAAGGTTATTATAGTTTAGCGTCCACCATGTTGGGTCAACTACAGCCCTTTGTGAGTGACTTAGAATTCACCTCTAATGTACAACTGTGTTCAAAGAAGTAACATTAAGTGTGCGCGCGCACGCGCACACACACACACACACACACACACACACACACACACACACACACACACACACACACACACACACACACACACACACACACACACACACACACACACACACACACACACACACACACACACACACACACACACACACACACACACACACAGCCTGCACTGAGGGGGGTATACGATAATTATTTAATGCATATACCCACGACCACATGCGCATGGTCGTGGGTATACGCTAGCGCGTTTTCAATGGATGAAATGGTTAGTAGAAACTAGACAATATACACTTTTTCCCAAAAAAAATCTGCACGGTACAGTATATGACGTATACAGCGTAACACGGTAGAACACTCCACTGATGACAATCATCCAATAGGAAGGAGTAAGGATCAAATCCTAGATCAGTGACAGACTCTCTTATCCAGAGCGACTCCCATTAAGCAAGATAAACACATACACTACATAGAATGCAGTGAGCCAGTGTAGTGCCTCGTGGGTATACGCTAGCGCGTTTTCAATGGATGAAATGGTTAGTAGAAACTAGACAATATACACTTTTTCCCCAAAAAATCTGCACGGTATATGACGTATACAGCGTAACACGGTAGAACACTCCACTGATGACAATCATCCAATAGGAAGGAGTAAGGATCAAATCCTAGATCAGTGACAGACTCTCTTATCCAGAGCGACTCCCATTAAGCAAGATAAACACATACACTACATAGAATGCAGTGAGCCAGTGTAGTGCCTCAGTACACTAGGATCACAGGTAAACCAAGAACCTAGCATCAGTCTAAACCATGGGTCTTCAACAGGGGGTCCTGGACCCAAAGGGGTCCTCAGAGTTACTACAGGGGGCCACCAAATCTTTGTGTGATAGGAACTTCAACCTTTTCAGGCCGTGACCGCCCAAAATAATTATATTTGAACTGGGGACCCCACCACCCTGATAAGCATTTGGAATTGTAGGAGTTGAGGCATGACATTTAGTTTGACTCGGTTCCACAGATAATTATTGTGAAAATAGCAGATTTACAAGCTCACAACGCCTCACACTCGCAACTTGAGGCGTTGTGAGCTTGTAGATCGGCTATTTTCAAAATGTTTGCTTCTTTCTTATATTATTTGCCAATTTGGCCAATGTTTGACCAGTTTTTATAGTATAGTTTGTTGATTAATTTTGATGGAGTAAGGGTCTTTTTCTTTTCTTTCTTTACTTTTTTTTAGGTATTAAACTAGCTGAGAACCCCCCCAAAATCACCGGGGGGGGGGGGGGGGGTCCCCACAGAGTGAAGTGCTAAGGGCTGAGGTTCAGTCTGAAGAGGTGAGTCTTCAGATTACGACGGAATATTGGAAGTGAGTCTGCAGTTCTAACTGCAATGGGGAGTTCATTCCACAGTTTGGGAGCCAGAAGGGAGAAGAGTCTGGGACGTGTGGAGCGTTGTCCCGGATGTTTCAGGGAAGGTTCTGACAGCTTCCCTGTGTTAGCTAATCTGAGTGAGCGGGAGGGGTTGCAGGGTTGGATCAGGCTTTGTGAAGGTATGGGGGGGGCTATGACTTTGGTTGCTTTGTAGGCCAGCATCGGTGTTTTGTACTCGGTGCAGGCAACAACTGGGAGCCAATGGAGGGAGCTGAAAAGGGGGGAGACCTGAAAACTTTGGCTAGTTGAAGACCAGGCATGCTTTATTTGATGGGGCTTAAGTGCACATACCGGGAGGCCAGTAAGGAGCGAGTTACAAGTTTTGATATGACTGAAGCCAGGATAAGGAGCTGGGCTGATTCCTGGGTAGGGAAGGGTCTGATCCTTCGAATGTTATAGAGTGTAAACCTACAGGATCAAGTGGCCGCTGCATGTGTGCCTTGAATGAGACTGTCCAGGACAACGCCACCAGGGAGTTTGTCTATGGAAATAGTGAGATCCTACATGGGGCAGGACTTACCTGGGAAGAAGAGAACCTTGGTCTTGTCTGGGTTCAGCTTAAGGTGGTGAGAAGAGAAGACATCCACTGTGAGATGTCAGCCAGACATGCAGCGATGCACTCTTCAACCTGAGTGGCAGGGGGTGGAGAGAGAAACAGAGTATTTACAACGGTTACAATCAACCAATAGTAAGGAGTATAGGCCTAAGGATCAGATCCTAGATCAGTGACTATCATGAAATTCCACTTGACGATTCATTGTCTTACAAATAATTGTGATTAACAATTTAATTGTCTTTTTTCTGTGAACATTGGAATATATAAATTACATTAATTTATGTTTAGCTTTTAGGCTTTGCAAACAGAAATTGCATATGGCATATAACTTAAATATACAAAGAAATGAATGATACCAATAATCAAAATAAATAATATACTATGGCCAAAATAGGCCATATTTAATCATTTTCTCTTTTTTTTTTTAAAGTAGTGGAAATAGCCGATCTACAAGCTCACAACGTGTCGCATTGCGATGTGTTGTGAGCTTATAGAATATATATATATAACAATATAGCGCATTTTCAGGTAGGTGACAAAATGTAAGCCAATCAGGAGAGAGCACTGAAAAGGCATGTTCTGTTTAATAAAGAGCTGGAGAGACATGGGAGAGACTCCTTTTACTGAACAAACACTCTATAGGAATGAGTACTATCACAATATAGAGCTATTTAACACTTATTTTAACCAAAGTAACTCACATACCCTACATTTAACAATATGGGTGTATAGAACCTGTTTTTAATCTCAAATAGTGTCGTTTTGTGGTGTCTTATCCTTTGATAACACTCAGGCAGGGTGTGGTGTTTGGGTTAAATTCTTACCCTCTGGTAACATTCTGGCAGGGTGTGGTGTTATATAGGGTGGTGTCAGGGTATATTCTTGTGGTGCTAGGGTTAAATTCTTACCCTCTGGTAGCATTCAACCTGGGTGTGCATGGTCTATAGAAGGTGGAGTTCCCTGCATCAGGATCCTGATCCACTCCCTCAACAATGGATCCACACTGAGGTCAAACACAAAGGTCATAGGTCACAAACCGATGCACACAGTGATATTCATAATCCATTAATTTCACTGGGGCTCTTTTACAACAGTAGATGATCAGATCCTACAGTCATAGACAGAGCAGCCAGAGTGGTCCTCAGAGTTACTCTTTGTGTGATAGGAACTTCTTTTTTTACATGAACCCTTTTAGACCCGAGGACGATTTAAAAAACGCCTTCTAAATCCTAACCTATGTTTTCAGAAAACTTTCTATTTATTTTTTCCAAAAATAAAAAAAACATCCTGCTGCTACATAGCAACATCCAAAATGACACAGGTGCTTTCCCGGTTTTAATGGGTTAACCACTTGAACTCTATAGCATCCCTATTCTAGTGGAAACTAGCCGTAAAATAGCCGATCTACATACTCACAATGCATCGCAGAGATTTGGTGTAGAGGGGAAAATGAACAGAACCCAGTACAGAGTCAAAGGTCAAGTTTTCTAAGTATTGAGAGTTTAAGTGGTTAAATGTCTGAAAATACACATTAACATGAATCCAACACAACACTGATGACAGTGCTGTCAAACAAGCTATCTATGAAATCTATGAGAAAGTTTGATCTGCGACACAATTGTATCTGTACATTGAAACTATATGATACCAGGTAAACACTGAACATATTAACCTGACTCTGCCAGATGGGGGCGGGAACCAGGTTATGAACATATAGCATCTGTCTAAATAACAAGCCATCTAAATTAAAATGTTAATATTGTGGTCAAGAAAAACAAGCCTAAGTAACAAACACATGAGAACAAATGACCAGGGTATGTCTGCATGGTCGTCATATCTAGGTCAGTCGCTAGCATCAATGGAGCAGAATGTGAAGGGTCTCACACACTCTCTTCACCTCCAGGCTAGGGTGTTAGTCCAGTGGTTCTCAACCTTTTCAGGCCGTGACCCCCCAAAATAATCATATTTGAACTGGGGAACATCCCAAAATAATCATATTTGAACTGGGGACCCCCCAAAATAATCATATTTGAACAGGGGACCCCCACCCTGATAAGCATTTGAAATTGTAGGAGTTGAGGTATTACATTTAGTTTGACTCGGTTCCACAGATAAACATTGTGAAAATAGCAGATCTACAAGCTCACAATGCATCGCAACACCAGCATCAGTGTTTTGTACTCTGTGCGGGCAGTAATTGGGAGCCATTGGAGGGAGCAGAGAAGGGGGGAAAACTTTGGCTGGTTGAAGACCAGGCATGTCTTATTTGCTGGGGCTTAAGTGCACATGCCGGGAGGCCAGTAAGGAGCGAGTTACAGTAGTCAAGTTTTGATATGACTGAGATCTGGATAAGGAGCTGGGCTGACTCCTGGGTGAGGAAGGGTCTGATCCTTCGATTGTTGTAGAGTGTAAACCTACAGGATTGAGTGACCGCTGCAATGTGTGCCTAGAATGAGAGCTGGCTGTCCAGGACAACACCAAGGTTCTTGGCCGTTTGAACAGAAGCCACCAGGGAGTTGTCAATGGAAACAGTGAGATCCTGCGTGGGCCGGGACTTACCTGGGAAGAAGAGAAGCTCGATCTTGTCTGGATTCAGCTTGAGGTGGTGAGAAGACAAGGGGGTGGAGAAAGAAAAACAGTTCAGTGTTTACGGTTAAACACAATTACAATCAACCAATAAGGACTATAAGGATCAGATCCTAGATCAATGACTAGGGCTGTCACCATCATGAAATTCCACTCGAAGATTAATTGTCATACAAATGATTGAGATTAACAATTGAATTGTCTTTTTTTCTGTGAACATTGGAATATATAAATTACATTTATGTTGAGCTTTTAGACTTTGCAAACAAAAATTGCATGTAAACGTTTCATCAACACACTTTATGAACCTTACTGTGGTTAATATTATCAGTGCTACCCAAGTAGTCCATTGAAAAGTATTATTTTGGTGTATTTTGTGTATTGTAACTTGGACACTGTAACTTAATGGTAGCTGGGGCGACGCGTTGTTGGCTCATGGTTCAGAATGCCTCATGGGTATTGTAGTCATTTTCTGCTATTTCGGTTCTACTGTGATAGACTGTGCTACATTACCTGCTGTTTAATTGTGAATCATATATGCTATGAATATATGGTAATACAATGTTTATTTTCCTGTATTTCCAGGTTTATGACCCGAGTCATCTATGACCTGTGTGTCATCTGTGTGTCCAGTACTTTGTACTGTGTTGGTTAAAAAAGACAAAACACGAGTTGTGACAAAGACGTGTGATTCTCTGATTAATGTTGTTAGTGGTGTAAAATGCCATCAAAAATATACTCAAGCCTGCTGCAGGGCAACAGAAAATAGCAAGCCTATTTTGCTCTTTTATATAGCAAATTTTTATATATATATGAGGGGACACGCGCCCTTCACCGGGTATGGTGAAGGGCGCCCTTCACCGGGTATGGTCTAGTTAACCTAATTATTACAGAAAAACAAAATCAATAATACATTAATTAATAAAATGTCCAATTAACCATACAACTAAAATAACATTAACAATATGGGTGTATAGAACCTGTTTTTAATCTCAAATAGTGTCATTTTGTAGTGTCTTGTCCTTTGATAACACTCAGGCAGGGTGTGGTGTTAGGGTTAAATTCTTACCCTCTGGTAACATTCAACCAGGGTGTGCATGGTCTATATAGAAGGTGGAGTTCTCTGCATCAGGATCCTGATCGACTCCCTCAACAATGGATCCACACTGAGGTCAAACACAAAGGTCATAGGTCACAAACCGATGCACACAGTGATATTTATAATCCATTCATTTCACTGGGGCTCTTTTACAACAGTAGATGATCAGATCCTACAGTCATAGACAGAGCAGCCAGAGTGGTCACACTGGGGCCCGTGGGGTGATGGGGAAGATATTATAGTTTAGTGGCCACCTGTGGTATGTTGGGTCAACTACGGCCCTTTGTGAGTGATTCAGATTGCACCTCTAATGTACAACTGTGTTCAAAGAAGTTAACAACTAACATTAAGTGTGTGTGTGTGCGCGCGCGCACGCACGCACGCACGCACGCACGCACACACGCACGCGCTAAACTATTTGTCTTCAACAGGGGGTCTGGGACCCAAAGGGGTCCTCAGAGTAACTACAGGGGGGCCACCAAATCTTTGTGTGATAGGAACCCTTTTAGACCCGAGGACGATTTAAAAAAAATGCCTTCTAAATCCTAACCTATGCTTTCAGAAAATGTTCTATTTATCTTTTCCAAAAACAAAAAAACATCCTGCTGCTACATAGCAACATCTAAATTGACACAGGTGCTTTCCCGGTTTTAATGGGTTAACCACTTGAACCCTATAGCATCCCTATTCTGGTGGAAACTAGCCGTAAAATAGCCGATCTACATACTCACAATGCATCGCAGAGATTTGGTGTAGAGGGGAAAATGAACAGAAGCCAGTACAGAGCCAAAAGTCAAGTTTTCTAAGTATTGAGGGTTTAAGTGGTTAAATGTCTGAAAATACACATTAACATGAATCCAACACAACACTGATGACAGTGCTGTCAAACAAGCTATCTATGAAATCTATGAGAAAGTTTGATCTGCAACATAATTTTATCTGTACATTGAAACTATATGATACCAGGTAAACACTGAACATATTAACCTGATGGGGGCAGATGGGGGTGGGAGCCAGGTTATGAACATATAGCATCTGTCCAAATAACATGCCATCTAAATTAAAATGTTAATATTGTGGTCAAGAAAAACAAGCCTAAGTAACAAACACATGAGAACAAGGGTCTCACACACTCTCTTCACCTCCAGGCTAGTGTGTTAGTCCAGTGGTTCTCAACCTTTTCAGGCTCCCCCAAAATAATCATATTTGAACTGGGGACCCCCCCAAAATAATCATATTTGAACTGGGGACCCCCCAAAATAATCATATTTGAACAGGGGACCCCCACCTTGATAAGCATTTGGAATTGTAGGAGTTGAGGTATTACATTTAGTTTGACTCGGTTCCACAGATAAAATAGCAGATCTACAAGCTCACAACGCCTCGTAATGCGAGATGTTGTGAGCTTGTAGATCGTCTATTTTCACAATGTTGGCTTCCTTCTTATATTAATTGATCATTTGGCCAATGTTTGACCAGTTTTTATAGTATAGTTTGTTGATTATTTTTGTTGAGTAATGGTCTTTTTTTTATATATATTTTTTTAGGTATTAAAGAGGTCTTAAAAGTTCACTGCCATCTGGGGACGCCCCCCAAAATCATGTCGGTCCTGACCCACAGGTTGAGAACCACTGTTAGTTGACCAGCTACATCCCACTTTTTAGTTAGCTGGTTATGGTGAAAATACTGATTGAAGGTGTAAGGGGAGAGTGAAGTGCTATAGGGCTGAGGCTAAGACTGAAGAGATGAGTCTTCAGATTACGGCAGAAGATTGGGAGTGATTCTGCAGTTCTAACTGCAATGGGGAGTTCGTTCCACAGTTTGGGAGCCAGAAGGGAGAAGAGTCCGGGACGTGTGGAGCGTTGGATGTTTTTTTGTCGACGGTTCTGACAGCTTCCCTGTGTTAGCTGATCTAAGTGAGCGGCAGGGGTTATAGGGTTGAATCAGGTTTTGAAGGTATGGGGGGGCTATGACTTTGGTTGCTTTGTAGGCCAGCATCAGTGTTTTGTACTCTGTGCGGGCAGTAACTGGGAGCCATTGGAGGGAGCGCAGAAGGGGGGAAAACTTTGGCTGGTTTAAGACCAGGCATGCCTTATTTGCTGGGGCTTAAGTGCACATGCCGGGAGGCCAGTAAGGAGCGAGTTACAGTATAAAGTTTTGATATGACTGAGATCTGGATAAGGAGCTGGGCTGACTCCTGGGTGAGGAAGGGGCTGATCCTTCGAATGTTGTAGAGTGTAAACCTACAGGATTGAGTGACCGTTGCCTGCAATATGTGCCTAGAATGAGAGCTGACTGTCCAGGACAGCACCAAGGCTCTTGGCCGTTTGAACAGAAGCAACCAGGGAGTTGTCTATGGATCCTGTGTGGGGCAAGACTTACCTGGGAAGAAGAGAAGCTCGATCTTGTCTGGATTCAGCTTGAGGTGGTGAGAAGTCAAGACATCCACTGTGAGTGACGGAGTGGAGAAAGAAAAACAGTTCGGTGTTTACAACGGTTACAATCAACCAATAGTAAAGAGTATAAGGATCAGATCCTAGATCAGTGACTAGGGCTGTCACCATCATGAAATTCCACTTGACGATTGTCATACAAATAATTGCAATTAACAATTTAATTGTCTTTTTTCTGTGAACATTGGAATATATAAATTACATTATGTTTAGCTTTTAGGCTTTGCAGACAAAATTTGCATATGGCAAAATAATTATATATACAAAGAAATGTTAAAATAATTAATCAATAATTAAAATACATAATATGCTATGGCCAAAATAGGTCATATTTAATCTTTAAAATTATTATGTTTTTTAAAAAGTAGCGGAAATAGCCGACCTACAAGCTCACAACATGTCGCATTGCGATGCGGTGTGAGTTTATAGATCAGCGATTTCCACTACTTTGGAAAAAGCAGTGAATCACTCTGCTTTCATTTCTAAATGATTCTAACATGAACATCTTAAACAGTTAGCTTCACAAACCACATTTATTTTTGTCCTGAAGGCTTGTTGGAGTTGATTTGAAATCCTCAATGAAAGTATTGTCTCTCAGTTCCTTTGAACTGAAAACTTTAGACAGCTGCTGCAAACAGTTTCCCATCAAGATGAGCTGGAGAACCCACCCGTCTATATGCTGAAGAACCCAGTACCCCACCTGTCTGTCTGTATGCTGAAGAACCCAGTACCCCACCTGTCTGCGTGCTGAAGAACCCAGTACCCCAACTGTCTGTGTGATGAAGAACCCAGTACCCCGGCTGTCTGTGTGCTAAAGAACCCAGTACCCCAACTGTCTGTCTGAGTGCTGGATAACCCAATACCCCACCTGTCTGTCTGTGTGCACCTGGATCCTCTGGTAAGCAATGACAAGTCCTGAGCACCTCTACTGCAACAGCTTTGGTATCAGGTCCTGAAGCACACTATCCAAACACCACAACACTATTAAAGGTCCTAGCCCTAGAATGGCTGTGATATTACATACATTCCATGTATTCCATATACAAAGCCATAGATCACTCCTATGCCCTCCTGTGTCAGTGAAATGTATCACATCCTTCTAGGGCTGTAAAGGTCCTATCCTATAACTAAATATCCATGTCATTACAGTTCTCAGAAAGCGTCCATACTCACTCAGAAACGTGTTGAAATGTCTCACACTCTCTCTTCTCCTCCAGGCTAATGTGTTGGTTGACTAGCCACAGCCCATCTACTAGTTATTAATGTCAGCTGGGTATGGTAGAAATACTCTAAACACACAAACATGCTGATATATCCACACTGATATTTATCCCTGGCTCTTAATTTGGTGATAACATTTACCAGATTATTGAATTTAGAAACATCTTTGTTTTCCTTCTGTTCTCCTTCCTGCTTTTTTGTTTTGTCCCACCTCCTCTCAGAACCTGCTGGGTTGACTAGAGTTGATTGACACCTGGATGCCCAATGACATCACTTCCTTGAGCTTTGTATAAATGTAACATATATCTGACCAAGTCCTGTAGTGTAGCTGCATGTCTGCTCCCTAGTGGTTCTCAAGCTTTTTTATGTCAAGGACCCAAATTGACACTTATTAGCCCGCGAACCCCCATATGAAAAGATAAGCCAGGGAGCCCCATAAGATAAGATGTTTACGGCTCTAGCAGCGATTCTCAACCATTTAAATATCAAGGACCCCCAGTTTGCCATATATTAGGCTACGGACCCCCATTTAATGGCATTTCCATCTCTGGGACCCCAATTTATATTGTAAAATCAATGTTAATTTACAAATAGAACCAAATTGGTTCCATTTGTACACTCTCAGAGTTACAGACCCATAAGGGTCCATTTGGTTCCTACTTATGTGACCATTTACCCTGTTGTTAACTAGTGTTTGTGACATTTACTCTGATCTTGCACTTTGCTCTGGAGTGTCTGCTAAATGCCTATTATAAGTAGATATTTACTTTATCAAGCCTTCACTTCAGACTTGGGTGTGCTAGTTTGTTCAGGTTTTGGAATGATCATGGTTTTAATGTCCCCAGAGAAAATCATGACCGACTACTAATGTGGACTCCAGTGGCAAATCAGTAATATTAAGTAAACTACGCTTAATTTGAGGAATATAACAAATACGTCAGCTGCCTCCGCTAGTGTCATTGACTTGGCAGAGAACCCCCGGCCCAGGACATCAGACATGGCATGGAGGATGCAGTTATAGGACCAGCAGTGAGCAGGACCTCAAGGTGAACTGTGGTCAGTAGCATATATGCCAAGGGTCTCAACACTCAATGAGAAGAAAATGGAATTAAGTTGGGAGATTTTGTATTATTATTAGGTATACAGTATTATAGACATGTTCAGTATGACCCAATGTTTTTTCTGCAAGACACCTGATTATCTATTGTCCGTCCGTCCGTCCGTCCGTCCGTCTGTAGATCCTATTGCTTGCATGTTAGACAACAACTTTTATTTTGAAGGACAAGATCCTTGTTTTGATTAAAAGGGATGATTAAAAGATGACTGACATAACAATAACCAAATGAGTAGGAGCTGTTTTGATTTGGGCTTTTTGTAATCTGAAACGAAAATGCTAATATTATGTCATGTAAGGCTTTTAGATTCCAGATGAATTAAGAAAAACAAAGACAAATATAGCTGCAAGCAGCGATAATACGGGGCCAGGAGAGAGAAAGAGAAATGATAATTCCTTTAACAGGTCAGTTCATGAAAGTCCTTGCGGTCTTGTTTCCAATGAGGGCCTGTGAGCAATTAGGGGTTAAGAGTCTTGCTCAGGGACAAATTTCATTTCATCGACACATTTGCTGACCTGGCCTGGAATCGTACCTGGGTCAACCAGAGCCTCTGGCTCCCTAGGCGGGCTCACTAACCACTCAGCTATGGCCGACCCTCAGAGAGAGAGAGAGAGAGAGAGAGAGAGAGAGAGAGAGAGAGAGAGAGAGAGAGAGAGAGAGAGAGAGAGAGAGAGAGAGAGAGAGAGAGAGAGAGAGAGAGAGAGAGAGAGAGAGAGAGAGAGAGAGAGAGAGAGAGAATAGATTGAAGAGACAGAGAGAGAGACATGGAAACGGAATAGATTGAAGATAGAAACGGAATAGATTGAAGAGACAGAGAGAGAGACATGGAAACGGAATAGATTGCCCCCAGAGAGATTGAGTCATGTTTTTTGCAATTCAACTTAAATGAGTCTGCATCAAGTGAGGCTTAAACCGGCAACCTTGCGATCGTGAGGCACTCTTAGGTAGCTGCAACACTACCTATTGTGCTATAGCTTTGTCCAGGCTGATATTGTCTGTTGAGGATCACAAACTCTTGCCTTCTGTCATGACCCAAGCCCCTGTTTCACTAACACAAAGATCACTCGTTCACAAACCATTTACCAATGAAGAAATTGTACATCTCCTCAGAACCAAAACTAGTGAAAGTAGCCGATCTACAAGCTCACAAACCATTAAAAGTTGTCAGATTGTACATCGGCTATTTTCACAATGAAGTATGTTATACATTGAAAATGTGGGAGGGGAGGCGGGGACATAGATTGGTGAAGCAATCGGAGGACGCGCCTTGCTCCAGGCGCCTGGGTTTGGATCCGCCCTTCGAGACCATGGATTCCTCTCGTTCTCTCAGTCTAGTGAGAGAGAGACAGACAGACATGGAAACTGGAGAGAGAGAGAGTAATGGAAACTGAGAGAGAGAGAGACAGAGAGAGAGAGAGAGAGACCTTTAACCAAGCCTTTATTAACCTTCTTTTACACTCAAAAACATACATCAGAACATTCCTAATCCTTCAAGAGAGGACACTCTAAAAAGTACACGTTCTTTTGACACCCTCCATTTCATTTAAAAATTACATTTGTGTAATTTACTTTTTTTTTCTTTTTTTTTTTTTTCTCTTAAATAAACAAAACCAGTGATTCCTGCTCAATGCTACACAAGACGTCCCCTTGCCCCCACATCTCAACAAAGTCCTCCAGACAAGAAATCATTTTATAATAGGCAAACTCTATTCTGATACGAGCTGCTACCAGTCCTTTTGCCATGGGTTCAGCTTCAACTGAACCCGCTCCCTGGATCTTGTTCCTTCTCGAAAGCCAGATACTCATTTTTACCTGCCCGGCCAGAAAATTAAGCAGTCCCAACCGTCTCTTTTGTGACATCACTTAGCTCTTCATTAAACCTATTAAACCATCCCTGTAGCAGCGCAATCAGACTACCAAGCCTTGGGCACCTTAACCATAGATGTTCAAGTGTCTCCTCCTCCTGGCAGAAAGGACAACTTTTACTAGCCCCAGAGTTGATGTGAGCCACATGTCTATTTGTAGCCACGGCCCCATGCACTATCCTCCACTGGAGATCTGCAGTGCGTTTCTCCACTGGAGTTTTGTACAGGGACCTCCAGCTGCCCCGTGGAGAAGAGCCTGGTGCAAGTACTCCCGACCACCTTGACTCTTGTACTCCCCTCAGTGTGTCTTTGTTGATGACCTTGACACTCACTGCGTATAAGGTCTTACTCGACAGTCCACGTACGTCTCCCAGTTGTGGCGTTTTAAAAGAGAGGATTTGACCCTCTTCTTCCTCCCCTTCCTCCACTGCGGCAGAGACCTCTAGAACTGGGAAGTCAAGAGAGAGAGAGAGAGAGAGAGAGAGAGAGAGAGAGAGAGAGAGATGGAAACTGGAGAGAGAGGGAGGGAAAGAGAGAGAGAGAGAGAGAGAGAGAGAGAGAGAGAGAGAGAGAGAGAGAGAGAGATGGAAACTGGAGAGAGAGAGAGAGAGAGAGAGAGAGAGAGAGAGAGAGAGAGAGAGAGAGAGAGAGAGAGAGAGAGAGAGAGAGAGAGGGGGGGAAACTGAGAGAGAGAGAGAGAGAGAGGGGGGAGGAGAGGAGAGAGAACTGGAGAGAGAGAGAGAGGGAGGAGGAAGGAGAGAGAGAGAGGGAGAGAGAGAGAGAGAGAGAGAGAGAGAGAGAGAGAGAGAGAGAGAGAGAGAGAGAGAGAGAGAGAGAGAGAGAGACATGGAAACGGAATAGATTGAAAAGAGACATGGAAACGGAATAGATTGATGAGAGAGAGAGAGATGGAAACAGAATGGATTGATTGGACATCTCAACCTATTGCCATTGACAGGAATCGAATTCTCAACCTTCGGACTAATAGGCTTCAACATTACCTATAGTGCTATAGCTTTGTCCAGGCTGATGTTGTCTGTTGAAGATCATAAACTCTTGCCTTCTGTCATGAACCAAGCCAACACTAAGATCACTCGTTCACAAACCATTTACCAATAGAGAAATTGTATGTCTCCTCGCAACCGAAAACAGTGAAAGCAGCTGATCTACAAGCTCAGAAACACGTTGCTATCTGAAAAGTTTTGAGATTGTAGATCGGCTATTTTCAGAATGAAGTATGTCATACATTGAAAAAGCGTACTCTCAAATAAGCATTTCAGGTTATCTTTACCATTTGCACATGTATTCATTGATACAGTCATGTTGTTTGCAATTCAACTTAAATTAAGTCTGCATCAAGTGAGGCTTGAACTGGCGACCTTGAGATTGTGAGGCACTCATTTAAGGGAGACGCCATTGGACCAACAGACAAGGAACTGTGAAAAAGGAGACCACACAGATGATACAGTTTCACGCAAATAGCTGAAAAATCCTGGGTTTAAGTGTTTTTCAAACTGTTCAAAATTGCGGACAATCTAAGGGCGGAGCTTACTGGTCAAAGCGATAGATGTGTTCCTCATGAGTCAAGGCACAAGTGTAAGCAAGTTTCACGACTTTCGGCCAAACGAGGCATGACTTTTGCCTGTTTAAAGTTTGCATTTTCAAAAAATTGCTATAGCGCCCCCCTTTGGCCAATTGGAGTGAGATTGGTTTCAGTGATATTTGGAATGACTCTCTACATTACTGCAACGTTTCAAAGAAATGTGAGTCTTGCATGTATGTGTTAGGGGCAGATGAATAATTTTCATAAAACTGCAATAGTTAAAATCTATTTCCTCCTGGGATTTTTGAGTAATCTGCACGAAACATTTTACACATGAACTTAGGACCTTTGCCGACAAAACAAAAGCGGCGGATTTTCCATAAGTGAAAAAATGCAGAAGTTATGAGCCAATGGCTGTTTTTCATATAATTCAAAATGGTGGGCGATCTAAAGGTCAGAGGTCAAAAGTCAGACCACGAAAGTTGTCGGGCATGAAGAGACACATGTGTGTATCAAAGTTTCATGGTTGTAGGTCAAACAGGGCATGAGTTGTACCTGTTCAAAGTTGGCACTTTCAATTGAGTGCTATAGCGCCACCCTTTGACGAATGAGTGTGAGAATTATTTCTTGATAGTTTTTCATGTGCATCTACCATATGGCCGAGTTTCGTAAAAGGCGTATGCACGGTTAAGCCAGAATTGCCAAAAACAAGTATTTTTCAAACTGCTCAAAATTGCGGACAATCTAAGGGCGGAGCTTACTGGTCAAAGCGATACATGTGTTCCTCATGAGTCAAGGCACAAGTGTAAGCAAGTTTCACGACTTTCGGCCAAACGAGGCATGACTTATGCCTGTTTAAAGTTTGCATTTTCAAAGAATTGCTATAGCGCCCCCCTTTGGCCAATTGGAGTAAGATTGGTTTCAGTGATATTTGGAATGACCCTGTACATTTCTGCAAAGTTTCAAAGAAATGTGAGTCTGCATGTATGTTTTAGGTGCATATGAATAATTTTCATAAAACTGTAATAGTTAAAATCTATCTACTCCTGGGATTTTTGAGCAATCTGCACGAAACGTTTAACACTTCAACTTTGGACCTCTGCCTACAAAAAATTCCAACGGATTTTCCATAAGTGAAAAAATGCAGAAGTTAGGAGCCAATGACTGTTTTCCATATAATTCAAAATGGTGGGAGATCTAAAGGTCAGAGGTCAAAAGTCAGAGGGTGAAAGTTGTTCAGCATGAGGAGACGCATATGTGCATCCAAGTTTCATGGCTGTAGGTCAAACAGGGCATGAGTTGTACCTGTTCAAAGTTGCCATTTTCAATTGAGTGCTATAGCGCCACCTTTGGACGAAAGATTGTGAGAATTATTTCTTGATAGTTTTTCATGACCATCTACCATATGGCCGAGTTTCGTAAAAAGCGACTGCACGGTTCAGCCAGAACTGCGAAAAGTGGCAGAAGAAGAAGAAGTGACAGAATACTGCCAATAACAAAACAGGTCCAGAGCTGAGCTCTGGCCCCGTAAATACTTGTTTTCGGCCAATTCCCATCAGGGTGCGCCACATCATCTGTTTCCATCTGCTTCTGTTTTCGGCATCTTCCTTGGTCACTCTAGCCACCTGCATGTCGTCTCCCTCCTCATTCATAAACTTCATCTTTGGTCTACCTCTTCTCCTCTTGCCTGGCAGCTCCATCTTCAGCATCCTTCTCCCAATATACCTCTCATCCCTCCTCCGTATATATCCAAACAAACATCCAAACCTCGCCTCTCTTGCTTTATCCCAAAACCTTCTAACCTGGGCTAATCCTCCAATGTAATCATTGGCATCCTCAATTTTGCCACCTCTAGTTCCGCCTCCTGTCTTTTCATCAGTGCCACCATTTCCAAGCCGTACACATCTTCCCTCTCACTCTAGCTGGAACCCTTCTCTCACAAATCACCCCTGACTCCATCAGTTCCACCCTACCTATCGCTTCTTCAGCTCTCTTCCACACTACCCATTACTTTGGACTCAATTCAACTTCACTATATGACTTTTTACTCACGAGAAAAAAGAAAAGAAATTCAAAACATTGTGACTTAACTATGCTTTTCACCCAAACACCCCATTATGGGAGATGAAATGTGAAATACATCCACATAAAGATGATAGCCCCAGGTGGGAAAATTCAGTCAAAGGGTATACAGATGACCGAAGTCTCCAGCTCAATACTTACACTTGCTGGTATGTGTTACAGCTGAGGTTCCTGCTGCTGAGGCAGTATAGAAACTCTCCTGATGCAGATGACAGGAACCCTCTCAAACGTCCAGAGAACCACTTCCCAATGACATCACTGTCCCTCAACTGTTCATCAGTCAGAATCGACACTCTCAGCTCTCCAATCACATCCAGAACCGCAGACGCCGATGGACCAGTCATCGTCATGGACTAGGGGAAGGATTACATGGGTCAATATTTCATTTAAATGTGCATTACGTGTGAGCTCATTTGGTGTAAAGAATAGTGGACAGGGCTTTTCGATCTACAATAGAGAACTTTCATTCCAAACCTGGGTGGACTTTATGTGGACAAATAACAGCTTCTGGGCAGAAATAATTGATTCTTTATTTTTATTTTGCATTGGTGCATTTTATAATTTGTAATTATAAACATAGACTGTAATTATGTGTAGGTCTGAGATGTACTAACTCAGTCATCATTGTTCATTTTAATTAGTTTAAGTGATTGGTCATTCTATCTTTGCCATAACATTTAGCAGTTTAGTTTCCGTATATTTCAGTGTCTGGTTAGATCTAGTTTTTGTACCGTGTTGGCTAGAAGATCAAGAGCTGCATCCAACACCCCAGAGGCCTTGGAGAGGAACAGCTTCCAGACTGGTCTGGAACCAGTGCAGCTGGGGCACCAGTAGTTCGGTAGGCTTGCGTGCCGCACGTCCGGGGGCCAACATCCTCCGAGACTAGGCAGTGGTACTATTTAACCCATAGTTGGGGGCTGGTTCGTGGGCACCAGTAGTTCGGTAGGCTTGCGTGCCGCACGTCCGGGGGCCAACCTCCTCCGAGACTAGGCAGTGGTACTATTTGTCCCATAGTTGGGGGCTGGTTCGTGGGCACCAGTAGTTCGGTAGGCTTGCGTGCCGCACGTCCGGGGGCCAACCTCCTCCGAGACTAGGCAGTGGTACTATTTAACCCATAGTTGGGGGCTGGTTCGTGGGCACCAGTAGTTCGGTAGGCTTGCGTGCCGCACGTCTGGGGGCCAACCTCCTCCGAGACTAGGCAGTGGTACTATTTAACCCATAGTTGGGGGCTGGTTCGTGGGCACCAGTAGTTCGGTAGGCTTGCGTGCCGCACGTCCGGGGGCCAACCTCCTCCGAGACTAGGCAGTGGTACTATTTGTCCCATAGTTGGGGGCTGGTTCGTGGGCACCAGTAGTTCGGTAGGCTTGCGTGCCGCACGTCCGGGGGCCAACCTCCTCCGAGACTAGGCAGTGGTACTATTTAACCCATAGTTGGGGGCTGGTTCGTGGGCACCAGTAGTTCGGTAGGCTTGCGTGCCGCACGTCTGGGGGCCAACCTCCTCCGAGACTAGGCAGTGGTACTATTTAACCCATAGTTGGGGGCTGGTTCGTGGGCACCAGTAGTTCGGTAGGCTTGCGTGCCGCACGTCCGGGGGCCAACCTCCTCCGAGACTAGGCAGTGGTACTATTTGTCCCATAGTTGGGGGCTGGTTCGTGGGCACCAGTAGTTCGGTAGGCTTGCGTGCCGCACGTCTGGGGGCCAACCTCCTCCGAGCATTATAATTGCACAAATTTAATGACCAGAAGTCTAGCGTCACATTTGCGCTTTTTATAGAATTGTCACATCAGAAGACAGACCCTTGCAGCGTAGAGAATAGAGAATAGTTATACCCTTCCAGACAAGAGCCATATCCCGGCGGACACGGACCGTCTTCAAGGCAAGAGTACAGTCAGTGATGCCACATAAACCTTATAGACGCCGGTAGGGAGGGGAAGTATTATTCGCTTATAGATTCCAAGGAACTTGGAATCAACACTCGATTAAAGATAGAACCAATCAACAGATTAATCCTATTGACACACTGTCCCTAAAGGCAAGGCTCCTTTCAGTCAGAGGTGGATATGAGCTTCAGAGCTTGCGCTATCCGGGACAGACATTGCTCCTTCAAGACAGAGCTCTGAATGGAAGGGTAGAACTATTCTTTACACTGCGATGCTCGGTCTTCTGATATGACATTCTATAAAAAGTACACATGTGAAGCTAGAAGTATGGGTATTGAATTCATTGTTATATGGGTATTGAATTCATTGTTATATGGGTATTGAATTCATTGTTATATGGGTATTGAATTCATTGTTATATGGGTATTGAATTCCCATTATATGGGAGCGCCAATGGAGGGGGAAGGCTGCTTCTGTACACGCTCCTTAGCGTCGCAACGTTTTTCCTTCTTTTTAGTATTTTTAAGCCTTTTATTTTTTTACATGTACTTAAAAGACGTATGAAAAAATTGCCTTTCCCTGTTCTCAAGTAAAATATTGATATGCGATTAAAATGTGATTAATTGTGATTAATTAATTACAAAGCCTCTAATTAATTTGATAAATGTTTTTAATCGAGTCCCAGCCCTAGTTCTTATTATATATATTTATAATGTTCTTACCCTTCATCACAGACACCTGTAGCAGAGTCTCCAAACTTTGATCCGGTGTACACAAACTGACCGTTGGAGATTTCCCCAGCAGAGCCACATGACTTCCCTGTGGAAGAGAAATAAATATCCTTCAATACACTGGTATGAAATATCCAGTGGTGTAAAGTAACTAAGTACATTTACTAAAGTACTGTACTTAAGTACAATTAGAAGGTACTTTTACTTTACTGGAGTATTTCCAATTGTCTATACTTTTACTTACATCTCAGAGGCAAATATTGTACTGTTACTCCACTACAATTATTTGAAAACTACCTCTCCACTGTATATGATGCAGCCTAAGAAAAGAAAAGTGCAGATATTATGATTTTGTTCATTTCTAAAACACCAGGGAAAAGCAAAATAACCAATACAAATAAAATGTAAATGTAACGGCAATGTTTACATAGAAGATCTCACCTGGTGGAACGTGATGAGCTAAAGTTAGCTTCACGTATGCGATGGATGATGCCACACTCTGAGGAAGAGTAGGCATGGCCTGGTCCAGTCTGGTGAAACTGAGACCCAACAAGTCAGGGGTTAACATCAGCCAATAATAACGAATGAAATCACATCTACCTGTCTTCAAAAACCATAATAATATATATTGATGGATCTACTTACATTATTTGGTATGATGAGCAGGAAATGTTTCCCTGAAAAGTGGCAAAAATATGTTGTCATTTCAGCTTCTGGGCAGAAATAATTGATTCTTTATTTTTATTTTGCATTGGTGCATTTTATAATTACTAATTATAAACATAGACTGTAATTATGTGTAGGTCTGAGATGTACTAACTCAGTCATCATTGTTCATTTTAATTAGTTTAAGTGATTGGTCATTCTATCTTTGCCATAACATTTAGCAGTTTAGTTTCCGTTTATTTCAGTGTCTGGTTAGATCTAGTTTTTGTACCGTGTTGGCTAGAAGATCAAGAGCTGCATCCAACACCCCAGAGGCCTTGGAGAGGAACAGCTTCCAGACTGGTCTGGAACCAGTGCAGCTGGGGCACCAGTAGTTCGGTAGGCTTGCGTGCCGCACGTCCGGGGGCCAACATCCTCCGAGACTAGGCAGTGGTACTATTTAACCCATAGTTGGGGGCTGGTTCGTGGGCACCAGTAGTTCGGTAGGCTTGCGTGCCGCACGTCCGGGGGCCAACCTCCTCCGAGACTAGGCAGTGGTACTATTTGTCCCATAGTTGGGGGCTGGTTCGTGGGCACCAGTAGTTCGGTAGGCTTGCGTGCCGCACGTCCGGGGGCCAACCTCCTCCGAGACTAGGCAGTGGTACTATTTAACCCATAGTTGGGGGCTGGTTCGTGGGCACCAGTAGTTCGGTAGGCTTGCGTGCCGCACGTCTGGGGGCCAACCTCCTCCGAGACTAGGCAGTGGTACTATTTAACCCATAGTTGGGGGCTGGTTCGTGGGCACCAGTAGTTCGGTAGGCTTGCGTGCCGCACGTCCGGGGGCCAACCTCCTCCGAGACTAGGCAGTGGTACTATTTGTCCCATAGTTGGGGGCTGGTTCGTGGGCACCAGTAGTTCGGTAGGCTTGCGTGCCGCACGTCCGGGGGCCAACCTCCTCCGAGACTAGGCAGTGGTACTATTTAACCCATAGTTGGGGGCTGGTTCGTGGGCACCAGTAGTTCGGTAGGCTTGCGTGCCGCACGTCTGGGGGCCAACCTCCTCCGAGACTAGGCAGTGGTACTATTTAACCCATAGTTGGGGGCTGGTTCGTGGGCACCAGTAGTTCGGTAGGCTTGCGTGCCGCACGTCCGGGGGCCAACCTCCTCCGAGACTAGGCAGTGGTACTATTTGTCCCATAGTTGGGGGCTGGTTCGTGGGCACCAGTAGTTCGGTAGGCTTGCGTGCCGCACGTCTGGGGGCCAACCTCCTCCGAGCATTATAATTGCACAAATTTAATGACCAGAAGTCTAGCGTCACATTTGCGCTTTTTATAGAATTGTCACATCAGAAGACAGACCCTTGCAGCGTAGAGAATAGAGAATAGTTATACCCTTCCAGACAAGAGCCATATCCCGGCGGACACGGACCGTCTTCAAGGCAAGAGTACAGTCAGTGATGCCACATAAACCTTATAGACGCCGGTAGGGAGGGGAAGTATTATTCGCTTATAGATTCCAAGGAACTTGGAATCAACACTCGATTAAAGATAGAACCAATCAACAGATTAATCCTATTGACACACTGTCCCTAAAGGCAAGGCTCCTTTCAGTCAGAGGTGGATATGAGCTTCAGAGCTTGCGCTATCCGGGACAGACATTGCTCCTTCAAGACAGAGCTCTGAATGGAAGGGTAGAACTATTCTTTACACTGCGATGCTCGGTCTTCTGATATGACATTCTATAAAAAGTACACATGTGAAGCTAGAAGTATGGGTATTGAATTAATTGTTATATGGGTATTGAATTCATTGTTATATGGGTATTGAATTCATTGTTATATGGGTATTGAATTCATTGTTATATGGGTATTGAATTCCCATTATATGGGAGCGTCAATGGAGGGGGAAGGCTGCTTCTGTACACGCTCCTCAGCGTCGCAACGTTTTTCCTTCTTTTTAGTATTTTTAAGCCTTTTATTTTTTTACATGTACTTAAAAGACGTATGAAAAAATTGCCTTTCCCTGTTCTCAAGTAAAATATTGATATGCGATTAAAATGTGATTAATTGTGATTAATTCATTACAAAGCCTCTAATTAATTTGATAAATGTTTTTAATCGAGTCCCAGCCCTAGTTCTTATTATATATATTTATAATGTTCTTACCCTTCATCACAGACACCTGTAGCAGAGTCTCCAAACTTTGATCCGGTGTACACAAACTGACCGTTGGAGATTTCCCCAGCAGAGCCACATGACTTCCCTGTGGAAGAGAAATAAATATCCTTCAATACACTGGTATGAAATATCCAGTGGTGTAAAGTAACTAAGTACATTTACTAAAGTACTGTACTTAAGTACAATTAGAAGGTACTTTTACTTTACTGGAGTATTTCCAATTGTCTATACTTTTACTTACATCTCAGAGGCAAATATTGTACTGTTACTCCACTACAATTATTTGAAAACTACCTCTCCACTGTATATGATGCAGCCTAAGAAAAGAAAAGTGCAGATATTATGATTTTGTTCATTTCTAAAACACCAGGGAAAAGCAAAATAACCAATACAAATAAAATGTAAATGTAACGGCAATGTTTACATAGAAGATCTCACCTGGTGGAACGTGATGAGCTAAAGTTAGCTTCACGTATGCGATGGATGATGCCACACTCTGAGGAAGAGTAGGCATGGCCTGGTCCAGTCTGGTGAAACTGAGACCCAACAAGTCAGGGGTTAACATCAGCCAATAATAACGAATGAAATCACATCTACCTGTCTTCAAAAACCATAATAATATATATTGATGGATCTACTTACATTATTTGGTATGATGAGCAGGAAATGTTTCCCTGAAAAGTGGCAAAAATATGTTGTCATTTCAAACCTTAATGTGCATGGTTACATTTTCTATTATCTTTACTTTATGTTTTTTACCGTTCCAGAGAACATAACAAGGTGGGACACAAACTCAGCCAATCCAGTTGGAGATGCAGTCAGGGAGTCAAACACTGCGTTGATGACAACGTCTTTCTCAGCAGGAAGAGGCAACACCACAAGTTCTGCACTCTGCTTTGGAGACAGGAGCCTTACAGCCTCCAGCTGGACAGAAAGACAGTCAAGAAAAGATTATCACCACCACTGGATTTTATTTGATAATAATAAGGTAACTATTTGGTCTAATCATTCTTTAGAGTTTTTTTTATGTGGCAGCGATGAAGTCTTACAGGGGAGAAGCCTGGGTTGAGATTCAGGAATTCTCTGACAGACACAAGGGCTGAGAATGGCCCAAAGTTGTTCTGCAGCCAGTAAGCACTGCTGTTGTAGGGGACAGATCAGAACAAAGTATTAAGGCATTCAAACAAAAAATGGCTGCAAATACCAGTCAAAACATTTTCCAGTAAAGATATCCCATTCTAATTGAGAATAGAATGGGAATATATTTATTTAGCAAATACATTTGAAAATGAGAGCCAAACTGTTATTGAGATATTGCAGTTAGTCAGTACCTGGCTGTGGTCGGGAGAGGAAAGGGAGGATTAGTTCCTTCAGGCCCAAATGCTGCTGCTGTGAGGTCATGTTGTCAAACTGATGGCTAAACTCCTTCAAACTGGTGAATCAAACACAGAATGAGAAATACTTATTTCTTAGCTTATTGGTGAAGCTAGAGAAAAGGCAACGGAGTCATCAAAATCAAAATCATCCCCCAGGAAGAATGAAGGTGCACAGAAAAGTCTATGGAAATCCAGCAGTCAGAATTGCCACTCTCATCTCTCCAATCACATCCAGAACCACAGACGCTGATGGACCAGTCATGGTCATGGACTAGGGGAAGGATTACATGGGTCAATATTTAATATTATTAAATTTGCATTAATATTACGTGAGGATATTTAATGTATGGAATAGTAGATAAAGATTCTGGCTCTATAATAGAGATATTCTTTCAAATCTTGATAGACTGTTTGCCTGACAGTGAATAGGGAATTTTTATTAGCATTTTTTTTCATTAGCAAATCTTTTTAAGATTATTAAAAACATGAGCTTTAAATTTAAATAATTTCAGAATTCAGATGTGTTACTTTTAATTCGTTTTAGAGATTGTTCATTCTGTCTTCACCATAAAAGTTGTTTTCAGTGTCTGGTTAGAGCTACTTTTTGTACCGTGTTGGCAAGAAGATCCAGAGCTGCATCCAACAGCCCAGAGGTCTTAGAGAGGAACAGCTTCCAGACTGGTCTGGAACCAGTGGAGCTGGGGGACTGGTTACACTTCATCACTGCTGCCAGATCCTGTGCTGTCAACATGGACACCTGGGTGGAGATAATGGACAAAGCAGAACAGAAAAAACAGGAAACCTTTAATGAAGTAAAAATTGGAAAATGATAACTGTTGCGTTCAATGTGAGAGACTTAAGTGGCTTACTGAAGCACACGTGTATTCTTCAATGCCAAAGTCACAAAAACGTCCATTCATCTGTCCGTTGTTGAGGAGGAGCTGTAGTGCAGTGCTTTGGTAGCCGAAAAGGAAAACATATCAAATGTTTCTTGAGTTGCAAAACGAAAAGTTTGTTCATTAAATATATTTGAGATATTGTAAGCATTTCCTCAGAACACTCACCTGTTAATTCCAACACAAATGTCTGTTTCTGTGAAAACATTAATTCATTCATTCATTATGAAAATAAATCACATTAAAATTCATAACAATGAATCAAAACTACTATACACTTACCATTTGCTGAAGTAACATTGCACTTGGGAAAGAAAGAAAGAGTGAAATGTTTTTAATTTGGTGACATTTAGTCAATTAGACTTTAAAATGTGAATATCATTTCAGGTACCTACCTCTCCACTGTAGATAATGCAGCCTAAGTATACACAGAAAAAGTTTTGTTGATTTTAGAAATGCAATGGGAAAAACATAACCACTGCTAATAACATGTGAACATAACAGCATAGTGATACATCACTTTTAACTCAGGTACATACAGTCGAAGATCTCACCTGGTGGAATTTGATGAAGCAAAGTCAGCTTGTTGTATGTGATGGATGATGCTACACTCGGTGGAAGAGTAAACATGGCCAGGTCCAGTCTGGTGAAACTGCTTCACAATTTTACACACAGTAGAGGGATTGAAGTCCATTTTGTCCAGCAGGCAGAGATTATAGTCTGACAGCAATTTCAATTACAAGCTTTGACTCTTGCATGGATCAAACCGTTAAGTGTATAAATTGGTCAAGTAAATTAAAACACCAGATTGTAGAAGGCAAAAATGATTGTCAGTTAAACAAACAACTTTTGTGTATTATGTTCATATGTGTATGGGCTTAGGCATTAATGAGAGGTTACATTCCAAAGTTTCACTTTTTGTTCAGCTTTAGTAGTGAAGAACCCTTCTGATCGTGAATAGTAATTCCAAAAAAAAAACACATCTGTATTCATTGTAAATGTTAAATACATGTGACTAAATACATTACCAAACATATAGATTCACTTTTCAAACACATGGTAAAAAGAATAATAAGTAGAGACAAAGCAGAGCAGATATAGTTTAAAGTATTTATTAACACAATTGTATTATTGGTACCTTTACTGTAAGCAACACCATCAATATATTTGGTATAATGTCCTATCAATTATTGTTATTATAGTTGTTGTTATTGTGATTATATATGTAATAATAGTATGGTTATATTTTATGATTCTATATATAGGTTAATTATAGTTATTAGTGATAATTATACAATTATATATTATGGTAACTATTACAATGCCTGTAAACAGTTTATTATTGACAGATATATTATTGATGCTATAATAATTATTATTACTATTATTACTGTTATTATCCAAAATGATATTCTAAATTTTAAGTAAATTCAGCCAATTTAGGAGTGCACGGGGGGAAAAAATCTTGCACGGAAAATAAATAGAGGATGACTTTTGAAAAGCTCACCATCACAAAAGTCATTAAGATCTTCTCTTGAACAGGAATCACTCTGCAGCATCTCTTTTATATTAGGGTGTTCGTAAATACAATCTAATGTTTTCAAAATTGGGATATAAACAAATTTATCAGTAACAACAGCCGGATCATAGGTTCCAGTAGTCCGATTGTGCAGGGTATCAAATCTTGTACCAAGAACATATTCAACTGGGTCTACCCTTCCCCACTTCTCTTTAAAATATTTCCTTCTCTTAGTTTCAGAATTTAAGACACCAAAAGGATTTTCAATTTTCTTAAAACACTGATCAATTTTACCCTCAACCTCACTTTTAGTCTGGAGGGACAGCGTTTTGGTTTTGAAAGTAGGCCTATAAGAGGAAGGGGCCCCAGATGGAGTAAAACATTTGAGCTGAACCTCTGATCGAGTACTTTATTTTTTCCAATTTTAAAAAGAACATGAGGTCCTGTAACCAAAGTGATATTTTAGGTGGGATGGCTGATTTCCATTCTAGTAAAATTCTCCTATGGGCTAACAAGGACGCAAAGGAAATAGCATTCTTAATTTTTTTCCAAGGTGGAGATTGGACGCCGGCCACCCCAAAAATAGCAACTTCAAAGCTAGGTTGAATATTCACCTCAAAGGCATCTGAGAGAATTTTAAATACATCTGTCCAAAAAACTAATAAACTGGGGCAGGACCAGAACATGTGAGTCAAGTTGGCTGGGTCATGTTGACATCTCTCACAGCTCCCATCCAGGTCGGGATATATTCTGCTTAGTCTGGCTTTGCTAAAATGGGCACGGTGGAGAACTTTAAACTGTATCAGATTAAGACGGGCACAGGAAGTAATCCCATTCACTGCGCTCATAGCCCGGTCCCATGTGTCTTCCGGTATCACTACAGTAGTTCCCCCTCCCAGTCCCCCTTAATCTTGTAAAGTGAGGCGTCATTAAAAGAGGATATAGAGCTGTAGATGTTTGATATGAGACCTTGAAGTTGAGCAGGGGTCTGTAACAAAATATCAAATTTCAGGTCTGGATCTAAATTAGGAAAGGTTGGGCTTTGGGCTTTAACAAATTCTGTCTAATTTGGAAGTACCAGAATAGATGTGAGCGGGGGAGTTTGAATTTTAGTGAGAGGTCATTGAAAGTGGCAAAAGTCCCGTCTATGTAGAGGTCAGTAAATTTATACAGCCCGGATCTTTTCCAGTGTAAAAAGCTGGCATCCAATTTAGCAGGGAGAAATAAATGGTTGTTGCATATGGGGCCTTCTAAAGAGAAGCCACAAAAATTAAAATGCTGACGGAATTGGGCTAGGTTTAAAAGGCAGCCACTTCTCTCTTCTACAAAGCTAAAACATAAGCCTTAAGTGCAATGTGGTATTCTGTCCACTGCGTGGCACTGTCTATCCAAATTAAAGCTGTAAACCCCAGTATGGAGTCATTTGAATGAGCCTTAGTTCCCATTGCTGGGAGTGCCCATGGTGACGTGATTGGACAGATTGTCGTCATAGAAACCCTGAAAACCCCATGAAAACCCCAGTATGGAGCTATATGAATGAGCCTTAGTTCCCATGGTTGGGAGTGCCCGTGTGGTGACGTGAATGGACAGATTGTCGTCATAGAAACCCTGAAAACCACTGTAAATGGAAGACGTTTCCCTCAGCCAGCTACGTGATGGATGGATATTTAGTTGTCCCTGTGGCCGTTAGCTGCGGGGATAGTGTCACGGAAAACAAAGTCTACAGTATAGTCATGTTTTAGTAAAAAAGAAAACTAGCCTGCTACTGCTGATAATAATAATATTGGTAATAATAATACTGGTAGTAGTAGGCTAGTAGGGCTATAGTAATGAACAGCAGCAGTAGGTGGTTTTTAACCCAGTTTCAGAGGCTGCTTAAAGTTAGTTTTAGCAGATCTACAAGCTCAATTTTAACAGACAAGATATAACAAATGCAATGTTGATTAAAAGCTGCATTCTGCGTTGTATAATGAATTGTTATGGACAGGTCGATTGTGACATGAGTTTATGAAAACAAACCAACAGAGTCCTGGGGCCTGAAACAAACCGAACCTGGCGTTTGCACTGAATTCATTTAAGGCCCGTACATGTACATAAACGTTCAAATTTCAAATATAAAGTTCTTACCTCATGGCCACGGATGTGAAAATTCTGTTCGAGCCCTCAGAAGTAACCGTACCTTCAGTATTGTTCAATAAAAAGCATTTTAATCCGATCGGTGGCCATTTTCTCAGCATGTCCGCGGTGTGCTTTCAACTGCATTACCCATCGGTTGGTAGGTGTACTGCACTCTGATAGAGTGTGCCAGCTATGAGCAAATGGCCACCGATCGGATTAAGATGCGTTTTTATTGAACAATACGGAAGATACGGCTACTTCTGAGGGCCCGTACATAATTATAACATCCGTGGCCATGGGGTAAAAACTGTGTTTGAAATCTGAACGTTCATGTAGTCCAAAAAAGGCGGGAAAAAATAAAAATAAAGTAATAAAGGCGGGAAAAAAGTATATATCAAGTAATATTACTCACCTCAGACAAAAGACGACGAAATGAAAGTAGATCAGTGATATATGAACCGAAATCAAGTAGAAGAGTTTCCATAGTAATCTATCATCGACCGGAGAGACCTCGTATCGAGCGACCTAGCATCCGCTGTAAACCTTGAGAAGTGAGCCGAGCATTGTAAGAGCGGCGTAGTTAAGGGGAGGGACAACACAGCAAGGGCTGTGATTGGTCTGACAAGCAGACATGCGTACATGCGAGAGGGCATCCCCGGGAATGCCCTCTTGCGTGTACGCAAGCACAGCCCCCCCCCCCGCCCACACACACACGCTGTTACACGCACGCACATGCGCACGCACCCAAACAACTCTATGACGTGCACACACAAACACGACACGAACACGACACAAGCCCCGCCCCCTTCCCTACACACACACACACACACACACACACACACACAATTACAAGCACGCACATGCGCACGAACCAAAAATAGATACATTTGTTTTCAATGCAAACGTCATTTCACTAATTTAAAAGTTAAAGAGAAGAAGTTAGCGAAATATATAACAGCAATAATAATAATAATAATAGACATACATTGTAATATTTATTTAACAATGAATATCAATCAGTTATATCAATACTCCAATTGTAGAAACACTCCGTTACAAGTACAAGTCTGGTAATGAAAATGTACTTGAGTAAAAGTACAAAAGTATCGGCATCAAAATATACTTAAAGTGTGGTAGATTGTTGATAGTATTACATTCTTCTCAGTTAGTAAAGTATGTTAATGGAAGTGGATATGAATGAACCCACTGAGCATTTTTCGGTCTATTAGACGTCTAAATGACGTCTAAACGTCACCTAGCCGTCTAGTCTAAATCCGGTTTGATTGAAAGTTTTTTCAACGTCTAAACCTAGCCTAGACGTTGTTTCAACGTCGTTTGAACGGCTAGATATAAATATATAACCGTTCAAATGACGTTGAAACAACGTCTAAGCTTAGCCTAGACGTCGAAAAAACGTTCATTTTTAGACCCGTCATAAACCAATTTTAACCTAGACGTTATTTAGACGTCTAATTTTAACCCAATTATAGACTATAGACGTTGTTTAGACGTCATGTAAACGTCTATTTAATAAGGATATTAATATACTTATAATTAAATCAGATGTTTAAATAACATCCAAACAATTTGTAGGCATTATATACCTTTAAGATCTATCAGATTATTCACACAAAACCTATATTAATGCATTTAAATCCCTCAATTTTAATGCAGATCCTGGTTCTCTGCCAAAAATACCTGATGGACCAAATTTAACCCTTTTTGCTTACCTTAGTAGTGTAGTCCCATGATGTTCTGATAATTTGTTTACATTATGCTGTCATATTTCGGGATTAAATAGGTTGCAGTGTAACACTAATGTCATGCTATTCTTTATTGTACCAATGGATAAAATCATTTTTCTTAATGTTAACATTGATTTACTCTGAACATAACTACCCTTCAACTGTAAGTTCAATCACAATACATATTTCAACAACAAAAAAACATACCAAAGCTTGTACAATCGTTCTTTAATTTTTGCACCTCTTAATGCTTTAAACCATTAAGACCTGTCATGTTAGATTTTAAACACTTTAACACATCTTATACTTGAGCTATTAAAAAATAGCAGATCTACAAGCTCATAGCACGGTGCGCACTACGAGCTTGTTGATCTGCTATATTTCTTTGAATGTATGTTTTTTCCTCAAATCTTTGCTTTGCCTAGATTTGAGTTAGAAATGTGTGTGTGTGTGTGTGTGCGTGCGTGCGTGTGTGTACATATATTCAAAGATTTGCACTTTTTTTTTTACAAAAATCTTCAAAAAATAGAAGATCTACAAGCTCTTATAGCGCCGGACAGAGTTCCGCGCTATGAGCTTGTAGATTTGCTATTTTTTGAATAGCCAAATAAATCTTAAGTGACACAGATGCGTTCCCTGTCCTATTGGGTTAAACAACTAGAAAAGACAAGTCTTAACAAAATGTTTTGATCAAATAATAACATTGGATTTGCTTCAAGGCGTTGTCCTCTTCTTCTTGTAACTCCCTCCACCACTTCTACCAGGCGCCTGCTTGAAGTGGTCAGAGATGGCAGCGCTGACCAGGTCCTCCATTGTCTCTCTGAATGTCTTCTGAACGGCTTCTGCAGTCAAAACAATGACAAATAACTCTCAGGCTGACAGAAGACATTACAGAGGTTATCTAGTATATGTCAGTCACACGTGTACAACGTGAATAAGCAATCAACAAATAACTAGCACTGACAAAGTTATTTTTACCATTGATGACAGATAGAAGGCAGTGCTTTTGAAAGCTCTCTCCTGCTGTCCATGCAAGTAGAAAGGACTCATCAGGGCATTGGTGAAAAGTCTGAAACAAAAAGAAAACGCAAAGCTAAATTGCAAAAAGAAAAACGGCACACTCTGCCAACCTGCAATGAAGACAGTTATGTTGATATGAAACAGAAATAATGCACTAACACAGTGGAAAGTGATAAATAATACTTCCATTCTTACTTTTCTCCGACATGGGAAACTGAAAGAAACAAACCATGTGACAGTCTGCCTGTGATTTAGAATTTGAGGCTATACTTTGGCTGGTGCAGATCTTAATAAACAACATTACTTGTTTTCAAGTTCAACATCATTATCTCTCCCCAATTAAATCTTTGCCAGAGTAAGATGACTTACAAACTTTATCTAAATGTACCTTTTGGAATCCTGTGACTTTCTCCTGGGAGTTCTGATAAGATTTCCTGTTGGTGAAAGACAAGGTAATTAGGCTACATGTCATACTTGCAACATCACCATTGAGGATTACTGTTAGTCAATTGAAAGGTGGAGTAGAGTCAAGACATTTTCTTGGCCCAGATTACGGCTTCACTGTAGGGGAGAGAAAACCCCCATTGCAACCCATTTTGCTCACTGCTACAATCAATTGAAAGTTACCTTGTGTAGTTCAGGATCTGACTTGGACCGGTGTGTAGCTTCAATATTCTGCTGGGTGTGAAAACACATTGAAATTACACCTTCTTACGAGTAGATGTACTGTTGTTGAAATACGTAATATGTGGGGCAGCAGCTCTGTAGAATACAACTCTCGTAGACGTATTTATGATTCTGACGTTTTCAATCTACGAAAACGTCAGAATCATAAATACGTCTACGAGAGTTGTATTCTACAGCTAGGGCAGCAGGACACGGGAAGCCCCCCCCCCCCAAGCCCCCCCGGTGCAACCTTTATGGACTCTCTAAAACATATCTGAAAATATTCATTGTGGGCAGGCTATGTCCAAAAACAGCGTTTTTAAACATCTTCTCTCAGGAAGTCACTTTTCAAGAGCCAAAAACGTGTGCGTGTGGACCATAGAGGTATAATATAACTAGAGGGCGGATTGCCCCGCCCCCAGCTATCATTTCAATGAATGTGCTCAGTGGCGTTTTGAAGCACCCGGAAGCCTGCCGGAAGTAGAATTATTGGTTCGATTTTGACCACACATAGAGTAATGAGCATGCGCACTAGTGTTATGAGTTATGAGCATGCGCACTACTACAATCAATTGAAAGTTACCTTGTGTAGTTCAGGATCTGACTTGGACCGGTGTGTAGCTTCAATATTCTGCTGGGTGTGAAAACACATTGAAATTACACCTTCTTACACCATCAAGTCATGTATGATATATGCTGTGCTTTATCCAAATTTTCATTGTGGAGTCCAAGTTGTTTCTGTTCAGGAGTAAGGCCCCACAGTAATGTACTATTGTTGAAATACGTAATATATTTTAATACCTTTTTATTTTATTTTAATCTTCCGGCTAAACGTTCTGTTATACTCATTTATTCTAGAGGACCTAAAACATAGTAGTAGTAGTCCCAACGATAATGCAGGCGGGTAAACAAACAAACAAAAACTTTCAAAATGTAATACCTATATTTAAAATGTTAATCATTCATTCACCTTGTGCAGTTCTTCCTCTTTTACGGCTGACCGGAGTTTTGTCAAGATCTACCACAGAAAAAGAAATGAAGGAATTAGAAAACTCTTAAGGTTTTGTTTGGACATTAACACCGATACTGGCTGTAATTTCCATCTACAATATATATATTTAACATTGGGCTTAAATCAATTAACATAGCATTTAAATGTACCTGGTGTTGAGGTGTGTAGAGGGGCTGTCAAAACTGTCATAGCTATGGGCACTGGGCACTGATTCACCTGGGGAAGATAATTAGGCCAGATGTATATCATTGTAATGAACGAATATGACAATACTCCCAAAATAAAAAGGACAAAATAACAAACAAATCTAACAGCACAGCTCCCACCAGCATGGAGTTATCTATAGCTTTAAGCCAGTCACCAGTCAGCTGTATCAAAGCAGTAGAAGTAGAGTGACCAGCTCTATAGGCATGTTGAGAATGTGTTGCAAGCTTGTTTGAAACAAAATAAGCTTGAATTTGTGAATGCACCAACCTTTCCATGATTTTGCTCAAAACAGGTCAAATATTTAAAGGAATAACCTTAGCCTCCTTCCACAGCTTTTGACATAGACCCACATCCAAACATCTATGAATAATATGACAGATAGGAGATGCTATATTCTCAGCACTTTACCATCCAGATTATCTAGACCTTACTATCATAAGGAAGAGAGCAGAGTAACTGCTCCACAAATAGTTGCAAGGAGTTGCAGTCATTGTCGTTAGGGTTAGACATTACCTAGAAGAGAGCTGTAAATACATGTAAATAGGCTACTGATTGATTTAAACCAGGGGTCTTCAACGTTTTCAGGCCAAGGACCCCTTTGCTGAGAGTGAGATAAAGCAGGGACCCCCAATATATATTGTATAGAATATAATCTTTTCATAGATTTCATAGATAGCTTCATAGACTTGTTTGACAGACACTGTCATCAATGTTGGATTCATGTTAATGTGTATTTTCAGACTTTTAACCACACACACCGTCCATACTAAGTAAACTTGACCCACTCTGTACTTGGTCTGCTTTTTTTTTCCCCCTCCACCAAACCTCTTTGCCGAAAATAGCAGATCTACAAGCGCACAAGCGTTGTGTGCTTGTAGATCTGCTATTTTTGGCTAAAGTTCTCCTCAGAATAGGGATGCTTGGTTGAAGTGGTTAATGTAAAAATCACAAAGATTTGGCGGACCCCCTGTAGTAACTCTGAGGAACCCCTAGGGGTCCCGGACCCCCTGTTGAAGACCCCTGATTTAAACAATATATTCAACACATGGCCCAACTCAAGGAAAGGTGAATAATGTTATAGTTAAAACTCACAAAACATTCAATGAATAATTACCTGTGGTGTTTGATCTGATAGCACCATTATTATTGTTCTTTGTCGGTTTTGCTTCAAAAAAAAGAAAGAAAAAAGAATACATTAATCAAATATTTCACAAGGTCCTGTAAAGTTTTAACTCCAGATTAAACATTACACAAACAAACGATTATTTTATAGTTAAAGTATTAAAAAATGAATTTAAACTCAAGTGATTGTAATTCGTTACGGTCCACCAGTAAAAAACATTGAACGCCAGCCATGACGCCTGCACTTTGTTTGGGCAGAAGCTAGCAGCTGGTAGCTAGTTGGCTAACGCTAACTTGTACATGATCAACTAACTATGTCAACACAAATAAACATCTCCTTCAAATAATGTATCCTTTAGCACTCACCTATGCAGTTCAGAATGAATGTTTTTTTGCAATTCTGTTCTTTATAGTCTCTTCTGTTCAGTTTTCCTCTTGCCATTAGAACGCGTTGCTGACTTCCGTGTTGTTACGAAAGGCACTCCAGGGGTTGCCACGTCTTGTGAGACCGCTAAGCAAAACAAAATGTTGCCATGTCTCCGGAAAGAAACAAGCAAAACGACCTCCAAACCCAATCTGCGGTTTACTGTAGATTAGAAAGTCTAGTGATGCGAGGTTAGCAGTTTACTGCTTGGCTTTCACTCGTTCCTCTGTATTTTATATTAGCCTATCACCATTAGTGCAAACTGCCTTTATTTGTTATATTTATACATATTAAAAAAATATATTTGCATATTATCACCATTATGCAAACTGCATTATTTCGCTGTAATAGTATTTCTAAACATATGTACGTTTTCAAACAACATGACTAAGAAATGAAATACATTTAATGGTTTAAATATGGTCTAAATCTAAACGTTGATGATATATAGTTTTGATTTAAACGTCTAGATCAAGGCTAAATCTAAACTATACTGTATATTGATCAATAGTGACAATAGTGAGATATATCATAATTTATTAACCTAATGTTAGCACCCTAAAATAAAGATTTTCAAACAACATGAATAAAAAAATAAAAGTTTAGAAATGGTCTACATTTGAACGTTGATATATAGTTTTGATATAAACGTCTAGATCAAGGCTAAATCTAAACTATACTGTATATTGATCAATGGCTATTCAAATTATTTTTGTCCAATATTTGGAGATCAGTAATAAAACTTACAGTTGTTTTTTTTTATCAATATGTATGGAATAATTGTGTAAATTCAATCGGCTAGATTTGGTCTAGATATAGACCGAATCTACACCATCTAATTTAGGTCTACAAAAAAACCGAACGTCTAAATAACGACTATGGCTCACTGGGAATGAATATATGAATCTATTATTTGAATAGCTTGAATGCACAACATGGTACGTATGTCTATACATATGAAACACAATGTTATACATTATACCAGGGATCTTCAACAGGGGGTCCGGGACCCCTAGGGGGTCCTCAGAGTTACTACAGGGGGTCCGCCAAATCTTTGTGTGATATGATTTTTCTTTTTTTATATTAACCACTTGAACCCTAGCATCCATTTTCTGAGGAGAATAGTAGATCGGAATGTAGATCGGCTATTTTTTGCAAAGAGTTATAGGTGTAGAGGGAGAAAAGAGCAGCAAAAGTATATCTGAAACACCATTCTATACAATATAGAGGGGGTCCCTGCTTCATCTCTCTCTCAGCTAGGGGGTCCTTGGCCTGAAAACGTTGAAGACCCCTGCATTATACAATATATGCTGTACCACCCCCCAACGGGGGTCCCTGGCCTGAAAACGTTTAAGACCCCTATGACTGCCACATTTCTGTGCCCTTGTATTAGGTGTTATAGTGAATAATACATCTACAGAATGAATATATGCTTCCAAAAAAGATGCACACCTTAAAGGATTTGTCTCTCAATGATCAAGTTATTTGAAACTTGTCCGCCATCTTATCATATAATGTAATCATCCAACTATATTACATCTATGGTCTTGTATAAGATCATCCTGAACATTCCTCAAAGCCCCTTTGTTTAACTCATCACCCTATATCGGTTACATTCATCAAACAGGTGGTATACCTAGTTTGTGTAATCTGAATCAGAACAGAAAGTCAAGACTAGTGTATAAATTATGTTAACACACATTGTTAGCACACAATCACACACAAACCTGAAAATAAGTATATTTAAAACCAAATCTTATCAGATGGGGGTCTGTGGACAAATACATGTTAATCTGCGGGTCCTTTTGTCGAAGCAGAAGCAGTACTCCCTGTCATCGTCGAGAAGGTGAAGGTGGCAAACGAAGAAGACTACGTCCTCACACTCTATGGGAAATGAAATCACTGAGTCTGAAGGGACAGCAGTTAAATAAATAATCTTTATTTATATTTCTAATTAAAGTTACAATTGTGTCCTTTCACCAGACTCCCATGAACTACCAAAACACAAAGTACAAAGTAACCAATAACGAAAATCATACCAAACATTAAAAACACTTACAATCAGCCCATCGTAACTGAAATAAAGAAAGTACAAATAGTCAAGGGAACCAATAAACTCTTGTGCTCTGCTGGGGTGCTGGGGGGGGAATAGCCGAGAGCTGGCTACAGCTCCTCTTTATAGTGTCAGGCTCTAATCACACATGAGCTGAGAAGGGGAGTGACAGGTGTCTAGCCAAGACCAGGTCAGCATAGACACTAGGACAAATAATCATTAGTGAACACATAAGCATAGAAAGACTGTAGACTGAGGTGTTAATATTTGGAATTAACATATGCTTTATCGAGAGTGAGAGCTACTGTGATACTTCTTAGCTGTTGAATTTGAATCACTCTGCTGGGACGTGCATGACAGATTTCAGTGAAGGCCTCACCCAAGTAATGCCATTTTTTTAAACTTTAGTAACTTTAACCTGGTTACTGTACTTAGGAACTATAATGTATAACAGAGAACAGGAAAACAGTTACTTTAATGTGTTAGTTTAATCCCATGTTTCTCACAGCAGCATAAAGTCTGTCAAGTGCATAAGTCTCACTTTGGTCTGTCGCTAGACAACATGATTCACTGCAGTGTAGACTACATGTTGTCTTAGCTTGGCTTACTTAACTATTGTTTGTTTTACAGGTCAATCCTCATGTCATTTGTGCTCATATATGCATTGCTGAATGTTGTAATTAAAATGATCTGAAATTAGTGTCATTAGTAAATGAGCACCTTCTTAAATGTGCTAGCTTGACTCTGCATTATTCTCAATGTAGGGTCCAGCTACTGGAAGCAAAAATGCCAGGAAGGTGCTGACTGTGGATGAAACGGCCTTCAGGTAGTGGTGCGAAAGACAAGAGTCGGGTATTGTAAAACAAAATATATATATATTTTTTTAAATTAACAGTTGCTTTATCGAGAGTGAGAGCTACTGTTGAGTGAGTTTTTAGCTGTTGAATTTGAATCACTCCATCAATAAGAGAAATTGTTCCTCTATGTCTAATATCAGGGATATTTCTTGCTTACAAACTGATGGCTGTGCAAAGCAACTTAAACCATAAGGAATGCAGTAGGACTAAGATTGTATTTTCAGTTTTTCACAGCAACATAAAGTATGTCAATTGCCAATATCATTTATTTTCATTGCTTACAAACTGATGGCTGTGCAATTAGGGCAACAATGCAACTTAAACCATAAGGCATGCAGTAGGCCTAAGATTGTATTTTCAGTTTTTTCACAGCAGCATTAAGTCTGTCAAGTGCTTAAGTATGCACTATAATCCTGCTTCACCTGTTTTTCACTCCAGAATGTTTGTTCTCAAAGCTTAAACTTGATCTGCTAATGATTTGTGAAATGTCTCAGTTCCAGAACTGAGCCGTCCGAACTGCAGTCCCTGAGGCAGCATGTGGGCGACCTTCTAGATGGAGCTCAAGGCCTGCAATAGGTCACACAGAAAATTCAAGGTGTAGTGTCTGCTACCCAGGAGCTGGTGGAACCACAGGCAAAATGCCAAATAGGCATTTTGCCTGCCTACTCTGCAGAGGTATTGTTTCCATTTTGCATCGGTAACACAGTAATAATCCAATATAGTATTGGAATTAGTGTTGTGACAACTGGCTTGAACGTTTAAAATATATTGACTGTATATAAAATTTTGACTTAAAAGAAAAAAATATGGATTGAGAGACAAGTAAATAAAATGTTAAGACTTTGCTTTTCAGGAAATAAAACAAAGAGAATCAAAAATCATTCAACAAATATGAATGGAGTCAGCTATCCATACTAGCATAGATAAATGTCTGATTTTCAAACCCAACTTTTTATCAAACCAAAATTGTATCTATTGATGACATCATGTCACAAGACAGACATTTGTCCACCTAGACTAGTCCACACCAGTTATGGCTGGTGTGGACACTGAAAAATGTGTGTATAATATCAATGATAAAATTTAGCTGCAAGCAGCGATAATACGGGGCCAGGAGAGAGAAAGAGAAATGATAATTCCTTTAACAGGTCAGTTCATGAAAGTCCTTGCGGTCTTGTTTCCAATGAGGGCCTGTGAGCAATTAGGGGTTAAGAGTCTTGCTCAGGGACAAATTTCATCGACACATTTGCTGACCTGGCCTGGAATCGTACCTGGGTCAAACAGAGCCTCTGGCTCCCTAGGCGGGCTCACTAACCACTCAGCTATGGCCGACCCTCAGAGAGCGAGAGCGAGAGCGAGAGAGAGAGAGAGAGAGAGAGAGAGAGAGAGAGAGAGAGAGAGAGAGAGAGAGAGAGAGAGAGAGAGAGAGAGAGAGAGAGAGAGAGAGAGAGAGAGAGAGAGAGAGAGAGAGAGAGAGAGAGAGAGAGATGGAATAGATTGAAGAGACAGAGAGAGAGACATGGAAACGGAATAGATTGAAGATAGAAACGGAATAGATTGAAGAGACAGAGACATGGAAACGGAATAGATTGAAGATAGAAACGGAATAGATTGAAGAGAGAGAGAGAGCCATGGAAACGGAATAGATTGAGTCATGTTTTTTGCAATTCAACTTAAATGAGTCTGCATCAAGTGAGGCTTGAACCGGCAACCTTGCGATCGTGAGGCACTCTTAGGCAGCTGGAACACTACCTATAGTGCTATAGCTTTGTCCAGACTGTTATTGTCTGTTGAGGATCACAAACACTTGCCTTCTGTCATGACCCAAGCCCCTGTTTCACTAACACAAAGATCACTCGTTCACAAACCATTTACCAATGAAGAAGTTGTACATCTCCTCAGAACCAAAACTAGTGAAAGTAGCCGATCTACAACCTCACAAACCATTAAAAGTTGTCAGATTGTACATCGGCTATTTTCACAATGAAGTATGTTATACATTGAAAAAACATACTCTCATTGCTATCTGAAAAGTTGTGAGATTGTAGATCAGCTATTTTCACAATGAAGTATGTAAAAAACACTCAATTAAGTATTTCATGTTATCTTTAACAATTGCAAATGTATTCATTGATAGTCATGTTGTGTGAAATGCAACTTAGATGAAGTCTGCACCAAGTGAGGCTTGAACCTGTGACCTTGAGGTTGTGAGACATACACTTAAGCGGGACGCTATTGGACCAACAGACAAACCTCTGAAAAAAGAGATCACACTGATCATACAGTTTCACGCAAATAGCTGAAAAATCCTGGGTTTAAGTGTTTTTCAAACTGCTCAAGATTGCGGACAATCTAAGGGCGGTGCTTACTGGTCAACGTGATAGATGTGTTCCTCATTAGTCAAGGCACATGTGTAAGCAGGTCTAATGGCTGTCGGCCAAACGAGGCATGACTTTTGCCTGTTTAAAGTTTCAATTTTCAAAAAATTGCTATAGCGCCCCCGTTTGACCAATTGGAGTAAGATTGGTTTCAGTGATATTTGGAATGGCCCTTTACATTTCTGCAAAGTTTCAAAGAATGGTAAGTCTGCATGTATGTGTTAGTGGCAGATGAATAATTGTCATAAAACTGCAATATTCATTGGCTCATTAAAGCTTCATTTTTTCACTTATGGAAAATATTTTGCAAACGTTTTTTGGCATAGGTCCAAAGTTCATGTGTAAAAAGTTTCGTGCAGATTACTCAAAAATCCCAGGAGGAGATAGGTTTTAACTGTTTTTCATATAATTCAAAATGGTGGGAGATCTAAAGGTCAGAGGTCAAAAGTCAGAGTGTGAAAGTTGTTCAGCATGAGGAGACTCATGTGTGCATCGAAGTTTCATGGCTGTAGGTCAAACAGGGCATGAGTTGTACCTGTTCAAAGTTGGCATTTTTCAATTGAGTGCTATAGCGCCACCTTTTGACGAAAGATTGTGAGAATTATTTCTTGATCGTTTTTCATGACCATCTATCATATGGCCGAGTTTCATAAAAAGCGACTGCACGGTTCAGCCAGAACTGCCAAAAGTGGCAGAAGAAACGGAATAATCTCAATAACAAAACAGGTCCATGCTGGAAGCCTGGCCCCGTAAATACAGACCTTTTACCTTTGTCATTCCCCCCCCCCCCCCAAAAAAAATGCCAAAAATGTAAATCACAAAATGTAACATTTTCCAAAATAATTTGTGGACAAGAAAATTGGAAGAATTTGCCCATTTTAAAATATTGTTCTGGGATGAAAAAAATAAATATTTGTTCAATCAATGTTGAAAAAACAAAGACTATTTGTTTGTTCAACACTGGAAACAATGAACTGATGGACTGGGCTGATGCTGAGAAACAGAGCTAAACCTTATGCAGTCATTTCCCTTGTTGCAGTTAATTTAATTGAAGTAGTTTCAATTAAGTTGTACAAAATAAATTAACTGTGAGGAACATCTTTTGTCCCTTGAAAAGGTTGATGTATATTCATTTAATTTTGTATGATTTCAGATTAATCGTTCATACACATTTCACAAGCCATGACCTGAAATCAGTGTTTTTAAAAAGTGTATTTGGCCGCAGACCCCCATCTGAAAATATTTTATGCCAAGGACCCCCACACAAGATTTGTGTTTTTGAAATGTTTCAAAAATATTTAAAAAAAAATTGAAATTGTTTGAAAATAGCAGATCTGATATTTGTATTTATTTAATTTTGCTGGTGGCCCCTTGAAGCCCCTCAAGGACCGCTGGGGGTCCCCGGACCCCACTTCAAGAACCACTGCCTTAAGCAATCTATTTTGCCTAAATTTCCCAGGCGGAGGATAGGCATGATTGCACTGCCTAAAGTTGGAAGAACTATCACTGTCACCGACACTTGACAACTCAGCACACTTGGAGACAGAATATTTCCAAGTGTGAGTGACAGCAGAGGTAAAACTATCGCTGGCGGAAGGTAGACCATGACTGTCATGATCAGGCTGTTGACAATAATCTGATGAGCCCTCTTCTTCTGGGGATGAAGGTCTCTGCCACCTGGCTCGGATCTCTTCAGTGCCCACAGGATGGAGAAGTCGCAGAAAGCAATAGTGGGGAGAGAAATGACGGCCAAGAAAAAGCTCCTGGACCAGCGTTGGTCACATCATGATAAAGCATTAACACGACAATCCCAAAAGCCATTGAGGTGAGCCAGACAATAGAAGCTGCCACGACACCAGGAATAAGACTGTTCCTTGCCCTGTAGACGAGTGGATGAGCACAGCCAGGTAACAGTCCAGACAACTGCAAGCCATGAGTAGAGGTCGTCCGCACTGGTTCAATATATACAAAAAAATATTGAAGTCTTGATATGTGAGGCTGAACTCCATGAAGAAATTGATGGCAAAAGGCACGAAGGACACGAAGATCATGAGGTCCATGAGATTCATGTTCAACATGAAGACGTCATGGGGTGTAAATGGGGTTCCATGTCTGTGTCTCTTGAATAGCTCCCAGATGACAGCAACAGAGGCAGGAAAGCCAAGGAGCACAGTGACCATGCTGAAAAATGTAAAGGTAATCATGCCTTCCTTCTGACCCTCACACCATCTGGGGTCTGCTGCAAGGGGGGCTTCAGTGGAGTTTGTGGTTGAATTTAGAGACGAATGGAGCAACATTGTCAAACGCAGATGATGGTGATAATGAGCAAACCCAGGATGCTGGGGAACATGCGAGATGACAAGAAGCAAAAGAAAAGACACATTTAAAGCTTTATTTTTTTTTGAATTTAACTTTTTTTTTTACATTTTTCTTTTTATATCATCATAACAAAGACAATGTTGCAAACACAATTTAAAGATAAAATTCTGTAACTTTCTAGTTTAAGAAGTAGTTCTACTTCTAACATGAATGATGATGAATAAAGGTTTATGTATCTACTACAAAGTAGAGGCAGTGGAAGCAGATAAATAAGACATACCTTTCCTCTTGTCGGTGGATATTTGTGATGAGATCATGTACCCAAAAACATTTCATGTGGATATTATTGTTGATGCATGCTCAAATTTATGTACTGTAAAGGCAGCTCACACTGTTGTGTAAACACTGTCAACAAAGCCCAGTGCAATAGAAAATGACAAGCACTTGCCGTTTATAGTGATTGATAGTCTGTGTATGTACTGTATATGGGAGGCCCTTTTGTGAAATTATAATGTTTCTGTGTATATAAATTATAAATGTGGTGTGGTTTGTCGTCAGTTGGAAAGCAGATAGCCACAGGGTGAGATATCCCTATGCAGAAATAACACCTGCCATTAATCGAGCTGATTGGCTGTCAGATCAAGACTGACAAGACTGTCAATCAAACAATGTCTCTGCCTCTTGTATTGTAGTGAGTCACGGCCGTTGGATTGACACCGAGAAACAGAGCTGAACCAGCTTTAATTTCCTTTGTTGAAGTTTTCGTAGTTTCCCGTGATCAATAAAGGTCGATCTATCTATCTATCTCCCTCTCTCTGCTCGGGATACTAATGAATTAATGTCACGGTGCAAGCACAGCACTCTTCAAAATGTAATCTGGCACTGTTTGTGCCAGATTACATTTTCTGCCTAACTTTTTGCTACTACTCCTGTCTTCTACAGACACACATACAAATCAGTACACACTCTGGGGTCATGTGATCTGATCAAGTTGAATCAGCTAGATTTTTCAGATCCCATTCCAAGTGGCTATGACCACAGTTTGCGGGCCCTGGCAAGGCAACCCGGCCTGGCGGAGGTGCTCCACGAAGCACACTTTTCTAGTAATTTGTCTATTTTAGCATCTATACACTGTGACTGGAGCCCAAATGTCACTGGAAGAGCTGACAACCCATGCATTACCCTGCTGCAACCCTCTGACTTTACACGAATCATTGCAGGTCGATAGAACAGTAGCTGGATAGAGTTAAAAGAGACCTGACAGTCCTGTTGGAGAGGTGGGCTGACCTTCAGGACTATCCTTTGGTAAGATGAAAGGCGTATTTGCTCTAATGAAAAGATCAATCAACATCAATGCCAGACGCCCTAAAACCTCCTACAGTACCCTTCGTCAACACAAACACACACCAGGGCATACATACGTATGCACACATATACGCACGCACACGCACGTAGACTGCCACGCACGCACACACACACACACACACACACACACACACACACACACACACACACACACACACACACACACACACACATCATAGGCCCTCTGCATTTAGAGTGCATTGAGTTGCTCTATGAAATGTGCCACAGTAAATAAGGATTGATTGAGTGGTTGTAGACTTCAGAGGGGTGTCACTATAGTGTCACTCAACAGGGCTGCAGGACTGGCGTGCTGAGCGTCGCTGCTCAGCCAGGTTGCTCTGTTTAGCTAATAATCTAATTGCCTCTTCTGCCGAGGATAATTAACGTTCGCCAGCATGTCACTACCTGCAGAGTGTCATTCATTAGAGATGACGATAAAACACATGAGTCACCCCCCGCCTGCCCCAGCACTGCAGGAGGGTGCACAGGCAGGGGAGGGGGAGGGTTGTTGCCAGTGGGGTGTTCACCTGCTGAATTTATCGCCCAACCCCACCCCACTCCCCAGCCTGGCATAATGACCTCATTAACCACTTGATACCCTAAAGTAATGGATTGCAGCAAAGGCGTTTTAAAGGTACCGATTTAGCTGAATCTGAGGTCATTCTGTAGTTTATGGCAGTGGTTCTCAAAGGGGGGTCCGGGGACCCCTAGGAGTCCTTGAGGGGGTTCCAGGGGGGTCCCCAGCTAAATGATTGGTAGTTGGGAAGTTGATGGGAACTAAATGGAGAATGGACCCTTACAGGTCTGTAACTCTGAAAGTGATGCTGGGGGCATATCATAACAAGAGAACATTCAGTGAAGATCAATCAACAAGCTTTTTGATGTTTTTTAAAATAGTAGGTTTATAAACCTTTTAGATACGAAAGCATATTTCTATAAACATTGCAGATTTATAAGCTCAAAACGCATGTCGATACGATGCGTTTGTGAGCTTGTAGATATACTATTTTCTGGATTTTACATTTTTGTTTACATTTTTTTAATGACGCCCAACATAGTGACACCAGGTTGAAGGTAACTTGTTGAAAGTGGTTAAATGCATAATGCCAACAACTACCTACAGAACCTATGATAGTTGTGATGACAAATTGGCAGACACAATCATATTCAAAGATTGATGGCTATTATGGTTAAATGTTGCTGTGATTGAGGTACTTCTGGCATGGAAAGGTCACCATACATGATTTATGAGACGAAAATGTCATGTGGATGGGGGTTGGTGGTGGAGAGGGGAGTTGGGTGTGGTTTGTGTGTGATGCAGAAGGCTTTCTTCTTCCCTAAAGTGCCCTCTGCCCTGTCTTTTTAAGGTGTCCGGCGGTGTCGAGAACCTAAAATAGCACATCTACAAGCTCACAGCGGGGTGCGGATTCGATGCGTTGTGAGATTGTAGGTCTGCTATTTTCGACGTGCGACACAACTGTGCGGCGAAGTATGACTCTGCCTATTTATGCCTCTACTGGTAAGAGAAGCATTGTGTTTTCAGGTTGTCTGTCCATCCATCCTGTATGAAAGCGGTATCTCAGGATATCTCTTGAGGGAATTTCATGACATTTGGCCCAAAGTCCACTTGGACTTGAGGAAGTAGATGGTCACAGGTCCACTGTTAAGGTCACTGTGAGTGTGAACTCACAAAACACATTCATTACATTCCTTCAAAAGTCTTTCACATATGGGCTAGTCTACTGTACAAGTCTGGACCATAGACTGTAAAATATAGGGTCTGGACAGACACGGATGTAAAATAATAGTTGGTGGAGGTATTTAACCGTGATGCAGTATTTCTAGTTATGTTGTGCTTTTCCAGGTTCCTCTCCATCCACACTTGAAAACTGTGGCTATTATACTGTATTGTGTTATTGTAAAGCAACACGTAACTTATTATCTTGAAAGGTGCTATGTAAACAAAGACTTACTTCTGTACCTTTCCCTTAAAAAAATGGTTTGTGCCATAAATGCATTAAACACTTGCTTTGACGATAACATAGCCTGCCACATGTCAAGCTAGGTTATTTCCATTAGTTTCATGCAATAACTCTTGTCAACCAGTAGATGTCCTACCCAACACCATTTTCTGAATGGAAGAATAGGGAGACCACCACCAACCAGTTATACTATACCATACATATTGGTTAAAATGTTTTAGTAACACAAAAAGTTATGGATTGCAGCTTTAAATTTAACTAAATTAAATCAAAGCAAAGCACTCTATGGTGGTGATATTGAAACATATAAGTATTGAAACTCATAAAGTGTTGCATCATTTGAAATGAATTGCATGATGGTAAAAATTAAAACTACTTCTTGGTTGGGGACCCCCTGGAACCCCCTCAAGGACCCCCACTTTGAAAACCACTGGATAGGAGGATAATTCGCCATACCGAGTTTCTGACCTATCATTTTCAAATCAATAATAAGAGAATCCCTTATGAGACCCCCATAGAGGTATAGGCACTTTAATGACGCCCTGTGTCTTTGAAGGGAAGCCCTTTACCCGTAATTAGTGTCCAGGGCATTAATTATAATGGGTGGCCTAGTGGAAATGTATTTAATTAACCAAATGAATGTCGAGGGAATCAAGCATTTGTTCTCATATAGACCCTAAACCAGTGGTTCTGAATGAGAAGGACCCCCAGTTTTGGTATATTAGGCCACGGACATAACTCAGAGTGTATACAAATGGAACCAATTGATTCTATTTGTACCCTGTAAGGGTCCATTTTGTTCCCAACTATCAATCATTTAGCTGGGGACCCCCTGGAACCTCTTCAAGGACTCCTGGGGGTCCCTGAAGGGGTTCCCACTTTGAGGACCACTGCCCTAAACTACGGAATGAGCTCCGATCAGCTAAATCTGTACCTTTAACACATTTGCTGCAAATCTATTACTTTTATGTGCTACCCAGGATTTGATCCCTGTTCTCCCACCCAAGAGATCACCTTTTTCCAAGACATAATCCCCACTTATCCAGGGGTTGATATTGCACTTGCAGCTTAAGGCAGTACTACTTGTCATCCTACCTGACACTAGGCTCTAAAGAGTAGGGAGCTTCAACCACTGCAGATGTATTAGTTATATTGTATTAGCATACTCAACCATACACATTGTTTTATTCATTAAAATAAGTACCAAATTATAGTTAAAGACTGACTTTTCTTTTATCATCGCTGTAGGGCAGCAACCTTGTATCTCCATATTTCATATTTTTATGTTTTTTTCATACAGTACATGAATGTTCTATTTTATACTTCATCGTGTGACAGTGTTGGAAAAAGGAGCAAGTATAGCAGTTCAGTCAGGATAACTCATGAATGGATAAAATGCATTTTATTGAATATAAAATGAGCAATTATATCTATTTTGGTTTGGCGATGAATTTGACCTTCTTTTAGGTACTCTGAATCCCCAGTACATAAAAGTAGATCCAAAACGACAGGTGGTAGCTGGGGTGGTGGAGGGTCAGCAGCAAGTTTTAAAGGGATAGTTCACCCAAAAAAAAAAGGTTGTCTATCGATTAGTCACCCCATGGAGACTTTAATTCATGGGTATTTTTTTGTTTTTGTTGCATTAAACAATAAGCCAATAATTTGATGACCAGCAGACCGGTAGGCAGCGTTTCCGGTAGGAGACACAAAGGAGATTCTTTGTGTCTCCTACCGGAACTGCTGCCGGTCATCAAATTATTGTCTTAGGAATGCGACAAAAACTAGAAAATATCCATGAATTCAAGTCTCCATGGGGTGACTAATCGATAGAAAAAGTCATTTTGCGGTGAACTATCCCTTTAAAGTAGCAGCAGCACAGACAGCAGTAGACAGCAGCAAACGGCAAGCAAGGAATGAGCAATGCGAAGTGAGTATGTGATTGGTTGAGAATAGAGAATAGAATTCCCTGACAGAACTTGCTCGGCTCATTTCTACAAACTCACAAACTCGTATCGCGATGTGAGCTCGTAGATCTTTTTTCCACTACTTTTTTGAGAAGCGGAAGTGACTATATTGGATCCACTGAAACACAGATCTTTTGACGGGCTTTGGACATACAAGGTTTCTTTTACGACGAGCGAGAAATGTAGACCTCACGAAAGTTGTGTTTTTCAGGACAGCCTTTATTGAAAACATTTCTCCAAACACGCAATGAAGACGAAACACAGGAACTGTTGTTGTAAAAAACATAAAATACAAAAATCATAGTTTCCACCTCTAAATCACACTTCAAAATATAAATTTCTATAACCGGTGGGAAATGCTTTGTGGTTTGCAGCAGTGTCCTGGAGAAGCCCATCAATTACTGATTTGTTCAGTTTAAACCTTCAGCTTAAAGCTTTTATGGAGGATTCTAACCCTGCTTTTCCTGCATGAGAGACCAACCAAGCTCAGCTTCAGGCAGTGCTTCTTGTCAACCAGTAGGTGTACCAAGTGTTACAGACACCAGACTGTACATTTCTCAATAGAAGAGGAGGGAGACTCACACCACTCACTTGCATATGTGCTAGTTATATTGTATTAACATATTCTACCATACAGATTTGTATAATAATCATTACCAAAGTTCTGACATTTTTAAATCTTTAAACTGTCTGATGACATGAGTGTTTGTGTTCCTGCCAGCCACAATCTCAGTGTTAATGACATCATAGCTCCATTGTGTTTCAACTGAACTGACTCAATTCATTCACTCTCATGAATGAGACCAAGACAGGGCTAAAGCAGTATAAAACAACAGACAAAAACAACAAAGTACACAAACTAAAATGTTTTTTTTTTAAACAACATATATAAAGAAAATAAACACATTACACAGCATTAAGAAATACAGGGAAGAGCAGGTCATAGACAACCTATCAACCTATGCCTTATCCAGTGATGGTATAAGGTGTTCAAGTGATGGTGGGGGTGGGGAATCCAATATTTCTTTCAGAAATGTTTGATGTTTTTTTTTTATAACAAAAATACGGGTTGTAATGATCTCCCCCTCTGTTTTCCCTTTTTCCTTTTTTTTTTACAAATCAAACACTGGAACAAGCTAATCTTGCCTCATTTGGAACAGAAGGTACAATGCACTACTGAGTACAAAGCACTTCTGAGATCATAAATTGTGACTACCTTGCAAGAATAAAAACGTAAGAGTTTATGTACATCATGGGCAGTTTACCAAGAATGGCTTTATAAATACAAATGCTGCAGTGTTGATGTTTCAGTGGTCAGCCACACCATGGCATATTGAGAATGGATTTTCTTTTATCTACATTATATTATAATCATGCACCTTTGCTGATATGCTTTTATTTACAGCTATCAAAGCACAGTAAAATCCAGGGTGCAGATTCATTTCTTGATTAATTTAATTTGGTGGTAAAGGGGAACTGTGTAACTTTTTTAAATGAATAAAATATGATTTTGTCAAATCTGTATTGTAGAGTATGTTAATACAATATAACTTATACAATTGGGGTGGTTGTATTTTGTCTCCCTGCTCTTCTCTTGAGACATTTAGACCGTATCAAAGGTCATGTCTCACCTAGACACAGGATCTGACGCAAATTTTGACCTGATGGTCAAGATTAAATGTATCCCCTGAGCAAGCAGGCAGGCTCTATTAGCTCAGCAATAGCTTCAGCAATTGCGCAGGAAACCGGGTTCAAATCTGGGGTAGAAGAGGAAAGTTACATAGTGCAGCTTTAATCAAATCTGGAGTGTAATTTACACGTCCATTTTACACTCTCGGAATTAATGAACCGATTTCATTGGTGCACAGATTTGACTGTGCGCCACGCAAAGGCATACAGTATTACAAATTTTCTGCATAAAACAATTAAATCCAGGACCACATTATTACCATACCATAAGACACTGCTCTTCTACTATATTATATATTCAGCACATCTTACCTTTGAAAAACATCATAAACACAGTTTACAGAATACTGGTCATGTAACATTGTTATAAAGTTGAAGACTCCAATAACAAGATGAGTAGACATACACTGCGTTTGCAATCGAACGGTTCCACCTCTCTGTTACTTTGTCCCCCGTTTGTCCTGGTGCTCCCAGGGCACCGGGTCGTTTTCGTCAGTCAGCGTCGTCTCTCTCTCGTGCCAGAACTGCTCCACGTCAGGTAAGACAATTCCATCTGCATCCTCGTCCCCCCCTCGTACCGCTTGCTCCACCTTCGGTTGGGCCTCCCTCCTGGGACCGTGCCCCAAGCTCAAACGGAGGGCCCGGTCCCCTCTGGGCGGGTGCGAGGACGACTCCGGTCTGGGGCGAGGCGCCCGCTGAGAGGTCGGGGTGTGGGGTCCCGGCCTCGGTGGATGCTGCTGGCGGAACGTGAGCCGCCTGAACAGCCCGCGGAAGCCCTCTCGGAACTCCTCGGAGAGGGAGAGGACGATGATGGGATTCACCAGCGACAGGGAGAAGGTGAGCAGCTGAGAGGAGAGGGAGAGGAGGAGGGGAGGAGGGCGGAGGAAGGGATGAGCACCCTCGCTCTCTCTCTCCGCCAGATGCCTCTCCCACACCCACACCACCCACTGCGGCAGCCAGAGGATCGCCATGGCGACGGTGAGGCTGAAGAGCATCAGGGTGAGCTTGCGGGACCTGATCTGCGTGCGGAGGTTCTGGGTTTTGCTGGAGCGCTGCTGGCAGCGGCCGTATGCCTTCCAGAAATACAGCAGGGAGACACTCAGCGGCGCGCAGTAAACCGCCAGGGGGTACGCCTTCACGTACGCCGACATGAAGTCGCTGGCCTTGGGGGGGACGGCCATCACGCACACCAGCCCCCGACTCTCATCCCTCTGCAGCGCGGCGAACAGCCAGTGCGGCATGGTGACGAAGCAGGCGGACGTCCAGGTGAACATCAGCACCACCAGGATGGAACCCATGCGGATGCTGACCTGCTTTCCCGGGTGGGAGACGTAGCGGTAGCAGGCTTTGGCCATGATCGCCACCGTGAAGCTCTTTGCTGCCATGCAGGACTGAAGGAACCAGTCGGCCGTCTTGCACACGGCCCAGCCCAGCCTCCAGCTGGCCTCGGAGTAGGCGGCGGCTCGGAACGGCGCGGCGAACGTCAGCACCAGCGCGTCAGCGAACATCAGGTTGAAGATGAGGGAGTTGATGAGAGAGACTTTGCCCTTGTGAGCGCAGTAGACCAGGATGCCCATGGCGGTGAGGTTGCACGCCAGGCCCAAGATGCAGATGACCCCCAGTACGGCCGGTACGAGTATCTTCAGCTCTAAGGGGTCCAGGTGCTCGCTGAAGCCCCGCTCGTTGAAGGGCCACCTGTCGATGGAGCTGTTCACCACAGTCATGTTGGTCGCACTGGAGAGCTTGTCCATCTCAGCCCAAGACACGGAGGATAACTAATAGAGACTGAGTCAAAGGTAGCCAGGAACGAATTGAACATAAAAAAAAGAATGCAGGAAAAGCACTGTATAAGGATCCCACCAGCAGATTTAGAGTAGGCCTATTTAAAAATCAACTACACTACTAGAAAATGTAACCTCAGAAACTCTGGTGGTAATAATCGCATCAGAGAACAAATGGATGGATGATCAGCGACCGCAGCAGCGCTGGCGTCTGTCTGTCTCCGGGCTTGTCTGTGTGCACGCGGTTATAAAGACACTGTTTGATTGACAGCAGCTATTCCCAGCCGACGGGTAACATCATCTACAGTCGCACTGGGACCATTTGAAAAACCCTGCAATTACATGCCCAGCATGACATGCTATTACATTGGATTTGCTGCGGATGTTTGTGAAATGATTTTTAACAATGTAATAGGCCTACATTGTTTCTCAGAAAGCACTTAGGTTTACAATGTTTAATCATGTCTATAATAAAGGCATCATGTTTTAACCATATGCTAAGCCAGTGTGACAGTCACAATCTGGAATCAGTTATTGTAAACAAGACATGATGCATGTATGTTCTGTAAAGGGAGGATGGCTTGTTCATTTATTCAGACGTTTGCGGAGGTTCAATTTGAACCAAACATAGAAAAAAACTTGTTTGTGATTTTCGTCCTCCCAAAACTGAAGAACCCCAGACTAGTCTCCGGATAGTTCCATTCTGCATTTTCTAAAAAGACAAAAATATTTGACTTGTGGAATAGTGAACATGGAGAGTGAATCAACTCGGTGCAACTCAAAGTTTTAAAGTTAGGACCAACACACTTGTCCAATTCACTTTTCATCCACACGAGGGCGCTCTTGTTCTACCAGAAAGTACTGAAAAAGACATCTTGATGAAATACATACTGTAGGAAGCATACAAAACAGATATTTTTCACCTCAGTTGAAGTAAACAGAAAAAATCCATAAAGCAGGAGGTGAACTTGCACATCTTTATTCTTTTTTTTATTATTCAAAGAAAAATCCAGTAAGCATAAAGACTGCATGGAAATTAATTAATTGCATTTCAATACATTCTGAGCTATAAAAGTTTTTTATTTTTTTATTTTCAATTAGAGGTTTCACAAAGGAGGTTGTTTAGAAGACATTACTGTTCAAAGGAATCACACTTTCTAATTCCCTGATTTCACAGCATCGACCCCAGTCCCTTGTCCCCTCGCCTAATATGGGAGTTTCTGCCTCTCGGCACTGGTCTCAGACAAGCCCTTCCCTGTCTCACATACGCCTGATTTATAAACCTTCATACAACGGTGTCATCAAAAATAGCTGATCCACAAGCTCAGTGAGCTCGTGGAACAGCTATTTTCGGTGGGCAACATTGTTGTACAATGGACTAAAAACGATTTTTATTATTATTTATTTCTAAATGTATTTATCGGTTTTAACGTTTTTGAAAGGCCAAAATAGGGACTCCAGGTTCAAAGTGGTTAACACGCTTAAGTTATCTATTTTTTACCGACAGCAGCTGAAGTCCTTGTCATGTCTATGATCATGTCATGTCTGTTTGTCCCTTCCAGTACACACAACACCACTGACCACTTTCTTAACACGCTGAGGAAGGCTTGACGCCGAAACGCTATTAATTAAAAAGTACCAGAAGGTTTTTTTTATACTGGCAGTATTGACTTAGGGGGAGAGATGGTCCGGTTTGGGGCCTGTCGCCCCCTCACGCCCCCCGTGACGCCGGGCCTGGCCTGAAAACAAGTCCACTGAAAACAGGCTACTATATGGGAGCGACCGGAGAGCGGAGCTTTCAATTGCATAGTTCCTCATGATGATCTGTAGAGATGTTCAATGACTATACGCAGGCTGTCAGCTTCATTAATCAAAACGCGACACATGCAACACCTACGCTAACATTACGTTATGCCAACAGATTTAGAGTTGACGTCCAAGATTATGCGATACAAAATATTTATTTTTCTATGGGGCTTCATCTTCTACAGGTCATTTGTGAAGGACTACCCAAATAAACTCCAACGTTCAAGGGATTCAGACCGAGCGGCAACAATGTTATTCTGCTAAGCGGTTTAAATACAGTTTTTCTTCAAATTGGTTCTATTAGATGGAGTGCAGTTTGAGACGGGAGGAGTCACTTTGCATACTGTACATCGGGACAAAATTAGATTGCTTCTTCCTAATCACAATACATCCTCACTCTGTCTGTTTGGGACATCATGCATCTGAAAGCTGGTTTACTGGGAAACATACAGTACATACAGTAGCACACAGAATGTTTTCTGAGTAACCGGGGTGATTTGGGGACCACATCCAGCACACAGCATTCAGCACACGACTTCCGGTTGCTTTAAAAACACAATCCTTTTTTTTCATACAGCGATTCACACTGCTTGCATTTGTTCATATTTTGTGTTGAATAAAACAAAGGATGAACAGGCGAACCGCTTGAAATTCTACAGAAATAAATGCTTTCTGTTGCATGTCATGTATGCAGAATCAGCTGCTGATTCGGAGAAGACCTTTGCTCATGTTCTACAAAGTATGAACTGTATGTTTGACAATAAGCTAGCTAGACGACAGCAGAACAATGCCGGAGCTTGACCATACACAGACGGGAAGAGAAAGAGGGAATGATTCAGATTTGGGTTCAACCTTGGACTCATAAGCCTATAAACCAGAGCTGTATGCAGCCGCAAGCACTTCTCCAAATGGAACTGGAGTAGAATTCTTTATACATTGTTTTAAGTTTAATTTTGTGTAGAGAGAGGGGGGGGGGATTCCTAAGTTACAATTTAATTTAGAAACATTCACACTCCTGCTTTGTACTCGGTCCCTCTGCCCATCCCACCCGTCCCACCCACCCACAACGACCCCACCAACCCCCCCACCCAGTCCCACCCTTTACATCAAACCCCCACATACCAAAAGAAGGCACCACATCTTCGAAAACAGAATCATTAATAATGACCAAGAGAAGGACTCAATAAAATAATAACAGCATTAAATCAAAACGGTTGACCGTCCGGCCTGGGAGGGGCCGCATTCACATTGACTACAGTGCTCTCGTCGCGGGAGACACGAAACAACAAGAAGTGAAACCGTGTCGGTCATCGTTTCACAGGCAGAAACAACAATTCTTGATTTATACTTAGTTGCGTGCCAGTGTCGGGCACCAAAAATAGCACATCTGTTAGACCTGCTATTTTTTTGTCGCGTGACACAGTAATGCAACTAAGTATAACAGGGCTTAGAAATCTCTCTCACTTACAGTGCTACCAAGAAAAGTCTGGATTCAGGGTTCAGAGTATAACAGTCTGTCCACCAGGGGGCTCTGCAGACACAGTTTTTGGACTGTCCAATAGCTTCTCCTGGGGGGTTGGTCACATGCATGCGCGTTGGCATGTGCAGATTGAAAAACAGAGGGCACTGTTGCTATGTGACAAGAAGCCGCCATCGTGTTGGCGTGACTGTCTGTATTTCTGTCTGTCTGTCTGTCTGTGTGCTCTATGTTCACTGCTCTCCAATCCAAACCCATGGTTTTATTTTCATGGGGAGGAGGTTGCAGAGGACTGCTACATGATAATATTCATCCAGCAATCCTGTTTGTTGCATGAATACCCAGCATTCCTCCTCCAGTGTGTCCGCGCAGCTATAGATAACTTAAAATCACAAGTCAAACTGAGGAAAAGGAGCAGCTTGTGCGGTGGTTGTCTATTGTTTCCGTTCTGACCTTTTAGGGGTACGTGTTTTTGTTCTTCAAGCCGTGTCTCCAGCTTGTGTCCCGTTAATTCCTGCTTTCCCAGCATTCACGCTGTCCCAGTCTGAAACCATGAAATACCCATTCAGTCACTGGATACGCCCCTTTTCCGGAAAACTCTGCATATCCTCGGCAGAGAAGTGTAACTTGAGACCAACTGCAACTATAGACATGAGGAGAGGAGAGGAGGATGTATTTACCAGGGAGTTCATTTCTCTCCAACACACTCTCTCTGTCTCTCCTTCCTTCTCCACCTCTCCCTTTGGCCCCCTCAAGCGTGGGGTCAGGGGTCAGCGAGGGGCAGGGTCTGCCCTCTAGTTGACCTTGTCCTGGAAGATGTAGAGGTTGTTGGTGGCTGCCACGGCGATGATGTTCTCCTGGGGGTGCCAGGTGGTGTGGAGGATCTTTTTGCTGAAGTCCAGGCTGTCAACGCTGATCTCATCCTTGCGACGCTTCCCGCCCACGCAAACCTGGAGGACAACCAATGCACAGCTCAGCGCATAGCATTCAAACGTGCTCACATGCCCCTGTTTCAATCATCAGTGCAAACAAAGATTTGCCCTGAGGTTTTCACTTACGTTTCAATGCATTCCTATTTTTATTAACATGACTTTTCAAGAAGGCCAGACATTCATCTGGAATAGATAGACTCAGTCTTGAATCAGGATGCAATTTTTACAGAGGCCCAAGCCTTTGTAAAGCATGGGTTGTTGCAGTTTAACCTCTTAAACCCTACATACTCCGTTGACCGATGTCCCCCAGGGGTCTATCCTTGGCCCACGCCTTTTTCCCTCAACGCCAAATCTCTTGGCCGAGAATAGCCTGATCTACAAGCTCACTATGTGTCACAACACGATTCATTGTGAGCTTGTAGATCTGTGAATCTGCGAATGTTCGCCTATTACAACATACCCAGAATAGGGATGCTACTGTTAAGTGGTTAATGTGAATAGATTCCATTTCTCTAAAGTAAAGTTCTCCATGTACTTGGGATGGAGTGTGTGTTTTGGCAATTCCCCAACATTTGCTATTAACTTTTGGGTCCAGATTCTCCAGTCCTTATCAGACATTTTGGAGAAGTCTGTTGACCCACAGCCCATCGTTTAAGATGTTACAGGTTCAAATCTGTTGCATGGGGATAGTTCCAGTCCTTGGTTATGATTGGCTGAGCCGTGTTCAAAGCCGTTGTAAAATGCTCAGTAAAGACTTCTAACAGCTTCTGATAACATTCTAGGTGAGAAATAGGTCATGAGGTTGCTCGATATTGATTTGTTTCACATTTACAACAGCGTGTTTATAACTATCACAGTTAGGGACCTTTCATGCATTTGCATAACAATTTCCTTGTTTGTGCAGGAAGTCGCAAGGACTACTTTCTTGTAGAAAGTATTGCTGTAGGGGAATCGTTCTTAATACTGTTTTAATAGGCATATATGTCTATGATGTTCATGTTGCCAAGGTTGGTAACCATTTTATTAAAGCAATACGCCATGCAAGGCCGTGGTTTACTGTGAGTGTAGAAATGCTAAGAGGGTTTATGCCTCTCAGCAGTTGTATATCACTGTAAACCATGACCTCTTGGGGCTTATTGCTTTTATATACTGTACCATGATATTACAGTTCTAGCATACAGTCTTGATGCAGACTGTGGTAACTTAAAGGAAGGTGACAGAGTTGATACAGGCTGTGGTTACTTAAAGGAAGGTGACAGAGTTGATACAGGCTGTGGTTACTTAAAGGAAGGTGACAGAGTTGATACAGGCTGTGGTTACTTAAAGGAAGGTGACAGAGTTGATACAGGCTGTGGTTACTTAAAGGAAGGTGACAGAGTTGATACAGGCTGTGGTAACTTAAAGGTTTCATGACGTTCAGTTTTACCACACATTAAAAGTCTTTGTCATGGTCCTTCAAACGTGTATAGAAAGTTTTAACAAAAAATTCCACCTGCGGGTGTCGCTGCTGAGGGATTTTGCCTGTCAATCATCGCCTCTGCTCCCCCCCCCCCCCCAAATGAAAGGATAGGGGAGGGGAGGGGCGAGGAGGAGAGGGGGCGGGATTAATCGGCTGTGACCTCACTGCCGAAGGGCCAAGCTCAGATTACTTTTCAGCCTAATTATTCAGAAAACCCCAGACCACAGAAAATCCACTGAATGTTCAAAGTCCAATTTTTTGGGGTGTAATTGAGGTCATAAAACTCCCCAAAAAACATAAAAAATAAAAAAAGTGAAAATGAATGTCATAGAACCTTTAAAGGAAGGTGACACTGTTAATGCAGACTGTGGTACCTTGCGTGGTTTGAGGATGGCTCTGGGTTTGCTGTTCTCCCTGGACGCTTCCAATGTGACGTCACGTTTGGTGTTCCGATCAAACATCCGGAAGAAGTTGTTATAGGAGCCGGTCATTATCACACTGGAGAGAGAGAGAGAGAGAGAGAGAGAGAGAGAGAGAGAGAGAGAGAGAGAGAGAGAGAGAGAGAGAGAGAGAGAGAGATGAGAGATAAAACACTTGTTTTTCATTTATCCGTGAATTGATAAATGGATGGATTGGTGGATGAATAAGTATGGTTAGATAATAAAAATTAATGGATGCTTGTTGGATGTAGCTGATGAATGGATAGATAGATGAATAGAAAAGATGATGAACGGATCTCACCTGTCTGTTCCGTTCCAGACACACTCAAACTTGTCAAAGATGCAGTCGTTCTCATACAGGGAACACAGCTTACCCCGTAGATAGTCATGAACCTGGAAAACACAAGACAAATGCATGTTATCCATTATACAGATTGGGATAGGTCAGAAATGGTGATAATAACCACACACACACACACACACACACACACACACACACACACACACACACACACACACACACACACACACACACACACACACACACACACACACACACACACACACACACACACACACACACACACAGTGATACCTATGCCTACAATTACTACTTGTTTATTCTTTTTTTTATCCCACGATTTTGTAACCCATATTTTCCCACCCAGTGCCAATTGCCTATGTAATCCTGGGCGCTACTATCCCTCTGCCAGCCTAGGGAGAGCCTAGGCCTAGCCTCCTTCAATGCATGAAGCCACTTCTTATCACCTGACAGGAGGGAGGTTCTCTGGTTGGACGTAGCGCATGGAAGGAACACGTTATTCCAACCAGTTCCTTTCCCCTCCATCAGGCGCCCCGGCCCCGGCCTCCCGTAGGGGACACGGGGAGAACATGCAAACTCCCCACAGAAAGGCCCTTTGGCCAACCCCACCTAGGGTATGGGCACTGATGACGCGGAGGAGAGGACACGCCCCCAGCGCCAACAGCGTCCCCGGCGGGAATCGAACCCAGGACCTTCTAGCTGTGAGGCGACAGCGCTGTGCCCCCATGCCCCCCAACTTGTTTATTCTTATAAGATTATTTGTAATATTGAATCTTAGTTGTATCTCTCCTTATTCTGTCTCATCTCCTTCCTCTGTAATGCTCCCTCTCTCCATCTCTGTGCATTCATGTCCAATCAATGAATGTCACCAACTCAACTTCCTCTGCTTTTTCGTGCTTTCTCGTTTCGCAGGCTCCCATGGATTGTGACCCCCGGCTGTGTATCATGGGTCTCAATGGAATATGACTGCGGACTGTTATTATAGCTGCTATTATTGGGCGGCCATAGCTGAATGGTTAGAGAGCCCGCCTGGGAAGGCAAAGTTCCCAGGTTCGATTCCAAGCCTCACATGTGGTGAGCCAGCCTGATCGCCAGAGAATTAGTACACATTGCACGGATTTGTGCACGTCATTCCGTGCATAGTCGCCTAGAAACCCCCAAATTCCGTGCATATGTACGGGGAGTCCCACGGTGGGCGTAACCAGTCGCAACCCGGAAATACCAGGAAGTAGAGCAGTCCCCACAACAAAATTTACGATTCTGTGCCTATCGGTACGTAACTCAAACGGCGCTGAGTAGGCTCAAGGGAATGTCGCAATGTTCAGGACGGCAACTCGCTCGCTTTAGCTCGCTTGGTGGTCCTTCACATGGCGACAATTCCCTTGAGACTGCGCGCCTCCGAAATGGTTTAGTCACAATGGGGGAGATGTGAGGCGGCTATGCACGGAATTTGTGGTTCTCCAGTAGTCTCTGCACGGATTTTGAGAAACTTTCAAAAAACGTTCAATGAGAACGTTTCCTCTGGCGATCGGGTTGGGTGAGCGAGACACTTAACCCTAACTGCTCCCTGAGCACTACAACCAACGGCTGCTAACTCCTAGAATTGGACAAATTTCACATTATGTGCAAATATACAGCGACCAAAAACACCCCAAGGAGTGAAGACCTTATTCTTATTATAATAATATAATAATAATAATAATAATTCTTCTTATTCTTTATTATTGTTGTTAGTATTGTTGTTGCTGTTATAATAATAATTATTGTTGTTCTGCTCGAGATTTCTTTCTTCTCAAGCTTTTTCCTCGCCACTGTCGCCAAATGCTAGCTCTTGGGTAAAACATCAGGTCTCTGCTCTATTATGTAAAGTGTCTTACAGGGATAGTTCACCCAAAAAATAACTTTTTTCTTATCGATTAGTCACCCCATGGAGACTTGAATTAATGGATATTTTTTATTTTTGTCGCATTCCTAAACCAATAATTTGATGACCAGCGGACCGGTAGGCAGCGGTTCCGGTAGGAGATACAAAGGAGACTCTTTGTGTCTCCTATGAACCACTGCCGGTCATTAAATTATTGGCGTAGGAATGCAACAAAAATTTAAAAATCTCCATGAATTCAAGTCTCCATGGGGTGACTAATCGATAGAAAAAAAAGTAATTTTGGGGGTGAACTATCCCTTTAACTCATCCTGATTTGACACTCTAATAAAATTTAAATGAAATGTATCTCTCTACTCTCACCTGTCCTGTTTTTCTTGCCAACTGTGGTGCTTTTATGACAACTGAAATTCCCTTGTGGGATCAAAAAAGGTCTATCTACGACATCTATCTATCTATCCTTCTATCTATCGATCTAGCAAACAAGCGTCCAATCCTCGCCTCACCACTAAGGGATTTAAATGTGTTTTTGCGGCATTAACGGTCGGTCACCTGGCCGCGCAGCGGTCTACCACGCAGACCTTAAGCTCTACTTTCAGTAATCCCTTCAACCCCACTGACCCACGTTAAGATGCTCAGCAGCAGGTGGAAACGGGAGTGGAATTGGAAAGTGGGGGACTCCCCAGAGGCCTGCAGATGACCTTATCAATCGTGACCTCCTTAAAATGGCTGCCCATGATCAGACAGTGAGGATCTGACCCCCGATGACCTCGCAGTGGGAGGTTTTGCTCCTCGGGCTCCGGCGGTTTCAGTCACTATCAGTCATCCCTATGTGGACGCACGGCTCAATAAGTCTTCCTGTGGTAATTGCTGGAGATGGCAGGTTTATAGGTGGGGGCGGGGCGACGGTGGAACAGGATTATGTTGAGTGATCGCATCCCAAATCAATAAAGTTTGATTTGCTTCCGACGCTAAGCCTTATTTACAAACTCGTCCATATGCGAATCGGGGTGAATACGGTGTGCAAAACACACACACACACGCACATGCACGCACACGCACACGCACACACACACACACACTGACGCGTTGTGACGCGTTGTGAGCTGGTCGATCAACTATTTTAGGCGAAAGCTTTCCCCGCAAAATCACAAAACAGAAAACACACAGGTATAGAGCCCTGAGGGACTCAGGTCAACCATATATGGTTTAAGTGGTTAAATCAATCCTCACAACAACCCTGTGTGGGGAAGGAAACCTATCTAACGTCTGCACACACTGTACCGTTTGTCTTTCTTCCACCACAATAGTTAATAGTTGAGTCATTAAGCAATTGCTTCCACATGTCTGTTTGAGTGTCAGTCTGTCCACAATGACTCAATGCAATGCATCATCATCAAGTCACAACCAAAGACCATAAAACTTCATATATTAGATCTCCAACTCAATAACTGACATATGGCACAATTTGGTGGTCAAAGGCCAAAGATCGAGGTCAAGAAGGTCAATTACTGATTAACGTATAGTGGTAGAAAATACGTTTGAGAGTTATAAACGCATTAAGCTTCTTCCTGTTCTTTTAAATATTATTAACATCATCGTGGTTATTACTTTCAGTAACCACTTGAACCCCAGCAAGCCTATTCTAGGAGGAACGTTGGTCAAAAATAGCCGATCTACAAGCTCAAAACGCGCCATGTTTTGAGCTTGTAGATCGGTTATTTCTGGCGAGAGATTTGGTGAAAAAGCGGTCCGAGTAGAGTTGTAACTCAAGCCAATCTCTCTAAGAGTAGAACAAGGGCAACAGACAGAGCAGTGGTCCATACCTGGAAGGTCTCCAGTGGCTTGTTCTCCATGTGAAGGTCCCAGACCTTCACAGTGAGGTAGTCCCTGGTCATCAGGTAACGCCCGCTGTGGCTGAACTTCACGTCAGAGATGGACGAGATGATTTCAGAGAAGAAGGAGCGCGTGGAGGGGTCTTCTGGCTCCTCGAAATCTGGGAGAGAGAGAGAGAGAGCGGGAGAGAGTCAGCAATGAGAGTACAAAAAAACAGCTGTCTTCTGACAGAGGAAGCAGAACTTGCTCTGTGGGAGGTTCGACACTATACTTTTTAAGCAGCGCTTTCTCTTCAAACGCCTTTTAATCGTTGTTTGTGTGAGAAGACAAAGGCCGGAGATTTTGTTTGGGTGGAGGAAGACCATCATTAGTGAAGAAGAATGTGTGTGTGTGTGTGTGTGTGTGTGTGTGTGTGTGTGTGTGTGTGTGTGTGTGTGTGTGTGTGTGTGTGTGTGTGTGTGTGTGTGTGTGTGTGTGTGTGTGTGTTGGAAGGGGGGGGGGGGGTTTGATGCCGCAGCTGCATCAGTTCAGAGATCGTACAGTGTGTGTTTAGGGAGGCAACCCGTGGGTCAACATGCTTGGCAAATATTGCTTATGATCCATATTGACTGTGGCAGCTGCTGATCTGTGTACAGGGCCAACACGCTGGGGGACGACACACACACACACACACACACACACACACACACACACACACACACACACACACACACACACACACACACACACACACACACACACACACACACACACATTCCATTGTCAGCTGTCAGCTTATTGTGCTTCCCCTCTCCTCCTCTCCACTCCTCCATATCTCTCTTCCTCTCCCCTCCTATCTCTTCTCCTCCCATCCTCATCTGCTCCTTCATCGCCACCCCCACCCGAACCCTCCACTCCCCTTTCTCTCCTCCTATCTCCTCTCATCCTCATCTGCTCCTTCATCTCCGCCTACCCCCCCCCCTCCCCCCAACTAGTCCCCCCCCTCTCTCTGCCGAGACGCTGTGATGTGTCAGAGGGGAGTCTAACAAGGGAATGCAGAGTGAGAGATGAAGAAATGGGGGATGAGTGCGGGGGCAGAAAAACAAATCAATGTCAAAGTGCTGCTACCACATTACCCCTCACTGGATTTGCAGGTGTTTGTGTATATATTCTGTTTTATGTGTGCATGCGTGTGCGTGTGTGTGCGTGTGTGCGTGTGTGTGTGTGTGAGTGAGTGTGTTTCCCTGCCCTCCCTGTATGTCTTTCTCTTGGGGTGTATAATAGCATCCCTGGGGAGTCAATGGTCTGTTTGGTTCCTCTGTCTCTGGCTCGGGGCTCTGTGCTCGGCTCAACCCCTCCTATCTCCCCCTCCCTCCCTTCCTCCCTCCCTCTGTCCGTCCATCCACCCATCCATCCATCCATCCATCCATCCATCCATCCATCCATCAGCTCTCTAACGCTGATTGATTCCAGCAGTCTCCAGGACGCCTCAGAGATTTATTGGTGTAGGAGGGATACAATATGATTGTGTGCATGTATGCTGTGTGTGTGTGTGTGTGTGTGTGTGTGTGTGTGTGTGTGTGTGTGTGTGTGTGTGTGTGTGTGTGTGTGTGTGTGTGTGTGTGTGTGTGTGTGTGTGTGTGCGCGTGTGTGCATGTGTGTGTGTGTGTGTGTGTGTGTGTGTGTGTGTGTGTGTGTGTGTGTGTGTGTGTGTGTGTGTGTGTGGGAGGGAAGGCTCTGAGCCATATGAGCTCATGCCTCATGCAGTGAGATGGTAGGTCTGCACTAACAGACCTGTCCTCAGGCTAATGAGCGCACCTGCCTGCTGTGTGTATGTGTGTGTGTGTGTGTGTGTGTGTGTGTGTGTGTGTGTGTGTGTGTTCGTGCGCGTGCGTGTGCGCGTGTGTGTGTGTGCGTGTATGTGCGCGCACGCGCAGCGGTCATACAGTACAACCAAAATACATGTCTACGTGAGCACCTGTCAAGGAATGGCACGTTTGGTGTCACTATCCAAATAATCAGAGCGCAACCTGTGTGGATCGGTGGCAGCTGTCTCGTCCTCCGTCGTGCTCCGAGGCCATCCCCTCCCCGCCGCCTTTAAATATTCACAGCCCAACCCCTCATGTGAAATTCAACAGGAGGCGCGCGAGGTGAGCGCACGGTCCGGCGAGCACGTCGATACGGCTGAGGAAATGACCGACGTTATTGAACAACGAGGTATGTCCATGAGGGACCCTAATGCGATCGCTCGTATGCCATTGATTATCCCGCGGAAATGTCAATGTATTCATTATTCATTCCATCGGAGCGTACGCATGCGATGTTAGGCTTAAGAGGAAAGGCCATTCTATTGTCTGAGACTGAGAGGCTTATTGGTGAAGCGACTGGTTATCAATACTCCGCCGCACAGCCCCAGGGGGTCAGACCCTGTACAAAGACTGTAAGACTGTAACAAAGGCTGGAACAGTTAGTATCAAACCATGTTAATTATTTTCTCTTTTGGGAAGGTCTGTCGTTATACCTCCCTCCGAACTTCTGCTTCCAAACAATGGACCCAAATGGACTGAAAATCCATTTGAGTACATTTTTACACTAATTAAGATGGAGGATTTTGCTATTTGCAAACACCTGCATGTCCCATGTACAGGTATGTTGTCCTATTTCTCCATTCAGTTCTTCTATAATAATGTTTGTCTCCCCTCTCTCTATCTCTCTCTGTCTGTCTGTCTGTCTCTCTTTCTCTATCTCTTTCTCCCTGTCCTGCCAGGTTACTGAGTTTCTGTCAGCCGACTTACTGAATAGTCCCAAAGGCTCCCCGTAAGACAGTGACGTATGCCTCCAATTATGCTCTGAAATAATGGAGGATGCTGCCCAAAAATATTACAGAGTGGACTCAGTGGACATTTTTAAAGGGACATTTTGAACCTACAGTACATCCTATTGTTCTAGTGAGGAGATCATAATACTGTGGTATACAGTGGCTTTTGTATTCTGTGTATCTCTCTGCAAAATACGGAAGTGTCCTCGCGCTGACGTCAAACAAGCATTTTTTTTACGTAATCGTGTGGCTATTTCCACATTTTGCTAGCTCTGAATGGACAAAATAAATAAGCCATTTTTTCCCCCACACTATACAGTATATGATCTCACATCAGAATAATGGGATTTAGGTAAAAAAAAACGGCAAAGTATTCCTTTAAGAAGACAGAACGTCTTACCCCTTCAATTGACAGTATTGTTTGGCTTTTACTGCCGTATCATTGTTTATTCCATGATTACTTCTTCCATCACATTACATTTGACCCGCCTGACCCATAAGGGTCCATTTGGTTAAACTTGTAAACTTGAACAATGAACACTGGGGATTTGATAACATAACATGTCCCTGCTGCAGAACTCACATTTGCAATGTTTGTCACAGAGGGCGGCCTGCCTCATGTCACACAGCCGTATGGAACCCTTGCTGCTGCTGTAGGCCAACGTGTGACACTGGTGCGGGTGGAACTCCGCCGACGTGATGACCTCCGTCAGCTCCTCCATGTTGGACGGCTTGATGTCCACGATGTCTGAGAGGGACGGATGCTTAGGAAGAAGAACGGCTACAGCCGGCGCTACAGTTGGCTACAGTAATGCATGGGACTTAAAGCTGCAATGTGTAAGAGCTATGTCCTAGCCGGGATTCGAACCCACGTGGGAGACCAAATAATATCTGCCGCTCATTGTTCTACGACACCAGCGTCTAAATGTCTTAATAGAAGAGTAGGGGGACCACCTCCAACCACTGCAGATGTACTAGTGAAATTGTATTAACACTCTAAATAATGCAAATAATGCAAAAAAATAATGTGATGAAACAAAATTCATCAAAATAAGTTCTGGATTGCAGCTTTTAAACAGTAGACCTCCATCGTGTGTACAGTGTCTTATTGTGCATGTGTGAGTGCATGTGTGCGTGAGCGTGAGCGTGTGCGCATGCGCACACTCCATGCTGAAGGATACTGAAGCTGCGGTCGGTAATCTCCAGGTTCCACAGGTTGATGCGGAGGTCGTCGGTGGAGATGTAGGTCTGCAGGTCGGAGTTGACAGAGATGGAGTTGATGTGGTAGGTGTGGGCGTTGCTGAACACTCGCCTGGCCGTGGCCTCCACCATCAGGTCCATGGGCTGCAGCACCGGCACCTACAGGAGACCACGGTAGAGAGGAGGAGGAGGATGACCAATCGTTTGGTTTCAATGACACTAGGGCTGGGCCGTATCATATGACTTCAAATCAATGTCGTGATTATTTCAAACCGTGTCCGATTCATTGCAAGATATCATTTTAAAGTAAGTAAAATATTTGTGTCCAAACTGGTATATTCAATCAAGTATGGTACAAGCCTGGAAACCAGACGAATCTGACAGAGGGAAAAAAAAAAAATGCCCTCGGTAGATCTGGTCTGGCCCGCTCGGTTGTGATTGGATTTGTCAGTTGTGGGGCACCAATCAGGGCCCAGTATGCATATGTGGGGCGGGTTTATCACCAAAGGCATTTTTTAAAATCAGCCCCTTGGAAATGCAGGTTCCCAAACAGAGATTCCAGACTAATATATACGCAGTGATATTAGTCTGGCCATGCCTGGGGTCAAATACTTGGATTACTGTATTATTTTCTTTTGGTATACTTTTTATCCGACTTTGGCAAGATCCCACATGTCAGTCCTAACATTATGGGTAATCTATGAACCAAATGAAAACTAAGTAGACTTAATGACCATGTCTTCTGTGAATAGCCTCGCTTTCACTCCTACCTCCAGGCATCCGCATGACATTTGCTGCTACACAAAAAGCTTGTGTCATGTGGAATCTTTTCTTATAAGGGATTTCAGCTTATTTTATAATTAGATTTGCGTTTTATTGGATAATACAGGGGAGGAAAACAGGACTGACGCGGTACAGAGAAAAGGAGATCACACGCCAGTGACACAGGTTATGAGTCATGTTGAGTCAGGAACCCATGACCTCGTCATTAGGTCTGTGCCTTAACCACTTAACAACACATTCACTCCGGGAACGCATCCTTGTCATTTTAAGATGTATTTGGCTATTCAAAAATAGCAGATCTACAAGCTCATAGCGCGCCACAGAGTGCCGCGTTATGAGCTTGTAGATCTGCAATTTTTGAAAAAACATGAACATTTGTGCAAATCTTTGAAAATTGGCAAACACTAAGATTTTAATGATAGTATAAAACTAATATTATTTTTTTAATTAAGTAAAAAGAAAAACGTCATGGTATTTCTTTCTTTTAAAACCTTTAAAAGTGAATTTTCATTGTGATACTGCAAACTAGGAACTTTAAATAAACTATGTCGATCATTAAAATAAAAATGCTCAGAAAATGCACCCAGCCCACCCATCTGACCACTTAACACGGCAGCAATACAGAATAACTTTAATTATTAAGTGCAACAAAGTGCCTTGCCTTATTTTATTTATATTTGTCAAAGTGCTTTAATCTTGCTTTATTTAATAGCAAGATAAAATACAGCGATAAGGGGGGGGGGGTATAATTAAAATCAATTGAAGCAAATTAAGACACATGAGGAAATGAGGAAATAAACGCAGATAAAATAGGCAATAAAGACGAAGAAAAGGCCTTGATATAAAGGTAGGTTTTTAGAAGTGATCTAAAAGATGACATAAAACGGAACACCCCAAGTGATGAGACGAGTTCTTAGGAACACCCAAGAGAGCCCTGTGTGAGGATCTAAGGATCTATCTCATACTGCAACAGCATAATATCTAAAATATAATGGGGTGTCTGGCCTTGCAAGGCTTTAACCCATTCAATCCAGGAACGCATACTGTGCCATTTTAGATTTGAGCTATAACCATTATTTCCTACTTTGGCTATTCAAAAATAGCAGATATACAAGCTCATAGTGCGGCACCGAGTGCCGCGCTATGAGCTTGTAGATCTGCTATTTTTTTTAAATTGCAAATATTTGAATATATATATTTTAAAGGGAACATTTTTGATTCAAATCTTTGCTTCTGGGGGGTCCCTGGAACAAAATATTTTGAGATGGGGGGTCCGTGGCCAAATATATATCATTTTGGGTGGTCCTTGACATGAAAAGGTTTGAGAACCACTTAAAAAAACAGTTCTCAAAATATTTTGTTCCAGGGACCTCCAGAAGCAAAGATTTGAGTTACAAATGTTACCTTTAAAAATATATATCTTCAAAGATTTGCACAAATGTTCAATATTAAGAAAAGAAAAAAAAAAGATCTACAAGCTCGTAGTGCAGCACCAAGCTTGTAGATCTGCAATTTTAGAATAGCCAAAGTACAAAATAATGGTTATATAGCTCAAATCTAAAATGACACTCAATTTCGAAACTCACCGGCAACCAGTTAAGCTACTGTAGCTACTGTAGGTGTGAAATGATCACGTTTCTTACAATTGGTTAATGATCTAGCAGCAGTATTTGCACCATTTGAAAATAGATGGGAGACACTGTAGCCTTGTTACTGAGACCAGAGTGTACAGGGAGCTGTAGCAATCTAAGCGTGACAAAATTAAAGCATGAATGACCTTTTCAAGGTTTGCAAATTATAAGGATTTGCCTATACTGTGTGTCTAATCTATTCACAGCTCCGGCCACACAATTATTCTGTGAATGGCTTTATTTTTAGATCATAACCATTAAAGGTGTAGTTCACCCAAAAATCAATTACACACGCCATGAAGCCTTGAATTCGTGGAGTTTTTTTCTTTTTGTCGCATTCCTGAGCCAATAATTTGATGATCGGGTCATCGGGCAATATGAGGCTCAGTAGGAGACTCAATTGAGTCTCCTACTGAAGACTCTGCCGGTCATCAAATTATTGGCTCAGGAATGCAACAAAAATCTCCATGAATTTAAGTAATTTTTGGGGTGAACTACTCGTTTAACATGCAGAATTTACTTATATAATTGGATCAATGTTAGCTAAACATCATTGCATTGTTAATAAGTCAAGGACACGATCAATTTCCTTCATAATGTATAATTGTTGAATGTTTCTCCAGAGACTATTTTCATATCATTCAAATCAATTCTTGCTTTAAACTGCAAGTGCAACAATAACATTAATTTGACAAAAAACAAAAAAAGACGTCATGAAGTTTGCAGTATTGGACTGCGTATCTCAAGCACATTTCAAGTCTGTGCAAGTTGATTTTCATACCATATAGAAATTAATGGATCAAAAGGCTTCCTTGAAAATCCAAACCATCTACGGTATAGGCTTTAGTACAGTTAATTTGCGAGCAGTAATCTCAAGTATACTGTGAGTAAGAGAGAGAGAGAGAGAGAGAGAGAGAGAGAGAGAGAGAGAGAGAGAGAGGGATGAAGATGAAGGGTGGTGGAGGAGGAGAGGAGGCATGGCCTGAAGGCATCACTGGGTCCTGCTGAGGAATGATAACTGAACTCTGCTGAATTAAAATGAGCACGTACACACACACACACACACACACGCACGCGCACACAGACACACACACACACACACACACACACACACACACACACACACACAGACACAGACACAGACACACACACACACACACACACACACACACACACACACACACACACACACACAGCTTCAAAGACTCCCAGCCCCCCCACCCTCACAGATAAACCTCACACAAAAGGAAGGAGGGGGGGGGGGGGTTTGGGTGAGAGTGATGGAGGAGAACAAATCAACTGCTTCTTCTCCTCTTTCTTCTTCCCTCCATGGCGGACATTGAGAGAGAGAGAGAGAGAGAGAGAAAGGTAGAGAGAGGGAGAGGCGCAGGGCAGCGCAGTGGGCTGCTGTAGCTCCGCGGGGGTCCGTTCATTTCCCTGTCATTCAAGCGGGCGCACAGAGAGAGAGACATGGGCTGGTATTAACCCATAACCCCCCAGCCTCTGACAGACACAGTGACACACGCCTCGGCCCGACCCCCCCCCTGGACACCACAGGATCCTAAACTCTGAAACTTTAACCACTTTAACCCTGGCCTCCCTGCTTTGGGCATGTCATCATTACAGGCAAACATTTGCGCATCGCCATGCATTGTAGGCTTGTAGATTGGCTATTTTTAAATAGGTAAAGTAAAAAGTTGCAATATATTAACACGACACTGATGAATTTAGTACAATGGGCCACAAGGGAAACAAGCCCCCCCAGGGTTTCTTGTGCTATCCTTTTAGCATCACTTTTCAATGTACTACACGTACTGTTAACAATCTTGTTAATAAAGTATTCAATCAATCAATCAATCAATCAATCAAAATGATAAATACTTCCAGCTGGTTGGCTCATCAATGAACTCGGATGTATTGGATGACAAACTTTGCAGATCATTGCACGTTTTGGTTTGGTTTCCAATATGGACGATGTGTGTATGCAGCATTTTGAAGTACTGTAGATCTATCTCCATTTTCTCTTAAATATCATTCCCTCCTTGCCTGGGTTTCTCATCCCTCCACAGATTTCAGAGTCTCCCCTAAAACAGGATTAGCACACAATGCTGGCCTGTCCCCCCAGGTGGCTGTGATCCCCCGGACACACACACAAAGAGAGGGTCCGACACGCTGAACACGCCACTAATGTGTTATGGCAGGGATGCTGCACACACGCACACACACACACACACACACACACACACACACACACACACACACACACACACACACACACACACACACACACACACACACACACACACACACACACACACACACACACACACACACATATATATTGAATACAGACACACTACACTGTCTGCTTGGGCTCTTTGTGTGAAAATTAAAGACCAGGAGGTAGCAGAGTGATAAGGATGAGACAGAGAGGGAGAGAGAGAGAGAGAGAGAGAGAGAGAGAGAGAGAGAGAGAGAGAGAGAGAGAGAGAGAGAGAGAGAGAGTCAGAGAGAGTCAGAGAGAGTCAGAGAGAGAGAGAAGATGATGCTCTGGTCACGGTATTAATTTCAGTGCACATATCGATCAGTCACTCTCCAGGTCTGCGTCTCTCTGACACTGGAACAGTTGATTGTGTGTTCGGAGCCCGCAGAGAGTCCTCCATCAGCACTGAGGCTGAACGCAGGACATCAATCATGTTCTAAAATGGGACAATCTACTGTATTTCTCCTACATAAAACTACAATTGCACAGTTGGATTTGTAATTGCTGATTGCAATATTCTTTCTATGCTCTTTCACTTTTCCCGTTGGATTTTATTATTTATTTCTCCTTAAATTCCTTTTTCATAACTCGAAATCCCTTTACGTGCGTCTTGGTAAAGCACTTTGAATGGTAAAGCACTTTGAATTGCTGTTGTGTATGTTTGTCTATAAATGACAAATACATATATTTAAATACTGTATTTGCATGTCATACTACTTACATACTGTATATACTGTAAATAGTATTCTGTATGTATACAGTATACTGTAGGCTGTAGTAAGGATGTTTGAATATACTGTATGCACTGAAGAATTTGAACAGTTCCAGTCATGACCTACTAAGTGCAATATTGCATAGTGCTGGTGAAAGATTAGAAATTCTCTGCACTCATAAACTATTAATGGCTACTGTAGAAACCACAATTCTCAATTCTTACCCTCAAGGGATATTATTAGTATATTATAATTACTGACTTATGAGTTTCTGTTCCCTCACCAACAGAAAACCAGTTTACCAGTCAGTATGATGAAAGAGCCCTGGAAGCCCTCGCCTCTCTTACCCTGGGCTACTGAATCACATTACATTTCTATTGCTCGTTATGAGGACTGATATGGTGTCTAGGTTTTATTGTAGCAAGTGGGGGGCATTTCTGTTTAGGATTAATCAGGGATTTTTATTCATTTCTACGGTCATCATTATTTCATGACTGCATGAACTAGTTCATCAGCCCATATATGACCGGCTCTACCGAAAGCTGCCTGATATTGCTAAATCAATCTGATTCTAAATCGGCCGGATGTTTCTAAACCAGCTTGCTGTCACTATTAGTCTGATGTCACTAAATCAGTGTTTTTTAACCCTTTTCATATCAAGGTCCATTATTTATTCGGCATTTGAGACACGGAGCACCATTTGATGAGATTTAGACTCTCAGACCCAAAACTTAGAATTCAAAACCACAATTCCATGCTTTTTTGATGTTGGTACCATAGGAGAGGTAACAGGCAAAACGTTGATCAAAATAACAATTCTTCTACATTCTGTAATTGTGCAGACTTCTTGTAAATTAAGTAATTTAGATGTTTAACAATAATTTAAATCTTGAGAGGGTAAAATGAAACCAAATGGACCCGTAAGGGTCCATTTGGTTTCATTTTACGCTCTCAAGAGCGGACCCTTATACTGTAGATCTATGATCTATAAGGGTCCCTTATGGACCCTTATATATCTAAGATCTATAAGGGTCCATTTGGTTACCAACTCTCCATCATTTAGCTGGGGCCCACCTGGAGTCCACCTGGGGCCCACCCACCTGGAGCCCCCCTCAAGGACCACTGGTTCGTCCTGGAGCCCCCTCAAGGACCACCGGACCACTGGTTGAGAACCACTGAACTAGTTCATTAGCCCGTATGACCGGCTCTACCAAAATCTGCCTGATTATTGCTAAATCAATCTGATGTTTCTAAATTGACCTGATGTTTCTAAATCGGCCTGATGTTTCTAAATCAGCTTGCTGTCACTATCTTAGTCTGATGTCACTAAATCAACCTGACATTTAGTCAATCTAAAGTCTCTAAATTATTCTGATGTTGCTAAATCAATCTGATGTTTCTAAATCAGCCTTTTGTAGTTAAATCAGTTTTATATTGTTAAATGGGCCTTATGTTGCTAAATCAATCTGTCTCGAAATCAGCCTGATGTTGCTCAATCGGTCTAAAAATCTTTTTTTTTATGCTTTTAAGGCTTACAAATGTATATTATAGAAAGTAATGAACCAATAGCTTTGTCTGTTGTACAAAATACTTTAGCGACACATGCAAAAATACTTTTGGAAATGTTGACAAGGGATATGTCTCAGATTAGATTTCTTGACAAAGCTGAATCAGAGGGGGATGAATGGATCAAAAGTTGCAATTCATCACACAAAGATGATGATTTGCCTGATGAAGGTCTGGCACCCAAACGTTGCAATATACTATACCAATGCAAGTTAGACAGTGTGCAGGATTTTTTTGTTTGCAGCGCAAATAACTCAAAATATGGTTTCACATTTCATCAGAGATAGAGTTTCCATCCAGTTGTTGAGCTGTGTGAGATGGTTTTGGCAGTGTGTGTGTGTGCGTGCGTGCGTGCGTGCGTGCGTGCGTGCGTGTGTGTGTGCGTGACCCCTCACCCGTAGTGACGTGATGGTCGATGGGTCTCTGATGCGTCCGTCATCATCTTTCAGGTTGTATCCCTCTGGACGCTTGTCTCTCTCGCTGATCTTCCACAGCTTCACCGTCTTGTCTGGGAGGACACACACACAAACACACACACGCACGCACGCACGCACGCACGCACGCACGCACGCACGCACGCACGCACGCACGCACGCACGCACGCACACACACACACACACACACACACACACACACACACACACACACACACACACACACACACACACACACACACACACACACACACACACACACACACACACACACACACACACACACACACAGAATACAGTTACAAATGCCTCCCCGCAGTGAGTGTGATATGAAGGAAGCGTGCGGGGGGTTGCTGTTCAATCTGGCATGTTTCTGGGCAGCAGCCATCCTGGATGATGAACAGTCGCGGCTGCCGTGAGGATTCTCATGTCATCCACATCAATCTACAAGTACCAACACTCCATTTCCCCCTCCGGGAAAACAAAAAGACACGAGAGCTCTTTCCAATCCACTGTTACATAAACAACGTGTACGCCCCACCATGTCCCCGGTCCAGTGGACAGGATGACAGCGGCGCCGACAAGGCACCGCTACTGATTTCGGCAGAGAGAGAGAGCTGGTCTCCGGTCAGAGAGTAGATCGCCACAGGACCCTCCATCTGCTGCAGCAACCGCTATAGCACTGCTGTGGCAGCCATGCATGATGCTGACAATCTGCAAGCTGTCTGTCTGCCCAGTGTGTGTCTGTGTGTGTGTGTGTGTGTGTGTGTGTGTGTGTGTGTGTGTGCGTGCGTGCGTGCGTGCGTGCGCGCGCGTGTGTATTGCTATACTTACTTGTGAGGACCAAATGTCCCCACAAGTGTAGTAGCAATTTGAGAAATAGACAATAGAAAAGATTCGCGACGCGTTGTGAGCTTGTAGATCTGCTATTTTTTGGCTTTAGGCTTACGGTTAAAAATGCCAAAATGTATGAAAAATGCCATAAAATCACTGTCACTAAAATGTTGATGTCCTCAAAAGTATAGTGTGTGTGTGTGTGTGTGTGTGTGTGTGTGTGTGTGTGTGTGTGTGTGTGTGTGTGTGTGTGTGTGTGTGTGTGTGTGTGTGTGTGTGTGCGCGTGTGTCTGTGTCTGTGTCTGTGTGTGTGTGTGTGTGTGTGTGTGTGTGTGTGTGTGTGTGTGTGTGTGTGTGTGTGTGTGTGTGTGTGTGTTCCTGATGTGGCAGCCATGCATGTAGGTTTTTAATCTGCCTGCATGGTGTCTGCTGGTGGCACAGACTCAGTCAAGTGGAACACATGTAGTGAGGAAAAGAAGAGTGGAGGAGATTCTGGTGTGACATATTAGTAACAGCTTGCTTCAAGATAAATGTACAGTATATATATTCTATTTGCCTTCTGTCACCCTGGGTATGTTCACCTTGACAGATGGTCTGTGTCTCTCTCCCAATCTCTCTACAAAATATATACAAGAAATAATAATATATAATATATACATCCAGTCCAGAATCTACAGCTTGGTCGGTTGCAGATAACGAAAAAAAATAAAATTATATATATATATATATATATATATATATATATATATATATATATATATATATATATATATATACACACACACACACACACACGGGAATATATATATATATGTATTATAATATTAGCACAGGACATCAACAACTGTGTCCTTTCAATCAATGATTACAATTGAGTCATTTAGCAGACACTGTCATCCAGAGCGACTTACGAAATGCAATAACAGAGTAAATGGGATGAGCACTAGTCAACAAATGACAGGCTAAATGTGGTCATGTAAATAGAAGCACAAGTCAGTCTCTAAATTATTTGCTAAATTACAGATTGAGGACAATCTGCCAGCTTTCGTTATTTAAAAAAAAAATCGAAGTCTTTAGGGTGGTCCTTCATATTGGGGCGGTGACATAAGCAGTGGGCGTATGGGTTTGTTTGCAGGTGTTCTCTCCGTTGTTCTGGCAACTACCTTAGATTTAGAAATCACCAGATAGCAGGCAGACATCAAATCTGTCTAAATAACATACTATCGCAATAACATATAGCATAATGTGAACAAGTAACCAACATGGAGAATGTAATATGGACAATATTACATTCTGCCAGAGCCTCCCCGTGTCCCGGCAGAGTAGTTCCGAAGAAGCGGACTGAGTGGCCCTGTCTTTCCCTATAGGACTGACCGTGGGTAGCTACTGGGACGTAAGTCGGGGCTTGATCAACCCCGGCTGGGTCACTTGGGCGAGGGTGTATGTTGTATGTTGCGAGACCCGAAACACCCGATGACCCCAGGCTACAACACTGATGATACGTCCCAGGTGTATCCATGGGATGTTTTTCTTTATTAGTTATTCTATTTATAGTGGCTCATAGGAATAGACTATGTGACAACCAGGAATAGTTTGGTGACCACTGGAGAGACGGTTGACAGCCGGAATGTAGTCGGCATCCGGGAGCAGTATGGGTTAGCGCCCCAGTCTGTGTCTTCCGTGAGGAAGAAGCCCAACAAATCCACGGTGAGGCCTTTAGGAGGGTCATTCAAGCAAGCCGCAAGTGGAGCCTGCAGTACCACCACGGCCCAAGGAACCATCACGCCAGAAGGACATGTTTAGATCGGGTTGGTTCAACCGATCTGGTACAGCACTCAGGTCCTGGACCTGGTGAGACGAAGGAGGAGCCCCCCCAGGAGGCCACCCACAGAGCCTAGTCCCTCCACGTGCCAGAGCCTCCCGAGTCCCGGCAGAGTAGTTCCGGAGAAGCGGACTGAGTGGCACTGTCTTTCCCTATAGGACTGACCGTGGGTAGCTACTGGGACGTAAGTCGGGGCTTGATCAACCCCGGCTGGGTCACCTGGGCGAGGGTGTATGTTGTATGTTGCGGGACCCGAAACACCCGATGACCCCAGGCTGCAACACTGATGATACGTCCCAGGTGCATCCATGGGATGTGTTTCTTTATACTAGCGTCTACTGCAGTGGACTGGTTCTCAACCTTTTCTGGATCAGGGCCCACTTGAAAAGGCATTGGTGGCCTTGGCGGTGGATGGATGGCTACAATTGGAGCATGTAGGGGCCTTAACACGGCAGCCTATTTATCGGTATCACAGTGGAAACACATTTTTCCAAGGTTTTAAAGAACAAATACTACATTATTTTTTGTAAATATAATGTTAAAATCTTAGCTTTTTGGATGCCCACTTGCAATATCCTCACGGCCCACCAGTGGGCCCCAGACCAGAGGTTGAGAACCGCTGATCTACGAGAGGAAGCAGTTAAGCAATTTGGACATGGTGGCCGATCTTGGGTACTGCAGCTTATTACAGATGGGGCCAGACACATGAACGAGCGAAAGGAGGACACGCATCCCTCAAATGCAAATGCTCCGCCCAATGCAGAAAGTTACATTCCTCTGTTCCTCTCCGGTCTGAGGGAGCGCACCGCATTAAAACCAGGAAGTATCACATCACAACTTTTTCTTATTACTTATTCATCTGTGTATATGAAATATTGATACCTTACCGAATCTCTTAGTTACATCCACATTGTTCTTTTAAAGCAGTTGGTTATTTTTAACTCTACGGGCCACGCCTACCGTTGGTGGACAGCAGGAAATAGGCGGCGTTCTGCTGCGGCAGCCATCGTATCTTGTTGATCTTCTCCTCGATCTCCAGGCTCTTCAGGTAGTCGAACTCGGGCTCATGGCTCTGGAAGGTGCTGTAAACATTGTACTCTCCTCTGCGCTGCGGCTGGCTCTTACTCTGCAGAGGGAGACAGAGAGACATTCAAGATTCAGGAATAATACACACTAACTTTTTTTTTAAAAGGTTAAAAAGAAGAACATTTTAAATCACACGGAAAAATTAGTTAATACAGTATAACATTTCAACCACTTTAACCATATTTCATACTTTGGCTATTAAAAAAATAGCCGATATACAAGCTCTCTCTATGCAAGCTCACAGCACGTCACTTCGTGCCGCACTGCTAACTTGTACATATGCTATTTTTGAAAAATATTGAAAGTTTTGACATTTTTATTTTGAATTTTTGAACTAAAATCTTCTCTTCTGGGGGGTCCCTGGCACAAAACGTTTTCAGATGGGGGGGTCTGCGGCCTAATACATATCAATTTGGGGGTCCCTTGGCATGAAAAGGTTTGAGAACTACTGGTTTAGAAGGCATTTCTAGAATCTGCCTCAGGTCTTAATGGGTTAAAAACATCAGCAGACTGTGGTGCTCTCAAGTGGTCAGTTCCAGTCTAGCAGATGGCCCGGGGCAAAGGAGGTTGGTGTTTCCAGAGCGGAAGAAGGTATATTTGTCACTCATACAAGTACAGTATGTGTACACGGTGGTGTGACATGCTCCTCAGACTGTGCTAAGTGCTAACGGCATAAATTATGTAAAACTGAACAAGATATATATAAGAAACAAGGTCAGGGCGTCCATCACCAGAGACTGAGGGGGACACGATGATGGAGCTTGTTCTGACAGTCAGAACTAGAGTTGTAAACGTTATTATATATAACGAGATATTCTCAATATGATAATCATATATATAACCCAATATCGAGCTTGTCACACACAAAGTTCATAACTCAATCAGTTTATTGTATTATTTATATACTGTTGACTTAACATACCAAAACTGATCCATTTCCACACAAAACTAAAATAAATAAAAAGCTGCTGCATATTTAGATGCTAAATAGTTTATCTATTTAAATTAAGTTGTAGTGATACATTGTTTAATAGGGGTATTTTTAAAGGCTGGATTTGTTTTTGTAATGTATGGAATTACTTCTTTCTGATGTCATCAACTATCATGATATACGGTTAATAATATTATTGCATATTCCATCATCACAGTATTCTATCATGCCATTTACACCCCTATAGCCAGAGCTGTACCATTATCAATATAGCCTGTGTTAATCCTGTTCATGGATGGAAGTATGAAAGACATATTTGAATACATACTGTAAATGTACAGTGTGGACATACTGACTTGTTGCACAACACAATGTACTAGGACAGTTCTTTAGTAGAACTGTTTCCTTTGTTCATTATTTGTTGGATAAATTCTATATTCTATTGTCTATTCTATTGTGCCACATTATCCCTCATCGATTAATAAAACTTCCATCAAATAAAACATTTTATCTTATCTTAACTTAAAGTTGAGCAAAAATCGGCCTCCTGGTGGCACTATAATAGGGCAGTGTTAAAGGGGTGGCATTTGTTCCTCAACGTATTGCGAATGTGAGTGCAAAGTTTCACCGCAATTGGACGCTGCGTTCATGATTTGCGGCATTTTGTTCAAAACGGGCCACTCTTAGCCAATCAGGATGGAATATGAAAAATCAAACAGATCAGTCTTGATCACATGACTATAGAGTGTGTACCGATTCGCGTGAAATTTGGATAGTATCTGAAGGAGTGATATGATTTTATTTTTACATAAGTCGGCCACCTGGTGGCGCTGTAAGGGCAGATGTGAAAAAGGCAAAGGTTTGTCCTTGGCCTCTAAGGAGTGCACATACAAAGTTTCACACAGATTGGTGCAGTCATAGGTAAACGAATCCGCCTGTTATAGCGCCACCATGAGGCCGATTTGAAACATTTCAAGTGGCATGTCTTCCTCGGCCTAGTGGGAATATATATGTGTGCAAAATTTCACGGCAATCGCACGCTGTGTTCATGAGTTGAGGCCAGGGGCGTCAATTGGGTATGGCAAGGTATAGCAGGTGCCATACCTTGGCTCCAGAAAAAAATGCAGGTGTAAGACCATTGTGTTTGTATTGTGTTATAAGTATAATGCATAGTTTTCTATGCATTTCGGGGGTTTTGGGGGGTTGGACACCTATCCTGGGCTTTGCTGCCGCGCCCAGGATAGGTGTCCCTTATTTTAATCTCTGGGAGTTGACAACCCTAACCATGCCATACCTTAGCTTTTGCTGAACTGACGCCTCTGTTTGAGGCATTTTGTTCAAAACGGAGCACTCCTGAAAAATTTGGAAGCCAATCGTAGCCAATCAGGAATATGAAAAATCTGAAAGACCTGTTTCATTTAATGACTATAGAGATACTGTGTACCGATTAGCGTGATGTTTGGACAAAAGCTGTAGAAGTACTGTTAAAAAATGTGTTTAGCAAAAATCTGCCTCCTAGTGGCGCTATAACAGGCCCATGTGAAAGATTTGGGCCAGAGGTTCTGCTCTGGCATCCAGGGAGTGTGTGTGCACAGTTTTGCTGTGATCAAGCCAACGGTGCCGGAGATTAGCTGTTCACAGACGGACACATGCACGGACACACGGACAGATGGACGGACGGACGGATGGATGGACAGACAGACAGGGTGCAAAACATAGTCTCGGCTATGCCTTCGGCCTGGCGGAGACAACAATGGCTATATGGCGAAGTATATACTGTAGGGCTTAAGTGGTTAACTAGCTACACAGATAGCAAAATGTTAATAAACAAAGTGAAACCAAGTAAATTACAGTAGAGAATATTCATGGGAAAATGAAAGTTTTGGAGATGGGGAGACGCACACCACATCTGCAGCAAAGGGGTAGAATATTTGGTATTGTTTTTTTTATTTTTAGAAAGATAGAAACATAACTCCATTAGTTAGAAGGATTGGATGCGTGCCCACACTATAGGCTTC
>NC_139955.1:12607903-12635403 GCF_963454915.1 Gymnoscopelus microlampas
AATGCTTTGTTAGCGTTCAACCCAGAGAGGGAGGATTACTGCACTACTTGCACTGAGCCACCTGCTTAAAAGGATCAGGCCTGAGGATCATTTAGGGGTTTTCACTCTCTCCCTCTGTCTCAAGCCTATGTCTCTCTTCCTCTCTCTCTCTCTCTCTCTCTCTCTCTCTCTCTCTCTGGTAATCTATATCATGCATCAGTCTTCTGTAGGAAGCATCAGCTGTTCAAACGTATATATCCTCCTCTATGTGTGTGATGTTGAGGTATGTAATTCAAGGCCGGTAGACTCTCTCTGAACAACGTGAGGGGTTAGCGTGTGCGGCTGCTGATATGCTTGTATTTTATTCTATCCTGAACCAACAATGGAGATCAGTGTGAATATTAAATAGGCTCCTGCACCGCCTACTGGCCCTGGCATCCCAGACACATGATTAAGGCTTTATTAGCTGCACACAATGCAACGCAGCTCTCTCTTCATCTCAAAGAGCACTAGTCTTTGTAACGATCTGGAGTGAACCGGCTAATTAACCTGCTTTCTCCACGACCAGTCCCTTGGGATTGAGTCAGGATGTGTGGTGTGTGCGTGTGTGCGTGTGTGTGTGTGTGTGTGTGTGTGTGTGTGTGTGTGTGTGTGTGTGTGTGTGTGTGTGTGTGTGTGCGTGCGTGTGTGTGTTGCCACACACAAGTGGTTGTTGCACGATGTCGATGTGTGTTTGAGTCTGTCTCTGAATCAGTCTGTGCGCCTGTATGTGTGCGTATGCTCGCCAGCGTCTCAGCATGCGCGCACGAGCACGCACGCACGCTTTTGTGCACCCCAGGGAGCCAAGGGTGAACCGAGACGTGTTGTATAGCTCCACATCTCACACTTCATTAACACATCGCTAGGGCGCACTGACTACACACACACACACACACACACACACACACACACACACACACACACACACACACACACACACACACACACACACACACACACACACACACACACAGGATGGAGAGAACCGAAAGAGAGGTGGAAGCACTGCAGATAAATAAAGGAGTGATCGATATGTGCGCCAGGATGAATACCATGAAAGAAAACATTCTATTTGCTATTCTGTCAGAAAATAAGGACGAGACAAATGGGGGGATGGGGCCTAACATGATTATCCACCTCTGAAACAAAAGCCTTTTCTCTGTCAAAGTCCTTTCATCTCCTCCATCTTTACAGGTTGAAGCGAATCACGGTTTGTTTGTTTGTTAACGATCATTTCTCCTTCACTGAGATGAGACACTGGAATGAAACAGGCAGGCCAGGGACATACAGAAACACAAAGAAAAGACAGAAAGAAAATCTAATTTGAGGTGACTGCCGTCAAGACTCTGAGTCTGCGTGCACCGTCCGTCCACAATCTAAAAAAACACTTAAACCCTTTGATTTGATTTGATTTATTAGACGATAGACGTCATAAAAGATAAACACATGCTACATGTTTATCAGAGAAACGTCAAGGATATAAACACAACAAAGTCATGAGACTTATTTTCCACTGTATTTTATACTTAATTGACCGGAGTACACTCGGTCTATACTAGATATACGCCTTTTTTCCGACCAAATCACATCACAGAAAATACCTGATCCACAAGCTCACAATGCGTTGCAAAGCTTATAGATAGGCTATTTTCGCCGAATGTTTGGCCCAGAATAGGGACGCTACGCTAGGGTTCAATAGGTTGACACAACCTCCTGTCCGACAGCGCTCCCTGGACGGGACATGAGGACCCGCCATCACAACTACAAATGTACTCCATTAAGAAGTCCAGAAAGGTCAGGTAGTGCATCGCCTGCAGGCTGAGCACCACTGACTGCACCCAATGACCCGACACTCAGCACATTTATCACAGCCAAGACTCACCGTGCTAAACAGTCAAATCCTTAGTGTACAGTGCGTACAAAAGAACCAACAGCCTTTCAATCCATTTGTACTGTACACTCTTTTGAGTTAAATTAACAGAGCAGATTTGACTGGGTACAATGCAGGCCGCGGCTGACAATCAGGATTCTTTTTTTTTCTCGCGTGCGCTTTTGCAATTTTCCTACAGTTTAAATTCTTTAATAAATTCTCATTAATTTTTCATGGCACGGCAGACTTAATAAGAGGCTAATCAGGGGATGAAAGCAGCTGCTGAACAAGGAATGAGACTCGCCCCAACTTCACAGCTCTGCATTAACCAACCCCCACCCCCACACACACACACACACACACACACACACACACACACACACACACACACACACACACACACACACACACACACACACACTATTATCTTCCCCTTGCTACGTGCCAAGACGGGGCGCAACGTTTTGAGTGTTTCCTAGTAAATAATGGATGGGGCCCGGGGATATGGAGGGCTAAGTCTTTTTATGCCCGGGTCCTAAAGTGTGGCCTCAGGGCGTTTGCCTTGGCACAGGCAACCAGGCAGCACTATTGCCCTCATCAACGACGGCAATAAATGCTGCAAGCTCCCCGCCATGAGACTGCATCAGTATTCAGTGAGGCTGGAGGGATCAAAACATCGACACAAGCTTGTAGAATCAGACACGGCCGATGAAGTGAGAGACAGAAGGAGAGTGGGAATGAGAGAGAGAGAGAGAGAGAGAGAGAGAGAGAGAGAGAGAGAGAGAGAGAGAGAGAGTGAGAGAGAGAGAGAGAGAGAGAGAAGGGGGTAGGGTAGAGAAGGAGGAAAGGGATTACATGTCCAACCGATAGATCTTTAGGTCATTGTTACGGAGGCTAAATTGTAAAGGACCAGAAATCAATACAGAGGCAGACATTAGGCGAGGTCCTGCCTCACAGCAAGGAGGAAACCATTTACATTTTATAAGGCACGACGCGTGTGAAGCTATTCGACAATTTCATCCATTACCCCAAACACAGAACGAGGGAATTATTAAAATGAATTGAGACCCATGTTGTAGGAGCGCAACGGTCCATTAACTCTACACTGCTTTAATGCAGTCTCCCCAGCGATACGTACTGATAACTGCACACATAAACACACACACACACACACACACACAGCCTATCCATATCCCTCACCATTAGCAATGTGTCATCTGCAGATGGCTGTTGTATGCAAATTAAAGAGAAATGTAATTTTCCTTCCTTCACAAAACTTCTCTTTTCAGCAAAAATGGCCTGATCGCCTCCACAACACAAGAAAGCACCATTTCAATTTCAAATGCATATGCTGCATTCTTCTTTCAGACCCAACCCACGCACACAGGTTTTAAACGCAGTAATCTTAAGCATACTGGACAGTGGACACACACACACACACACACACACACACACACACACACACACACACACGCGCGCGCGCACGCGCACAAGTCAATGCAACGCCCACGGGCCCATTGAGGCGTGGGATTGGTGCGAGGCAAAGGTCAGTGTGTGTGTGTGACATCATTAAAATGTGACATCATTAAAATGGCCTGTTCTGTGTAACCACGGCCTGAGGGAGAGCCCTACCACCTCACCTCAGCTCCACTCCACTCATCAGGGACCTGGGAATCTGGTGTGTGTGTGTGTGTGTGTGCGTGCGTGCGTGCGTGCGTGCGTGCGTGCGTGCGTGCGTGCGTGCGTGCGTGCGTGCGTGCGTGCGTGCGTGCGTGCGTGCGTGCGTGCGTGCGCATGTATGGCATGCGTGCATATACGGGTACGTGCGCATGTACATGCACGTGTGTGCATGTACATGTGCGATTGGTACATGTGGGAGGTCCGAATGCACTGGAATCGGCCCCTCTGGACTCCGGAGCACCGGCACTTCAGACGGTGGTGAATTTACGAGGACGTGGTGCGTGGTCCCAGACATTGACAGGGATTTATCACACAACTCCAGACGGACTTCATATCACTTAAGAAGGACGAGGATCAGGGGCGAGAGTGAAAGGACACAGACACGCAGACACTCACTCGTTTTGTGATATACGAGACGTGACAATCGGTCATAAATTAAAGCAATAAAAATAAAAACACAAAGATGGGGGCCTCTGTATTTGAAAAGCCCCAGATGGGCCCCGGTCGTAGCAGAGAGAGCCCTTTTCGCTTCAGTGAGACACATTTTACAACCTGTATAACTCATATTACTACCCACAGTCAAATCTTTTCCTGGTCGCCGGGCTCTGCTGTCATGCACACACACAGCAAACACACACAGAGGCCTGGTCTGGAACTCATTCGTGCTGCCGAGCTCTGAAAAATGTTAGCGCTATGCTTTCGCTTTACTCCTTTCATTTTTTGAGTCCAATAAATGTATCACGAGAAAAATCCATTACGTTGTCACTTCTCTCCCAGCCAATCGCTGCCGATGCTGCCTGAGGGAGTAGGGGTGTGTGTGAGTGTATGTGTATGTGTATGTGTGTGTGTGTGTGTGTGTGTGTGTGTGTGTGTGTGTGTGTGTGTGTGTGTGTGTGTGTGTGTGTGTGTGTGTGTGTGTGTGTGTGAGAAAACGAGAGAGAGAGAGAAAGAGAGAAAGAGAGAGAGAAAGACAGTTAAGCCCGATTTTTGTGTGCGACTTCCATCCTACGAAGAAGTATAAATCATGCTTTCGTTATAGAGGGGGAGAATGCGAGAGGATTCCCTGTGTTTCCTATCCAACAACACACATATCAATCACCCCATCCATCCACCCACCCACCCTCCTTCCCTTTCTCTCTTTCTCTCTCTCTCTCCTGAGCAGTGATTGTGTGTTTAGCGGTGACAGGGGAGTCACCCCTGTGCGAAAGCTGGGCATGCGGTCACATTACTCAAATAAAGCGGCTGAAAAACAACTAAATGAATGAACAAAAATGTCAGACACGCTGCACGCTGGGCTCCGTGTGGAAAGCAAAGAAGGGACGATTCTGTGACTCTGTCTGTCCGTCCATTCAGCTGCACTGGCATCAGTAACCTAAGCTGTTGTCCCCTTAGGGACCTACGGTGACTCACAGTGTCACTGACCCACCTTTGCAGTCATCTCAGTCATCCATGTAACGTACAAGTAGCGCTGGGCAGGGCTGGGCAATTAAAGGGGAATTTTGGACTAGGGTTTTCTTGCCTTTTCTATGATTTTATGATATCTTAGGATGAATGGTACAGTAGAAAAATTTCATAACTCCATCCCGAGTCCGCCACAGCTTAAAATGTGCGCCAATAGGCCTTGCACTAGATCGGGTATTTTAATCGCTTTTTGGGGGTTTTACTTTGGTGAGATCTGACGTTCATAGTGACAGAACACTATGCAAAAAAAAAAAAAAAAGAAATCTCGAGATTTCAATCTCGTCTAGCGAGACTTCTCAAAAAAATATTTATATATATATTAAAATACGCGATCAAGCGCAAGGCCTATTGGCGCACGTTTTAAGCTGTGGCGGACCCGGGATGGAGTTATGAAATCTTTCTACTGTACCATTCATCCTAAGATATCATAACATCATAGAAAAGGTAAGAAAACCTTTGTCCAAAATTCTCCTTTAACCGAAAATATATCGAAAGTAAAACTGATATTTAGAACGAATAACAAACGTATAACCGAATAATCAAGAAGCAATGTTTTTTTAATATATATCATTTTCTTATATATCAACGAATCGGCACGGAAATGTTCACATACATTTTTTATAATCTGCTAAATCGATGATTAACCACTTAATCCTGTACTATACTTCGTTGTACAATGGTGGCGTACAAAAAAAGTGAAAAGCGTAGCCAATCTAGAAGCTCACAAGGTGTCGCGACTCGCGATGTAGATCTGCTATGTTCACTATACATATATGTATATTTTATAATCAAAAATCATTAATCGTAATAGTGCCAAAAGTAGTGGGCAAAAATAATCATGATATGGATTTGAGGCCAGCCCTAAGCCTGGGCCATATGGACTAAATCAAATATCATATAATAATGTTTTTGACCAAATACCTCGGTATCGCTCCTCCACTACCTTTAGGTGAATAAATTCTATAAATGTTTTTCTATACATCATACAAATAATCTAAAGTGGTACCGCATTAAAAGATGACCCGGTATTTAATTCATTATAAATGCTAAAGGCTCCAATCATACTGGGTTAAATGTACACAATCAATATTATGTTGATTAGATGATTGTGGCAGGTGTATCATATGGCATAATAATTAGTATGTACATCATAACATTACAGTACAATATTGATCAAAAAAGAATTGCAGAATCGCAAGATATGGAATCGTGATCCCTAACTGAATCGTGGCCTGAGAATGGTGAGGTCTCCGGTTATTCCCACCTCTAGTTCTTATTGTGACTCTACTGTCACACAGACACAGTCCACTCCCGCTCTATTCATCGTCACTGGCACAGATGAAGCCACTGATAGTCTCTCATATAATCGATGCGTATAATCGGGCAGTGGGAGCTATAGGGCTGGTAATTAGATTAGTCAAACGATGCCCCTTAATGATATCGGTAAATCACTGTTGTAATGCTGATCAATGAAGCGGCCAGTCTGTGTGGAAGGCTGCCGGGTGGGCGGGTGGGTCTGGGCGTGGGGGCGGGGGGGGGGACAGGTGGCTGAACATGAAGGGGAGCCATTACCCATCAAACATTTAACAGGCTGATAACCAGGGGGCTGCTGTCTGGTCAATGAGGAGACGACACACATGTGCGTGGTGATGATTACGGTGACAGTGTGGCTCCATCAGCTGTGGAGCCACACTGAACAGCTTGGACCTTGTTCAATGTTCAATCGTAAAAAAATAAAAAAAATAAAAAGACAAAGGCAAAAAAAGGATCTTTGATGTGTGTGTGTGTGTGTGTGTGTGTGTGTGTGTGTGTGTGTGTGTGTGTGTGTGTGTGTGTGTGTGTGTGTGTGTGTGTGTGTGTGTGTGTGTGTGTGTGTGCTTGCGTGCGTATGAAGGACATTCCAGCAGTCTCTGATTAAATGACACGCACAGTAAAATCCTAAATGTCAATTGAACTATGAGTGTAAAAGTTGTGTGTGTGTGTGTGTGTGTGTGTGTGTGTGTGTGTGTGTGTGTGTGTGTCTGTGTGTGTGTGTGTGTGTGTGTGTGTGTGTGTGTGTGTGTGTGTGTGTGTGTGCGTGCGTGCGTGCGTGCGTGCGTGCAATCGGCATGGACAACCATGTTCACAGCCAGCTCTCTCACATCTCATAAATAACTGTGTCATCTAACACTGGTTCTAAATGTTGGGTGCAGGGACCACAAGGGGTCCGAATGGGGACCTGCACCTCTGAGAATGGAACCAAATGGACAGGTCCATTTGGGTCCATTTGTGCACTTTCAGTGTTAAATTGGATTTTACAGTGTACTGTAGATTGGACTCCCAGTCCAGAGATGACCTGTTGTAGACTCTCGGACCCCTACAAGGGTCCATTTGGACCGCTGGTGGTCCCCAGACCCACCAATGACAACCCGTGATCTAACACTGTACATGTCACTCTTCTAATAGCTCAATTTATTTAGGCTACACATCATGCATTGCCCATACAGTAAGAGGTGATGAGAAATACATAGGAGCTATTATCTCCTCGTTTTGTTTGTTTGTTACATGTTAATCACATAAACAGCTGTAGGCTACAGGAAGCTTTTCCCCTTATTGTCCGTGCAGGCTATACCCGGATTAAAGCTCTGATTCACCTCTCCTCTTAAAATAGAAAACTAGTCACTGTTGTTCCGTGGCCCAACCTGCTTCTATGATACATAATACATAAATACACACAACACTGTGTGTGTGTGTGTGTGTGTGTGTGTGTGTGTGTGTGTGTGTGTGTGTGTGTGTGTGTGTGTGTGTGTGTGTGTGTGTGTGTGTGTGTGTGTGTGTGTGTGAGATAGCATATGGGGGAAAGAGAAGATTGCACTGATAGATATGATGTATCTTTTGTGTGGCAGATGCCATGATGCCACACACACACACACACACACACACACACACACACACACACACACACACACACACACACACACACACACACACACACACACACACACAATCAATAAACCAATCAATCAATCAATCAATCAATCAAAGACATAGGGCCTGCTAATAGCTTAAAGGTCTCCCATATATGGCGCGACTGCCGACTGACCACGTCCACAACGATATGATAACTTCACATTATTGTGTTAAAATAGATAGCCTACCTTCGGTTGCATAGTTGTGATCGCGAAGGAAGCTGTTGTTGATTTTCCGCGACGTGTCGCTCTCCTCCTCCATGGGTGAATCGGTTGCTTCGGGTGGATGACACTGAGAGTAGTACCGACAGACCTGCTTCCCATCCTCCTCCTGCCCCGGTACCGGCGTCAGCAGGCGGGCTGTGAGCCCTGCGGGGGGCCTGTCATCGCGGTGGAATCAGCAGGAATGATCAAATAGCAGCTCTATTATTGGCAGCTCCTGTCCGGCACCTCAGGACGCATCAAATGGACACAGCACTGCTTCCAACCGTGTTGCTGTATCACCGATTAGAGCCTAATTATAGCGCACGAACTCCCCGGCTGGGCTGCTGCTACAATGATCATTCAGTGAACGGCGCTGCTTCTCCAGAAATATGAAATGATGCTCATCATCATCATCGCAATAAGGCGCCTCGTGTAGCCTACATACAGTAAGCCTTTGCAGCAGGCAGGGCGGTGGTGAGAAGCAGAAGTGGTGTAAAAAATAATGATGATGGTAATGATGATGATAGGTGAACCCGCAGCAATGGAATAAATCTCTTGTGGAGGATTGGACTTTATCAGGCTGTATGGCTGTATTCCCCCCCTCCTCCCTAAAAGCGTCGGGGCGGTGCGGGTGGGATTATGCGGCAACAAGCTTTTCCCTCAATCTCTAGTTCTTCAGTATTTCCAGTGTGAGATTGTAGGCGCAGCGGCGGGTCTCCACGTTGGTTCAGTCCCGACTCCCGTTCCGGCGCTCCCTCCTCCTGATCCGGGTCCGGGTCTTGAGCGTTGGTTCAGTCCAGTCCAGTCACGGGTCCTGAGCGTCGGTTCAGTCCCGTCCCGGCGCTTCTGGTCCGGGTCTTGAGCGTTGGTTCAGTCCTGGTCCGGGTCTTGAGCGTTGGTTCAGTCCCGTCCCGGCGCTCCTGAGTCCGGGTCTTGAGCGGACCTGTCTGATTGCCTCTCAGCTGACTCACTGCAGAGACGCGCAGAGACGGAGAGACGCTCCGTGGAGACGCGCTTCGGACCTGGTTGTCAGCGTTGCCAGATATTGCGAGAGAAATAAGCAACCAGGTCTATGAAAACAAGCCCAAAAGAAGCAGTTTAAACCTATATAATGCATCGGATATTTTAAAATAGCAGATCTACAAGTTCACAGCGCGTCACCACCACACGTTGTGAGCTTGTAGATCTGCTATTTTCAAAAACTTAGAATGTTTTAAAAATTATACTTTTTAAACATTCTAACAACACAAATGCTCACCTGGGCACAAAACATTTTCATGAAAATATTTGAGAACCACTGGTTTAAATAATAATAAAAAAAATAAGCAAGTAGGCCTACACGTTAGAGACAAGCCCAAAAAACCGCAACCACATTTTTTTTACAAGCAACTTTACAGAAAAAGAAGCCCAAAGTCACTTATAAAAAGCCGACATGGCAACACTAGACGCGCTTCAGACCTGGTAGTCTCTATCCCATAGCCCGGAGAGACCGTATAGTTGCCTGACAACCAACCAGCCAATCACATTTACAACCGTTACAATCCCACTGGGCCATGGGAGTGGGACCGCTGCTAGTGTTGTGGACGTTGAATTGTAAAGTTTAGCCTATACTTCATCACAGAATCACAGAGAAACTAACAGCTGTTTAGTCGAGACAAACAGGCTAGTTATTTGTCTCGGTAACTGTGGTGCACACAGAGTACAAGCTGCATGCAACAATGTTGCCTAATCGCGTCAGCTGCCTTACAACCAACTAGCGAATCACAGCGCGACTATCGCTCCGGGCTATGGGAGCTACATTCTACAACAGAGGGGCCCCTCCCATGTTGCCTGCCTAGTGCCTGGCTCTTAAAAGAAATGATAAGCAGCAAATGTGATGCTCATTCCACCCATCATAATAATATTGGTAATATCATTCAAACACACCATAGCATATGAGATAATTATCATGACCATCAAACAAGTGTTTGCTTATGACTTTCTATGTTGGCTTTGAGGCAGTTTGCTTCACGGCTGATTTATTCATTAGGCTAGTGGTTCTCAAAGTGGGGTCCGGGGACCCCCAGGGGTCCTTGAGGCGGTTACTGGAGGTCCTAAGCAATATGTGTTAACATAGCATAAACACAAGTTTAACCACTTTAACCACATCAGCTGTTTGAAATTAGCCGATCTACAAGCTCACAATGTGACACGCAACATGTCACAAGCGTTAATACACTTTTAACACAAATCTTTTCTAATGGGGGTCCATGACGCAAAACCTTTTTCAGAAGGGGGGGTCCGTGTCCAAATGCATATGAATTTCGATGGTCCTTGCCAAGAAAATCTTTGAGAAGCACTGCATTATCTAAATCTCATTCCTCCATATTGCTGCTGAGGCATCTGCACTGACCGATCGACAACTTCCTGCCCCCCCCCCCTCCCTCCCTCCCTCCCGACAGACAGACAGCGGAGCTATTCCTGGAAACAAGGCGGCAACAACAGGCTCTTTAACAGAGTGTTTTGAGAAGCACATGACACGGCACATTTTGGTATCTGGTTTTATCCAAGTATTAAGAGACTGAGCTGCAGGGGATCACACTGGGATAAATAACAAAAATAATCAGGGCGAGAGAGAGAGAGTGGGAGAGAGAGAGAGAGAGAGAGAGAGAGGGAGAGAGTGAGATATATGGTAAAAGGAAAGTCGAAGAAGGGAGGGATATGAACAGGAGAGAGTGAGAAGAATATAAGGCACATTGGAGGAGGCAGGCGCTGATTAATTAGATTAGTAGGGCTGCCGTCGGCGCGTCTTTCTGGAAGAATCTCATTTCATGCTGAGTTTAATAACGCCACACAGCAGGCTTTCATATATGGACATAATGTATAATATTCAGTGTGTGTACTTGCATGCGAGCATGCGTGTGCACACGGCTATGAGTGTGAGTGTACTCTGTATGTTGTGCTGATGCATATCTGCATCCAGTGCATCCTTGGGGCTCATGGGCACACTTCCACCCAACGGTTCGCTTCCACAAAAAGGGACCGAATCTCTCCTTTCCAAGAGCCTCAACAACACACTGCATCCATAAAGAGATTGTGGAGCCCCCCTCTCCTCTCCTAAAAGCATTAGCACTCTAATCCACAGGCCCATTTGCACACACAATCCCCTGCTCCACTGCTAATGGGGATCTGGCTGTGAGGGAGGCAGGCTGCTCACGGCAGAAACAGGGGGCTTCCAGTTCCTACACATGCTATTTTACACCCCATCACCCTCCAACCTGCATCTGAATACATTATGGGGTATTATCAATGCGGGGGGATAATGAAGAGTGCCGGAGCGTTTGAGGAGGGTCTCTGATTCCGCTGCATCTCATATTAACAGCAAGATCTGCAGCCCAAAAACGCTCCCATCCCTGACCTCTCAGATCTGACTGAGCGGTCACTGCCGTCTTCTCATCTCTATCAATATTTAAACAGGGTCTGCCAGGACAAAAGAAACAGGGGATTGCCTCTCCTTCCCCACAAAAAAAGACTTAAAGATGAGTTACACTTGAGTGACAAGGCCAAATGGAATTGATACGGAATCCGTGAAACAATGGTGTTAACAGAGTTGCAGATTGAAGCCACACGCTCGAAAGACTCGAGATTTGTCTGATTTTCCACGGCAGAAGTGAGTGAAAATTGCTTTGTGCTGGTAGGGCAACATTCTCTGGTGTGCGTGTGTGCGCGTGTGTGTGTGTGTGTGTGCGTGTGTGTCTCTCTGTGTGCACGTGCGTGTGTGATTGAAAGAGAGACAGGAACAGCGTTGAAGGGCAAGGGTGTCAGTAAAAGGCAGGGGGAGATTTGACTGTATAATGAACAGGAATGGAAAAAGCTGCTCAGCCTCAGAGCCAGAGATCAATGCAGCGGCTCTAATAACATCTAGTTATGCCAAGACTCTGTTCTCTGTCCCATCTCCCTTTACCTCCTTCCTCTTTATCCTGACGCCCCCCCCCCCTCTCTCCCTCTGCATTGCATTCCTCCCCCCACCTAATCTCCCACCAGCACTCTCTCCTGGACTTGCGGGGAGAAAAAAGACTCATCTTAGATCGTGGAGTGCTGATTTGAAACCAGCGCTCTTTCGTTTATGAGATTATTTGACCCTATACCACCAGGTCAGCACTCCAATTCTTAGATGATTTACTTCAAAGATCCCAAGTTTCTGCTCTCTATCATATTCTATTCCAGGAATCTCTGTCTGTCTGTCTGTGTGTCTGTCTCTTTTTGTCCAAATATGGAGATCCATGAACTCTCCCAAGTCGATGCGTCTTAAAGCCCTGTTATACTTTCTTGCACGTTGGTGTATAAGCTCACAACGTGGTTTCAATGCGCTGTGAGCTTGTAGATCAGCTATTTTGGACATGCAACACTGCATGGCATGCAACTAAGTATAAATCAGACGACAGATAAAACGTCAAGTACAATGACAACGGCTACAGCACCAAATACTCTGACAACGGTACTGCACTACGCAAAAAATATATACTTAACCTTTATTTAGACCGAAGAGAACTGTCAGACAGCAGCAACGGAGGGGAGGTATGAATTGAGAAGGGAACTGAGTTTAAAACAACCCAGGGTTCGCATCACTCTGAAGAGTACAGTATGTGCATTTCTATCTGTGGAGTGAAGTTATGGAATGGTTTACCGGAGGATGTCAAACATAGTATAAATGTCATACAATTTAAAAGACAGTTCAAGCAGATTATTATGGAGAAATATAGACTTGCTGATGAGGGATTTTATATGAATTATATACAGTATATATAATTATATAGGGTAAACTTGTATGCGTAGATGTATGCACGAAGTCTTTGATCTAACTCTGGAATTCTTGTGGGTGTTTGTTCATTTACGTTCATAGTAACTGTTCAAGGGGAATCAAGTTGAGGGAGCAGAGTAGGAAAAGTTCTGTACGGACTGAGGAGATGGAGAGAGTGATGAAGCCCTGGCAGTGTAGGCTATAGGTACTAGAGCTGTTCCGATACCGAAAAAGTACTGCCTAAAATACTAGTATCGGTATCGGCGAGTATCAGTCTATGCCGATCCGATACCACAGTATTAGTCACATGATGATATGTCTTTACAGTAATCAGTTATTTTGTATTTTGAATTCTTCAGTTGATGTTGCACTACCTGTTGTATACTCTGTACTATTTACATTATTATTTTACTAACTTTTACTTAACAATTATTAATGGAATTTGTATTTATTGCCAGATCAGTGGTTCCCAAATGGACCCGTAGGGTCCTTTTGTAAATGGTATCGGTACATCTCCAAGGTACACTGTTCATGTGACATGGGAGTGGACAGATAATAATGAGGCAGCAGTCCAGCATATACTGTACCAGCTTGCCTCTCCTCCAGCTTCTCTCGCCTCCCCATTAAATCCCATCTCCCAGCGCACTGGCAGTCACACGCTGCCTGCCGCATGTCGGTCTCACAGGAGCCGCTCGTGGGGAGGGGGAGGGGGGGACACCGGAATTGGAGAGCGTGTCCTCAATTCACCTCAATTGCGTGGACAAAGTGGGTTAAATTAGAACCGCAGAAGCCCGACATAGGGACAATCACAATGCCATGATATTTTAGTCACGCCCAATTGCTCGCCTTGATGTGCGGTAATTGCCTGACCTGGAGATGGCGTGCGTTGGTGGCTACAGGCTGCGACGCTGCCTGCATACCAAGCTGCAGCACACACCCACTCGTATACGGTACAAGCACGATATATAGAAATTACACATGGTATATAAGGCGGCGAAGGGGGTCATGCTACAGCGTTGAGCCAGTGCAGCATCTATAATTGCAGTACCTTCATATCTCCTATTTGCAGCATGGTATATTGACCGCTGGACTAATGCCTGGTATACCGTATAATAAGATCAAGTATTGATTCTTTTTTTCAGCCAGTTTATCTAAGAAATGTGGCATAAAGGAAAATCGATCTAAACTCTGTTTAAGACTCATAACAGTAATCATATTTTTTTGGGGCGTAGCTCAGATATTGTAAGTGTGGAATTTTTGGGGGCGTGGTGCCTGACTGGATCCCATAGGACCCCCAGTTTGATATGTATTAGGGCCCCCATTTTATTAAGATTTTCATCTCAGGGATCCCAATCTACGCTGCAAGCTCCTCAGTGTTCATTTGCCTCTGGGAGGGTCCGTTTGGTTCCATTTGTACTTATAATCGATAGTTTCCCAGATATCAATAATTTAGCTCGGGACCCCCTGGAACCCCCTCACGGACCCATGGAGGTCCCCGGGCCCCACGTTGAGAACCAGTGCCATAGAGCAGCACCACATCTGCTCTACACTGGTTGGTTCCAATGGCAGGATGGTTAATTAATCTTTGTAAAGGGCAGAAAGAGATATGATATGAACTGACCTGGCCTCTACAATTCCATTAAAATGTATGAACTTTAATATATCTAGTAAAGCCTTATCTAGTTGGCATTTCCTTTCATATTCTGCTACGACACACCGTGGCATATACTCAAACACATACAAAACGGACCTTTGACTTTGTCCTGCTATTCTAATCTGGGATACTGGAAATAGCTGGGGGGTTGCTGTGAGGGTATATCCCAGCTCCCAGCTGGGCTACCATTCCCTCTGTTTACTGGTATATCTGAGCTCTTCCATGTTAGCAAACAAATCGTCACAATAACCATCCACTAGCATGGAGCGTCCCTTTGTAAACCTCCACAGCATCTCCTCCATTAGCCATACAATCCACCCTGGCATTAAGAGGAGCTCATGGTAATAGGATTGGCCTGGCCGTCCATCTGTCAGGGGAGTGAGCATCCGCCAACCCCATGGACAGACAGAGCACCCTGGCCTGGATACACCTGCTCAGTCTTCTTCATGCAACTCCTCTCTGGAGGTATACTGTAGTTTCTATACAATATTCATGTGTAACGTTTGTGAGACTTAAAAGTGTGTAAATAAAGACGTTTTTATAGCGACTAGTAAAACGCTGTGGTTATACAGAGAGCAGCGAGAGTCTGTAACCTGCAGGCGTTAAATATTGCACAATGTGGCTGCCGCTCTGGTTAACCCATTAAGACCGGGAAAGAATCTTTAGATTTCTTTGGCTATTCAAAAAAATAGCAGATATACAAGCTCATTGCACGGCACCGAGTGCCGCGCTATGAGCTTGTAGAACTGCATTTTTTTTTTAAATCATGAATTGTCTTTGAATATATAAAACTTTTAACCAAACATTTGTAACTCAAATCTTTGCTTCTGGGGATTCTACAAATGTCTTCTAAATGTCTCTAAAACAGCTTTCTGAAAAAACGGAGGTTGCTACTGTATATCAGTGGTGCTTAAAACCTTTTTCATGTCAAGGACCCCCAAAATTATATGTATTTGGCCGCGGACCCCCATCTGAAAATATTTTGTTCCAGGGACCTCCAGAAAGCAAAGATTTGAGTTAAAGATGTGCAAAACTGTTCAAGATTTTCCAAAAATAGCAGATCTGCAAGCTCATTAGCGCGGCACGAAGTGAATATTCCCGGATTGAACGGGTTAATGGAGTACAGATGGAGATGCATGGTATAGTGGCTGGGTGGGTGGATGTGATGGGGGGAGGGTTTTTACAGAGGAGGAAGAATGGTGGTTCTGGGAGAGAAATGAGAGAGAAAGCGCGCGTGCGAGAGAGAGAGATAAAAAGATGGATGCATAGTTTTGATAGAGGGCATTAAATCAAGCCCAGAGGCTGTCCCTAAATCAACGAGCTTTACTCTTGGTGTCTTTCCAATTACATCAGTGTGGGACTAATGCCCCACTGCTCCACAGACACAGACTGAGAGGAGGATTGCCCCCCCCCCCCCCCCCCACACACACACACACTCTCTCCTTTCTCCCTCCCCCCGCCCTCCACACCACCTCCCTGTCTCCCTTGATAATGAATTAATTGAAAAGAAAAATGCATGTGCAATGATTCGTTCTGAATGTTTCGCATGATAACTCATCAGCCGAAAATTATTTCAGTGCAAAGACATGCTGGTATTTTACCTAAACGGCCCTCGAGGGTTCGAAGCACATAACAGAACATCGGGCATTGATGTAGAGAGAATGCACGCACACACGCACACACATACACACACACACACACACACACACACACACACACACACACGCACAAACGTATACAAACACTCACAAGACTGTGACCTTTCTATTCCCACATTATGGCGAGCAATGAAACAAGCGATATACTGTATGTATGCCTAGAGGTGAGGACCAATACATGGATTCCTGCATTTACATGTTGGTATGTGAGAATCTGTGGATTTCATTGCAGGGAGGAATGGCGCCACTTAAAAGTAGCTTGAAATCTGTAGCTCACTGGTTGCTAGGAAACTGCATAAGGACTGGCATTGCAATGCAGCAACAACAGCTGTCTACATAATTGGACCATTAAGATCTTAACATCGTGATTTCTGTCATGTTCATCTCAATACAGGTTCAAGCACGTCTTCAACACGTTCTCTACAAGTAGGGTTAATGGGCTGGGCACAGACGATGGCTTTTGTGTAAACGTGAAAGTTGGATTTCGTTTCCATAAATGTCAAGTCAAAAAGCTGTCAGTCCATCTCTTTACTCTCTTTACTGTCTATTAAATTCAAACACGTACTGACTGACGCAAAGACAACCATTAGGTGATGTACAGCATTGGTTCTCAAACTTTTTCATGTCAAGGACCCCCAAATTGACACTTATTAGCCCGCGGACCCCCATTTGAAAAGATATGCCAGGGACCCCCATAAGAGAAGATTTTTTACGGCTCTAGCAGTGATTCTCAACCATTTTAATTTCAAGGATCACCAGTTTGACATGCATTAGGGCTACAGACCCCCATTTAATGGCATTTCTATCACTTGGACCGCAATTTATATTGTAAAACCATGTCAATTTAACTCTGAGAGTGTACAAATGGAACCAAATGGACCCGTTAAGGTCCATTTGGTTCATTTGGTCATTTTGGTCATTTGGTTCCATAAGGGTCCATTTGGTGCCTAATCTATCATTTAGCTGGGGACCCCCTGGAACTCCCTCAAGGACCCCTGGGGGTCCCCGGACCCCACTTTGAGAACCAATGACGTACAGTATGTTCAATAGGTACAGTGAATGCTGTATGCACAGTTAAGTGAGCTATATTTGATCTACAGGACTCTCATTTATGTGGACAGACGAAAGACCCGCTAATGGAAAGTAGGTTAAGCAGGTTAGCAACTTAAGCCCTATAGCCTATACTTTGTCATATGCCCAATAGTGAAAATTACCGATCTACAAGCTTACCATGCGACGCGTTATGAGCTTCTAGATCTGCTATTTTCGCTATGTACCCATGTAAACACATGTTTAAATGTTCAGAACCATGGTCAGCACTGATCCACAATGCATATACCTGCTTATGTTCAGCACCATGGTCAGCTCCTCGGCTCCAGAGACACAGAGATAAACGGAAAAGGAAGCAGTTCCTGAAATATTGTGTACAATTGTATATTATTTTCCTAAATCATGGACCTATCCCATTCATATTTGTTTCTATTAATAATAATTGTTGTAATGATAATACTAATAATTATTATTGTTGTTGCTGTTATTGTAAAAATGGTGGCATTCACAAAAGGGATAAACCGCCAAATAACTCAAGTTTATTACTATTACATGCATACAGGCAGCCTGAGCGAGATATGGCATATGGCATTGTAAGAGATGCAAAGAAAATGAACATTGAAAGTGTATTTGGTATGAAGCATCATTATATTTTTTACTTTCTGACTATGGTTCATACTGTACAGTGCACACAACACACAGCAATGATGAACTGAGCTTCACCCCACAGCTGAACATTTCCCCCCTTCTCATTTCTGTTGGTAGAGCCTGCCAGCCAACAACCCCCAGTCTGCCTTTCAACCATGTTCCAACCAGTCCCAAGTGACAAAGAAACATGCTCTCTGTGCACCTCGGCTTCCCCCTCTCCCTCTCTCTCCCTCTCCCTCCCTCTCTCTCTCTCTCTCTCTCTCTCTCTCTCTCTCTCTCTCACACGCACACGCACACGCACACGCACACGCACACGCACACGCACACGCACACGCACACGCACACGAACACGCACAAGCACACGCACACGCACACGCACACGCACACAAACTTCTCTCTCCCTCAATATCTCTCTCACTCTCTCTCACCCCCCCCACACACACAAACACTTCTTTCTTTCTCTCTCCCTCTCTCTCTCAATATCTCTCTCACACACACACACACACACACACACACACACACACACACACACACACACACACACACACACACACACACACACACACACACACACACACACACACACACACACACACACACACACACACACACACACACACAGACAGACACACAGACACACAGAGACACACACACACACACACACACACACACACACACACACACACACACACACACACACACACACACACACACACACACACACACACACACACACACACACACACACACACACACACAATCACATGCACACACAAAGCTAAATAATAATAGTACTAAATAGCCCTCTACAAAATAACAAAGACAAACAACCCAGCGCACTCAGACTCTGTAATCTCCAAGAAAATCCCATTTGGCAGAGCAGCTGCCAGCCAGCATGGATCACACATAGACCCTCTACTGGTGCCCACAGGGTGGCAAGCTGTCCCTCCACTCTCTACTGTCAACCAAATAGTACACACACACACACACACACACACACACACACACACACACACACACACACACACACACACACACACACACACACACACACACACACACACACACACACACACACACACACACACACACACACACACACACACACACACACACACATAGAGACATGCATAAACATTATATTAACTATATTAAATTAAATTGATTCGCCTTTCCGAGGTGACTTTGATTTCAACTCTTGTTATTGTTAGTGTTTTATAGATTTTAATCCCTATCTTATTTCATTATCTGAGTTTCATCCTAATAAAGTTGTTCTCTTTTTTTCTCCGCTCCCCTGGCCCCCACAAACATGTAATTCATTAATTCATTCCAGATATTAATATATCGCACACAAAACACACATTTGGAACACAAATATACACACAGACACATTCATACAGTACACACACATGCAGGCACACACACACACACACACACACACACACACACACACACACACACACACACACACACACACACACACACACACACACACACACACACACACACACACACACACACACACACACACACACACACACACACACGCACTTCCAAGAAGAGCTTATAGGGTAGGATCAGCCCCTGTGACAGAGGGGATACATTTATGCTGCTTTCTTAATAGTACCAGGTCAATACGTCTGATATCCAGCCAGCCAGTCATTTGGACAGGGCTTTACTGTTACTGTTCAGTCTAATATGGAGCTATAGCATAACTCATAACCTCATAGATAAAACATCTCCCACTGGAGACCTGAGGACAAAGTGGTCTGTCCATAACTTCCCATAACGCCACAGAACCCCTGACCTCACACCACACACACGCGCACGCGCACACGCACACGCACACACACACACACACACACACACACCCTATAATGTCTACATTATAAGCACTATTTCGTTGCCGTTGGGCAGAGACCTTGCATCTCCATAAACTATTATTATATATAAGAATATATATTTTTTATGTGTTTTTGTCATTTAATGTCCTACTTCATCATAAGCGTGTCACACAAAAGTAGTGAAAATAGAAGATCTACAAGCTCACACCACTGCGATGTAACACCTTGTGAGCTTGTTGATCGGATTTTTTCAGCGTGTGACACTGGCATCGTATGGAGTATAAATCTGGTTTTACAGCGCTAACCATGTTGCTGAATAGTATTATATATCTATCTCCTAAAGCAGTGGTTCTCAAACTTTTTCGTGGCAAGGACCCCCAAATGTATTTATATTTGGTCGCCGACCCCCATCTGAAATTCTTTTGTGCCAGGGACCCCCCAGAAGAGAAGATTTGTGTTTCAACAATTTAAATGCAACATTATTCAAAAAAAATTCAAACACTTCCAAGATTTTTCAAAAATGTTAAAAAATAGCAGATGTACAAGCTCGAAGAGCAGGACAAAGTGACACACTGTGATCTTGTAGATCTGCTATTTTTGAATAGCCAACAACATATAAAATATGGATAAAGGGTGTAAATTGATTGTGACGCTGTATTAACACATTTAGCTGGGGACCCCCTGGAACCCCCTCAGGGATCCCTGGGGGTCCCCGGACCCCACTTTGAGAACCACTGTCCGGACTATTATCTGAAACATTACCCATAGGGATTATGCACAGTGGAAACAATACACAACATTGCATTTCTGTTCAAATATCTATCATGATCTAATGTATTATACTGTATTATGCATTCTGAAGCATTTACCATATGCATGTACATCAATTTGTATAATTTCAGGGTACAATTTCACTTATATTCATCATCATCACACATACTGTATATTACATTGATATACATCAGTTCAGGGCACACCATGGGGAAGATTATCTTATAGCACCACCCTCTGGCCAAAGTCAATATTGCATCTAATTAAATGTCATATATATATACACAGTATATATGCAGTATATATACAGTATATTCAGTGTGTGTGTGTGTGTGTGTGTGTGTGTGTGTGTGTGTGTGTGTGTGTGTGTGTGTGTGTGTGTGTGTGTGTGTGTGTGTGTGTGTGTGTGTATACACATATATATATATATATATACATAGAGAGAGAGAGAGAGAGAGAGAGAGAGAGAGAGAGAGAGAGAGAGAGAGAGGCAGTCAGGCCACTATATTCAGGATTTATTTTTTTAATTAAAATCTGCCTCCTGGAGCTTCTTTTGCATGAAAGGTCATTATTTTCATTATTTTCATGTCAAGCATTTTAAGTAATATATTGTGTTCAGGGATTGAAAACCAGTGAACCCAAACCTAGATGTGGTGTGTGCACGTGTGCGTGTGTTTGCGCATACTTAAATGAATCTTGTGTTCACGTCTTTTTCTATTTTCTCTCTTCTATTTCTATTTTGATTGATTTGTATAATTTTGCCCTACGTTGACTTGCTCTTTAGTTTAACTTCACTGTTTAGTTATGTTTCTGTTTGCCAATTCTGTTTTTTCTGGCATTCTATTATGTATTATCTTAATGTGAAGCAATTTGGGCTACATTTTATGTATGAAAGGTGCTATACATATAAAGTTATTATTATTATTATTATTATTATTATTATACATACAGATGCTGTACCTGTACCTGTTAACATGTGCACGTGTGCAGTGCACATGCATGCATGTGGACCACTGTATGGCAGATGCCTTTTCCCTGCATTTGAAGCCATTAATCAATATGGGATCCATATTTCATGTAACCCTGGACTCAGCCTCCCAGCATGACTAATTACTCTGCCAACCGATGGGAGTTACACAGCTCCAGGCCAGAGCAGGCTGTCAGCCTGTCACTGAGGCCAGAGATGTGACAACAACATGTCCCTGTAGCAGCACCCGCAACGGTGCTCTCACGTATATGACAACATATGAATAAACCGTATGTGAGAGAATTAGGTCTACATGCATACACACACAACCAGACCGGCGAGTGACACACACACACACACGCACACGCACACGCACACGTGCACACGCACACGCACACACACACACACACACACACACACGCTTGTGCACATGCACATGCACATGCACACAGGCAAAAAACAAATACATGCCAACACACAGCGCACACGTACACAAATACTGTATTACAGACACTTAGACTAGATCATTATCTCTGCAACATCCTGACAAAAAATGATTTCCTCGATTTGGATCACTTCTTTACTCTGATGCACCCTTGATGCTGACAAAAGACTCTACATCTTCTACATGGATAACCATTCTGTTTATCGGTTATTGAGATAACCTGATGAATTGCAGGCTAAAATTGAATTCAGTACCCACAAATATTGGAAGCTCAGTAAGCTTTGCAGAGTTTAAAAACAGCCTCAAGTGTTGGCTGAAGGCACCACCAATGCTTGCCTCATTTCTTTTCACTGTATTTGTTATACTGATTATTACCGTCACTCTGTGATGGACTTTTATGCATTGTGCCGTTTTATGTAGTGTGTCTGCTGTTCTGGGGCTGTTTTCTGTTTACCTGCCCAAGGACAACAGATGGAAATTAGCTGCTATACAGCCAATTCTGATGCAATTACTTTTTAATTGTGCTCTGTCCCTGTAATAAACAACAAAACTAAACTAAACAAAAAGATAGCATTTGGCAATTCCTTTGGTTTTGATATAGGCCTGTGGCCCCCGACCTCAATTCATTTAACAACTTTATTTGACGGCGAGTAGTTCGACAACTGGATCTTATCATAGAGTTATAATATATCTAGAGAGCGGACTGCCCCGCCCCCAGCTAGTAATTTCTAAAGCTAATCAGTGGATTTTTATTTATTTGTTTATAATTATTATTTTATATAATGTAATGTATGTCAAGTGCATATGTGAGTGCATTTGCTCTTATACTTGTTGATGCCTTGTTTTTACTGTGCAGCACTTTGGTCAACAGTTGATTTTGCTATATAAAAAAGTTTGATTTGCTTTGATACACTGAATTCATTATACAGTGGTCTCCCTCCTTTATTGTTTTTGTACTGGACTTTTGCCTCCTTGGGAACCCTATAGGACTCTCCACTTTTCTGAGTGGCATATTATACTGAACACAAACGCACACACACATACCGTGCGCATGAGCGCGCGATGGTCCTGGCGGAGTCGGTGGAGGCAAGCGGTGTTAAGTGAGCATCCATCTCCTCAGACAGACAAGGTGGAGGAGGATGAGGAGGAGAAGAGAGCAGCCATGGAAGGAGGAGCAGGCGTGGAGGAGAGTCCCACTGGGAGCCCCGCTCTCTTCACACACTCCTCAGTAATCACACATCAGCCGAGCAGCAGACGCATGCACGGCATCTCTCCTCATAAAAGCAGACATTTCCACAGAGCCAGGCCTCTCTCCCGCAGCATGGTGGAGAGACGGCTCCTGGAAGCAGCTGGCATCGGCCTCACACTGAGCTGAGGCAGCAGTTTTTTCTGAGGCATCGTTCAGAGATTGATCGCTTTGGTTTTTCTGCTGTCTATTCATTCACTGTTATCCCTGGCAGAAGGTAATCTGAACGGGAACGATGCATTATATAGGAATAAAATGTAGGCACGCAGAAAATTCATATGCGCGCATAAGCATGCCCACGTGCATAGACAACAGGTTTGCACTGGCGCGCACGCACACACACACACGCACACACACACACACACACACACGCACGCACACACGCACACACACACACACACATACACTTGCCACTCGAATGATGAACGGTGGAAGTTTGGGGTAAACAGGAGAGCTTGGCTTCATCATAGAGCACAACAATATGTTTCTCAACATCAGGACTGGGGACCACTAGGGGTCCAAATCCAAATGGTCCCTTACATGCAACCATTTATTTTTGGGACCCCAATCCACACTGTAAAATTGTCAGTGTTAACTTAACTCTGAGAGACCCTTGTGGGTCCATTTGGTCACATGCGTGTACACGCTCTCACAGACCCATAAAAGGGTCCACTTGTGCCCTGCCCCCTGGTGGTCCCCGGACCTGATGTTGAGGAACGGTTTCTTAGAGTAGTCTGACACACAGCACACCGTCAATACTAATGACATCAGCACAAAGTATTGCCATGGAAACACAAACACATACCCCTAACCCCCCCCTGGGGCCTGGCCCCAGCATATACTCCTGTGCTCTACCGGAAGAGAGAGAGAGAGAGAGAGAGAGAGAGAGAGAGAGAGAGAGAGAGAGAGAGAGAAAGAGAGACAGAGAGAGAGAGAGAGAGCAGTGAAAAGGATAGAGGGGAGTAAAGAGGAGCCAAAGATCATCAAGAGAGAGGAAGGAGGTAGTGAATGCGAGTCAGAAAGATAAAGAGACATGGGGGAGCAAAACGTCAGAGGCAGAGAGGGGGGAAAGGAGAGACAGAGAGAGGAAGAGAGATATCGCAAGAGAGAGAGAGAGAAGTAAGAGGGAGAGTGCAAGAGTAACAGACACAGAGAGACAGAAACACAGAGAGAGAGAGAGAGAGAGAGAGAGAGAGAGAGAGAGAGAGAGAGAGAGAGACAGAGAGAGAAAAGCGGAAGGGTACAGAGGGTCGATGGAAACTGGTGAGCAGCCAGAGAGAGAGAGAAGTACTTAGTATGAAAACAGGCAGAGCAGTGTGCTGCAGCCAAGTCTAAGATACAAGCTCTGCTGGAGGGAAAAAAAGAGCTCCTTTCTCCTAAAATCTGCACTCTCATCTCCACCCCCCCCAGCCCCCCACCCCCCTCCCCACACTTCTAAGATCCATCGGCCCATCCATCACCCCCCTCCATCTCTCAGACTCAGCAACACTTATAAAAGGACCCAAAAGTGCTCTATCTCTCTCCCTCTCTCTCTCTCTCTCTGCTGTGTTCTGCCCTCTAAATCACGGTAATGTTGGCGTTCTCCTGAGACGCTTGTATTTTCTTCGCCTGTAACACTTTTGCCAGCTGGCAGCTGGCACAAAGGAACAGAAGAGTACAGGTTGACGTACAAATAGTTGTTTACATCGGTGCTCAGGTACATGAACGACTCAATGTTCATCAACATCACCCGAAGCTTTGAATACGCCGTGGCTCTGCAGGAGTCTAGCATTCTATGTAGAGGGTCTGTGTGTGTCTGTCTGTGTGGCGCAGCTATACTGTAATCTCACAAACCACTGGACCGATCACTGCCAAATGTCTTGCGCACACTGCCAGTAGGCCACCGAAGTACCTCCACTAATTTATATTTTCACATAATTATGTTTTATACTTTTTTAAATATTTAACTTTAACTGTTAGGAGTGCTTTGTCAATTTATCTATCGTAATGGCCCATGCTATTTAGAGTATGTCTTCAATACTGTAAATAATGTTAAGCTATTCTATGCATGAAAAGTATTTCTTCTTCTACTTATTATTATTATTATTATTTGTAGTAGTAGTAATAATGGTAGTTGTAGTAGTAGTAGTAGTAGAAGTAGTTTCTTAATTTATTTTTTATTCCATTCTTTGGGACTCTACCATTCAGTGTAGGATCGTTGTTACTGCCTCAATCACTGGTGCCTGTCTGTGAATATGTCTTATAGATGAGATGACAAGTGCTAATCCAACAGAGTCTCATTGCAGTCATGTCTGCATACTCCCTAATCCCACTGGAGTAGATGGAGAAATGAAACCAGCATGGGGTATTTGTGTCAACGCGAGGATTGGGAAAACATAGAGAGAGAAAGCTTTTACAGTACGTCGAGAGAAAGCTGGTCAGCGTGCTCTTCCTCAGCTAAATCAAAGTGGTTTGATTGATGATAGCACATGTCAGCGCATGTCAGGTGTCTGCTAAAACAGAAGCAGCGAAATAAATGTTTTATAGGTATTATGGATGTATCCTATTAGAAAGGATGACAGGAATGTAGATTTACTCCTTTAACCCATTAAGACCTGAGGCCGATTATGCAAATGCCTTCTAAATCAGTAGTTCGCAAACCTTTTCGTAATTCAAAATTAGGAAAAATCAACACTTTTAAGATTTTTCCAAAAATGTTCAAAAATAGCAGCTATTTTTGAATAGCCAACATTAAAATAAAAAAATGCACAGATGCTTTCCCAATTTTAATGGGTTAATATTTTTTGGTTTTAGAGAAAAGATCGATTCAAACTATCTCAAACTATACCATGGATAATTGCATGTCAATAACCCAGGTTCTTCAACAGAATTGTATAATGAATTGCCAATTTACTCCCCTACATGCATCTACCACCTTTTATGCACACTTGCACAGTCAGCAATAAGGGTCTATTCTAACACAGTACAAACTCTAAAGGATGTTGCAGTGTGTAATTAAGCTGGATAAACAAATCTGGACACAAATCTAAAAGCTCCAGATCCAGAACTTATTTTAATGGACAAAACCAATCGGCATGGTAGAATATGTTACAATATTACTACATCTGCGGTTGGAGGTGGTCTCCTCTTCCATTTAGATATCTGTAGGCCTGTCACAATTATTGCATAATCGCCTAATCACAATTATTTGAGATACTCACAAAATGTATTCTGCATAGCCTAATCGTTATAATCGTCATAATAATTTCCATGTTGAAAAATGTTCATATATTTTCAAAAATAGGAAATAGCAGATCTACAGGTCAAAACGTGCCGCGTGATGAGCTTGCAGATCGGAATTTCCACAATTAATGTTTTTTGTGAAAGTATAAAGTTACTAATTATGTACGTAATTTGTCATATCTGCCCTGTGCAACTTTAGTTTACAAAGCCTAAAAGCCAAACAGAAATGTAACAACAGAAACACAATTAAATCATTAATCGCAGTTATTTGAGTGACAGTTAATCGTCAAGTAAAACTTCATAATCCTGACAGCCGTACATTTAGACCCTGGTGTCTGGCAAGACACCTACTGGTTGAAATGTAGGACTGCCTGAAGCTGATAAGCGCAGCATCTCCCCTTCGTCATTTTAAACAAGATTTCAAATGTTTTAATTTATTAATGAAAGAACATTGGCTTCTATTAAGAGAAAGCCTGCCGTTTCTATTAGAGAGAGACAGATTCAAGAGATTATTTTATTGTCACAAGGATGTACGAGTACATGCACTGTGAAAAGCGTAGGTTGGAGGTGCTCCATAATATATAATATACATAAATAACAATACTAAACATATTAACAGCACAAAAGCCATTTCTAAAATAAGGTTAAAAACAGTTATTTAAAAAAAAACAGATCAGCATACAAGGCCGTATTCCCCATCAATGATGTCACTAGTATAGGTTTTTGAACTATCCACAGCCAGAGTACAAAGAAATGGTAACATATTATAATGAGTATTAGTGAGGACCAATTATATGAAGATAGGTTGAAATTGGGTGAAGTGGTCCTTTAACTATATACTACATTACTGGCTGCTAGACTATTCCTTGTACCTTCCGACAGCTTAAAGGTGTGACAGTTTTTGGAACAATTTTCTCTGTTCTAAAGTATAACAGCATGCCGTAAAAAAGGGGAGAAAAAGGTGAAGGTTTACAACTGCTGACACAGCTGTTTGTCTCTCACTCAGAAACTACAGACAGTGTAGACACCACTTT
>NC_139955.1:12637903-12667903 GCF_963454915.1 Gymnoscopelus microlampas
GAGAGAGAGAGAGAGAGAGAGAGAAAGTGAGACAGAGACAGTGAGACAGAGAGACAGAGAGACAGAGATTGAGTGTCCACCTACAGAAGCACAGTGGTTGATGAAATGTGTTTGTCCCACAGGAGGACAACACAGGGTCCTTGATCATCTGTCCCTGTACTGTGTGAAACTGGAACAGAGGCCCCTGGGATCCCTGCCTCAAACAGACCCCCCCCCTCTCCCCAGAGAAAACTATAAGACTTGAAGAGGGCTTTGCTTCAGCCAACATGTGGGACATTGAGGTATAATACATATAATATGTTTCTATGCAAGTGTTATTGGCGATATTTGCCAAATATATTTGGAAAAACACCGCCAGCACTCAGCCATCCTAACTATTAGCCACGATAAACCTGGCGTCTTTAAAGATATAGATAGAAGATAGAAATATTACAGATCTACATGCTGTGAGCTTGTAGATCGGCTATTTTCATTGTACAACAATGTATATGATACATGGTTATATAGAAGGAGTTGGTGACTATTCTTAACGGCGCCTGGGGAGCAGTTAGGGGTTAAGTGTCTCGCTCAGGGATGCTTCGACAGGAAGCCCGGTGGAGCCGAGGATCGAACGAAGAACCTTCCGATTCCCGGCCTCTCTACACGACACTGTTGCCCCACATTCCACCACCTTCTCTTGTTTCTCTCTTTTTTCCACTCTTTGCCATACATGGCATAATGCCATGCACATACAGTACATGCCAATATACTTCGTCGTATAAGACAAATTGCGAAAACGGCAAATTCATAACACATTGCTAGGACTGTCACGATTATGACATCTTACTTGACGATTAAGTGTCAAATAATTGCGATTAAGGATTTCATTGTGTGGCTTTTAGGCCTTGTAAACAACAGTTGCGCAGGGCAGATATGACATAAAACTTAAAAGCACAAAGAAATGACTGAATTGTCAATACCAATAATCAAAATAAATGATGTAAATACGCCATATTTAATATTTTATACTAAAGATTTGTAACAAAATTGTGGAAATAGACGATCTACAAGCTCACAGCACGTCGCATCGTGACATGCTGTGAGCTTGTAGATCGTCTATTTCCACTATTTCTGAAAATGTTTCAAACCATTATGCAAAATAATTGCGATTATCTCAAATAGTTGCGATTAGATGATTATGTAATAATTGTGACAGCCCTACACATTGCATCGTAAGGCAATGCAGGCTTGTGAATCTGCTATTTTTTGCTATTTAAGAACAAAATAAGCAAAATGACATGCCCAAACCAGGGACAGCAGGTTGAAAGTGGTTAACTATCGCTGATTATTCCTGCTACGCTCACACAAGGCCACGGTTAAGGCCGCGGCAGAAACACTAGGCTATGTCTAACGGCCACATAATCCGACATTCTGTCTCCCACTCTCAACCACACCAGCCTTTACCCAGAGGGAGAGGGAGAGAAGGTGATAGAAAGAGAGGGGGGAAGCCTGTCCTGATGTTCTATATATACATACACCCCCCCTCCCAATCGCAACAGCAGCTCTGTTTCTCCCCTGCAGCCAACCAGAGCAGAGGCCCTGCCATCCGGCTCGATAAGGAGCCTCTTTGTCTGTCTCTCCAGGTCCCCACAGAGACGTCAATGATGCCACGTTTCAAAACGGGCGAGGAGGATCTCCCAGGCTACTGCGAAAGGTGACAAGATAACACTGATACTACATTAGTGCACTTACAGCGGGACAAGCCGGGAGAAAAGAAGAGGGAGGAGAGGAGGTGCGATAATACATCATGGCGGAAGGGTGGAAGGTTATAGCGCTTGTGTCTAGTGTGTTTACATCAGTGGTTCTCATGTCAAGGACCCCCAACATGATATGTATTTGGCTGCGGCCCCCCCCATCTCAAAGATATTTTGTGCCAGGGATATTTCAAAAATAGCAGATATGAGCTTGTATATCTGTTATTTTTGAATAGCCAATGTATAAAATATGGTCAAAGTGGTTAAAATGATTGTGACGCTATATTAACACATTTTGCTGGGGACCCCCTGGTACCCCATCAAGGGCCCCTGGGGGTCCCCGGACCCCACTTTGAGAACTAATGGTTTACATGCTCAGCTCTTGGCCAACCACAGTGATATATACGTAGCAGGGAGTGTTTGTGGTAAAGGGAGATAAAGTGGTGGTAGAATAAAGACTGGCGTGAGAATGCCAGAGATAGAGAAGTATGGTTTGTATGATATGGATTTTTACTGCTGCCGTCACTCAAATCACCCTGTCGCTGTGTCAGTCTTGGCGACACGGGTCGTCACACGGGCGTTTTCCCTTTATGTACGGTATATATGACTATGAATACACTAAGTGGCTGTTGCACTTAAACTTGTTGCACTTATGTATATACACTTACATGTTAGATATCTGCTGCTGCTAAGTGTTGTCTCTCACCTGCGCAACAGACTGAGAGAATCTACTGCATATTCGCTGCTATTTATATCTGCTGCAAATGTTTCTGTACTTGCACAAGCGGCATAATCTGCCTCAGTTTATTTCTTATTTCTATACCCTTTAGTGATCAGTTCTTTTCTTTTCATGTTATTTATTTTGAGCATTTTATGCTTTATTTCAGGTAGTTCAGTATAGAGAGACAGGAAAACGAGGGCAGAAAGAGAAAGGACATGAATGAAAAGACGAGGGTCGGATTCAAAGCCGGCTCACAAGGAGCATATGGTATGTGTACTAACTGGCTGAGCCCACAAGCACCCCATTTGGACAGTTTTAATCCGATTTTGATCAAACTTGGCAGATGAGTTGGAGGTAGGGCCAGGATCTGCGTGATTATTATTTTTTCCTAATCAGTTAAAGGTCAAGGTCACCGCACAAGGTCAAATTCATCCCTATACAAGGCATGTAGCATATGAGAAATGTCTAGTCTTATGAATGTGATTTATAATATACGTGTGTATATATAATACTTATTGTGAATCCTCCTGTGGTCACTGTTGCACTGTATATTATACAGTGTATAAATGTATGAATGTATGTGTTGATTGATGGATTTTGTCTCTGGTTCTCCGTTCCCTCGTCATGAATGTGTCATATTCTTGTTCTTCATGCTAAATTATTGACTACTAGGCTATTTCTTGTGCCTTCTGAAATTCAAAAGTAGCAAAAATAGCAGATCTACAAGCTCAAAAATTGAGCTTAGAAACTGTAGTACGACAAAGCAGGGCATTAATTAACTGAAAATATACAAAGTTACAATATAGAGATACAAGGTTTCTGCCCTACAGCAACGATATAATAACTGGTCATGACAGGAGGGGAGACTCTCTAGTGAGCTGAATAATCAAATCCCATCTTATTGGTGTTTTCATTTGTAAGAAATGTAGGCAAACAAACTGTTCTTTATAAACACTCTCAGCAGAGACACTGAAGAGGCTTGGTGATTAAATACAGTATATAAACCTGCATTTAGTGTTTCTCCCTTGAGACCTGGTCTAACTAGCGCTACTGGATGTCCTCTCATCTTTGCCGGGGTGTAACACACATTTCTGGGACAACAAATCAGTCCCTGTGGGGCCCCTTTCCCATGTCATGAAAATAGTTGGAACTTGGAAGTCAACTAAACATGACAAGAAAGGATGTAGGATTACTGTGCTAATAACTATGGACATTGACAAATGTACAGTATTATACTGATGGGGGCCAACCTTTATCATTGTCATTGTCATAGTCATTGACTAAACCATTTAACAAAGGGGGAACAGGACTCCATGTGTCCCATATAGGGGTGGGACTGTGACTAACCGACTTCTCAGGCTCGGTGCATTGGCGAGGACCTGAAGGAGTGCAGTACCCAACAGCGAGTCGGTCTGACAGGCCGTTGCCCAGAACTACCGATTCGACCGATATGCCCATATGGTGGCTATGCTCATATGACCATCTACTGATGACGTCAGGGATCTCCGTAAATGTGACAGATAGACAGATACAGAGATCTCCACATAAGAATCAACTTTACATATGGCCATAAAAGGGACACAGACAGACAGATGGTTACAGTGGTATTGCATAACCGGGTGGGGATGCATTCCCAACTTGCATTGTTCCAGAATTGTGCGTGAGCGTGTTGTGGGCGTTTGTCCTCACTGGTATGCAAGGACGGGTGTCTGAGAGGAGTGTGTTGTGAGCTGTGAAGTGGGTGCCTGTCAGGGCAGCTACACAGCAGAGCGTGTGATAAAAACATCCCCCACACACACACACACACACACACGCACACGCACACACACACACACACACACACACACACACACACACACACACACACACACACACACACACACACACACACACACACACACACACACACAAACACACACACACACACACACACACACACACACACACACACACACACACAGCAGCAGCAGCAGCAGCAGCAGCAGCACATATCCTCATCACCCACACAACTTCAAACAGGTGTGATGCTTTCATGGTTTGTGAAAACGCAGACGAAATGCCATAACATAACATAAAATAACATAACATCATTGCTCCAGTCTATATTCCTTCCATTTGCTCTGAAAAGGGGGAAAAGAAATGTTCCTCACATCTCTGTTTCGCTCTCTCTGTCTCTCTCTGTCTATCAAACACAATAAATGAATACATTCTGAAGTTTCCATCCATCCATCCATCTATCCATCCATCCATCCATCCATCCATGCATAGTTTTATCCATTAATCCATCCATCCATCCATACTATAGCAGGCAAGAAGAGGACAAGAACCTCTGTTGATTGACCAGGTTTAAGATGTGCCGTTGGTTAGAGAACGTACTGTATGCTTTTCCCTGACAAAAGCTCGAGACAGCAACTGGGCACACACATACACGCACGCACGCACGCACGCACGCACGCACGCACGCACGCACGCACGCACGCACGCACAAGACAGATAGGCCAGTGATTGCAAATGATATTCTCACATTGCTCTCCTCAAAGGCTCACATAAACAATAGGGGACCCACTCCTACCTGTCCAGAAGATGTCACTATTCCCTCACCACCCCGTCATCAATTGATGATTGTCCATTGTGTTCACGTGTGCTGTTAGCCTGTGTGTGTGTGTGTGTACTATAAGCCCTGGCCCCTGCCCTCTCTTGTTAGTCTGTGTCCTATCTCGTTTATTCTCGTGTAAGTGCGCCTATAAATTCCTCGTAGTTATCCTGATTTATACTTTGTTGCGTGCAGGTGTCTTGTACAGTACATACTGCCTGTAATACTACGTCTGTTCCAGTATTTTATTATGTAGTTTCATAGGTGTCATAATTCATGTACTATGTCTGTTCCCGTATTATTGTGTAGATTCATAGGTGTCTTACTGCCTGTATGTCTGTGTCTGTATTCTGTATTCTGTGCAGATTCATAGGTGTCACACTGAATGTACTATGTCTGTTGGTGTATTCTGTTCTGCCTGTCTGTGTCTGTCAGTAAACTCGGTTTACTCCTCATAACTCCTGCCTGTTCTTTGGGTCCTGCTCAAAAACATGACAGAAAAACACACACACACACACACACACACGCACGCACGCACGCACGCACGCACGCACGCACGCACGCACGCACGCACATCGACAGAAAACACAAAACAAGCATACACTGTTGTACAGCACACACACAAAAAAAAACGGTTTTGGTGGAGCAGTGGGGTTATATAACTTATTTTCCACTGACATGGTTATATTGCGCTCTCACTCTTCCTGGGGGGGGCTCCAGTCAGATGGAGTGGACATGAGCCCTGGTGGAGCAGGCCATAACAAACATGGAGGAATATAAAGACCAGATGCCCCACAACTGAAGGGTTCCGCTAGTGACATTCAACATGGTTACCAAAGAAAACGTGCACGCACACACACACACACACACACACACACACACACACACACATATACACGGGCGCGCGCACAGTACACACGCACACACACATGTTTGTATTACTATACTTGTGAGGACATCAACGCTTTAGGACAGCCATGTTATGAATGCCATTTAAAAAATAATTGCCATTTTTAACCGTAAGCCTAAAGCCGAAAAACAGCAGATCTACAAGCTCACAACGCGTCGCGCTGCGACGCGTTGTGATCTTATAGATCAGCTATTTTTCGGTGCATGACACTGGCGCGCAACTAAGTATAAATCATGTTGAACTCTAATTCCAATCCCTAAACCTAACCTCTAAATGTCTAATCCTGACCTGAATGTTTTTCTAATTGTAAACGTATCTCTAAAAGATTTTTTTTTTTAACTATAAAACAACCATTTGTCTTGTGAGGACCAGGAAAACGGTCCTCACAATGTGTATTTCTTCAAATTCTACTATACTTGGTCCTCGCAAGTATAGTAATACAAACACGCACACACGCACACACATACACAGAGCTCCACGTCAACCCTACACATCTCATCTCCAAGGTCATCTACAGTATGTTATGGCATCACTTGGCCTCCAGCACAGAGCAGTTCTCTCTGCCTCCCTCATCGCGTCTCTCTGGTTGCTCTCAGTAGGCGTCAGGACAACCTGATATGACTGTTACAGTATCAGCCATTTAAACACAGGCCTTATCAGCAAACACTAGTCCCAAATATATGGGCTACTAGGGGCCTATACGCAGTAAAAATCATCAGTGTTTATTTAACCACTTGTCCCTATTCTGGGGAACATCTGCCGAAAATAGTTGATCTGCAAGCTCCCAACGTGTCGCGTTGCGATGTGTTGTGAGCTTGTGTATCTGCAGTTTTTTTTTGTGAAAACAGGTGGGGGCCCAGTATAGAGCCTTGGGGGAATCCGGTCAACTAAGTATATGGGTTTAAGCGCCCTAGTTTATCCTTTGTCATAATGATGATGTTGTGTGAAACACGCTCCGCCAATCCGTGCGGCAGGCGGTTTGGGTTGGCAAATCAGGGAAGCCAATGCATACAGTCTCCCGAACACGGAGAACATTTCTGCCTCTTTCTCAGACCCATGGGTTGACAGATATTCGTGATTTTTCGGTTCTCGGAAAATGCCGGTCGGCTCTGCACACCTCTGGGTCATATGAGATACACACGCCAAGTTTGAGACCGAGCGGTCGGTCGGACGCTGTCTGAGTTAAGCCAGGGACACATTTTGTGTGACACACAGACACACACAGAGCTTCTGAGAATTATAGTATAGCCTCTAATTACAACACTACTCTGGAAAGTATGCCAGCTGATTTCTATGTTTAGTAACAAGTTCTATGGCGCATCTCTAATGGGAACTGTAGTTTTTAAATACATGTCATACTATATTCCCCATAATTAGAAGCTGGCAGTATTCAACTGCAGGTGGGAAAGTCAAGTCAAGTCAAATGTATTTCCAAAAACACATATAAAAGCAACTTGCATTGAACAAAGTGCTGTACCTATATATATTTTAGGTATATCTAAAATCCCAAATGCAAGAAACACAGACAAACAACAAGGCTTACAGCTCAAATGAACAAATAAACAGTACATGTACAGTACAAAATCAGCCACATCAGGAGGATTCAAACGTTAAAGTGAGTCTTGAGCCTGGACTTAGATTCAATGGAGGGGCAGATCTAATACGGAGGGGAATGCTGTCCCACAGTCTAGGGGCTGTGACAACGAAGGTGTGTCACCCCTGAGCTTGAGTTTGGATTGCGGGACAGCACGAGCCCCAAGTCAGCTGACCTGAGGGACCTGGATGTTGAAGGAGGTGTTAAAAGGTTAGAGATAAAAGAGGGGACTATCCCATTTAGAGTTTTATAAATAAGGAGAGTCTTAAAATCAATTCTAAACCGTACTGGCAGCCAGCGGAGACAGGCCAGGGTAGAGCTAATATGTAGCCTGTTATCAGTATCAGATCGATATAAAAATGATTGCTGATGTGTTGCGCCGATATGATGGTGCATTAATTATGTGCCAAGCACATTTATCATGTTAACCTACACAGGGGACAATGTCTGCGGTGTGTCTGAAAATGACCACAAATTTGCCATTTGCAAAGACTGTTCAGCTTCAGTCACAAATCGTTCAATACCAAACTTAATAAGCCACTTGAAATCAGGCCCTTGGAAACAGACTGTAGTGTTCAGTAGACCAATAAATCAGCTCATATAAAGCAGCGCTTTTAGAAATCTGCATCAGCACCCAGCATCACAGTTACAGTATAACAGGTATAACACTCTAATTGTGTAAACTTGTGTAAACTGGTATTATACAGTATATATCGGTATCTATCTATATAATTCGATATGACCATGGAAATCATTGGCACCATGACTGATGCGTAAAGTCAAATCGGGGGGTCACGAGGACAGCTACTAAATATTTCTCTATAGAGAGAGAGGATCACATATCATATTCCTGTGACTGTGCATTACAACACTTTGTTTTTCAAGCACACCCCTGCACTGTTACAGATGGAGCCATACAGAGAGTGTATGTTGTGTGCGTGTGCGTGTGCGTGTGCGCGTGCGTGTGTGTATGTGCACGTGCATGCCTGTATGCATGGTGTGTAGTTGTCTGTTCATGCTTGAATCTATCCCTTGGATCTATACATGACTTTCATTTCACAATGTACCACCTTGACAGTGGAGCAGGCCAGAGGCCTTTCAAAAACACAACAGAGTGGCTAGCGAGCAGACGCAGTCTGAAATTGTCCTCATCATTAGGTTGAGCTCAGCTTCCAGCACAGACTGCACAGCAGCAGAGAATGATACAGGCGTACTCAGCACCAGTCTGGAGTGAGCGAGTGTGTGTGTGTGTGTGTGTGTGTGTGTGTGTGTGTGTGTGTGTGTGTGTGTGTGTGTGTGTGTGTGTGTGTGTGTGTGTGTGTGTGTGTGTGTGTGTGTGTGTGTGTGTGTGTGTGTGTGTGTGTGTGTGTGTGTGTGTGTGTGAGTGAGTGAGTGAGTGAGTGAGTGAGTGAGTGAGTGAAGCATTTGGTCAGTCAGTGAATAAATGAAGAAGTGAGTGAGTGAGCAAGCAAGGGAGCAAGAAAGTATGGCAGGAATACAGGAAGCCATGGGGAGATGTGTCGTAGACTGAGGGGAGGTGCATTCATATGTGTGAATGACTGAATGAATGACCCAGGGAATGAACGAACGGTTGAGCAGATGAACACATTAAACATTTATGGATGACCTCCCATACATCCATTTGACACTGAAACGAGGGCAGATATTTCCCCCTGTCTATATAGGTCAGGTCTAGCAGTGAGACCCTTGCCATGCTCACATCTATATCATCCAACCCCTCTCTGGTTGCCAGAGGCCTGAGGACAGAACAGAAAGGCATGCAGGGCTAAATAATGCAGTGACTCCGTCTCCACATTATGACCTAGTAAAAGACTGGTTATACTGTACAAACACTCTTGCCCTCTTGGGCTGCCCTGTCTGTAGACAACTATCCCCGCTCACATGCACGCTCTCATGCAGAGCGCGCGCGCACACACACACGCACACGCACACACACACACACACACACACACACACACACACACACACACACACACACACACACACACACACACACACACACACACACACACAGCCTGTTAGGGCTTAGGGTCAACGCACTTTCAATTCACCAAGTTTGGCATTTCCCACAACAATACCACAACAATTGCTTGTTTTTACTTTTCTATGATGGATCTAAGAACCTCTATAAGTTAAATCTGGAGGAAAATGCACCCTTTTTGAGTAAAAGTAAATCCAAGGTGAATTGAACCCAGCCTTAATACTGTGCTCTGTATATTCACAAGTGAGGTTGGAGATGCAGTGAGTGAATAATTATATATACTTTACCAGGCTATATACTGAACATAGAGCCTGGTTCTGCCCAAGCTTTCTTCCCGTCATAGGGGAGTTTTTCCTTGCCACTGTCGCCAAATGACAGGTTGGGTCTCTGCTCTATATGTAGTGTTGTTAAACAACTTGTGATTTGGCACTATAATAAAATTCAATTTAATCAAACTGCAACCATCATACATCACCTTTCACCTATAATCTATCAAATAATCTGTGAGTCTGTGTCCATTGCCGGAATGTAGATGTACGACCACATACAGTACTTAGTCCTATGTTATGTGATAAATTGATCTCTGTTGGCTTGATACAACACAGCCTAAGCAAAGTACAGTACAGTACTACAGTATAGAATCCATGCCAGACAATAAAGTGCTTTCTGGCCCCGATTCTGCCACCAGCCAGCACCTCTCATTAAATACAAACAGTTGTAGCATGTTGCTTGTTGACAGCACTTCCTACAGGAGTTCATAAAGTCAACGAGACTTCTTTGAGAGTACAAGTGTCCCACATTCTCAATGTGGAACACTTGTACTCTCAACACAACAACAGCCACACCACACAAGACCTATACAGACAGTCACATGCCCTGATCATCACTCAACTGCTACATTACATTGCTCTTCTCATCTGCTGCCCCACATCCCAGAATAGCCCCCACAACTTCATTGAACGTGATACCACATCTGCAGTGGGACAAACAAACAGCCAAAACAGGAAAAGCAAAAGCAAAGCAGACGTTGAAACTTGCATTAATTTCTATAAGAGACTGCGGCTCTTTGACATAAGTCTGTGAGGTTGTCCAGTAGCCTATATAAACACTGCGCCCCCCAGCCCCCCTCTACCCGACCCAGTACACACTAATGTAAACACACACAGCCCCTTTGACAGCCCCCTCATCCTTTCGGCATCCCACGGTGGGATGGCGAAAGGATGAGGGGGCTGTCAAAGGGTCGCCAGGGCTGTGTGTGTGACTGTGTGTGTGTTTACATTAGTGTGTACATGGGTCAACAGATATGACATCATGCTCAACACACACGATACAAATATGCATTTTTCCCCCCTTCTTGTCTCAACATTCCAGAATACCTCAGAGGAACATTGTTCTGCATGTGAGAAAGTAGTTTGGTTTCCCACCCTATAGGATAGACTACGGTACCGGTACTCTACCTTCGGTGTGGCAAGTGGAGGACAGGATGGTGCTCGGAGGGCGGAAGAGGTACGGCAGATAACGGGAAAAACATTTCATCTTCTTCTCTCCGGTTCTTGCCGATGGGTGAAGCGTTCCGTCGGCGACTTCTCCTCCACATCCGCACTGCTGCTGCTGTGCTGCCGCGACAGAGAGAGCAGAGACCCCGGTGGGGGGTGTGAGAGAGAGAGAGAGAGAGAGAGAGAGAGAGAGAGAGAGAGAGAGAGAGAGAGAGAGAGAGAGAGAGAGAGAGAGAGAGAGAGATAAATGCTATGGCATCATGGCTATGACAGCATCACTTCTTCCATCCACAGAGACAGAGAGACAGATAGGCAGACAGATATACAGCGCAGCGCACCCAGCAGCAGCAGCAGCAGGGACCGTTATTATTAAGCGTGCGCCGGGGTGCGAACAGCGCACTGTGCGAATGCAAGAAAGCTCGCCCCAAAACACGCTCGCCCCGGGTCAAATCCGGCAACTTCGGAACGGTCGCCACCCAGATATTCCCAAACGTAACCTCAGTAAAACTATGCCTTATTATCCTAAAATTATTCCGAACCTTAACCTGAAGTAAAATGAATACAAGAATACCAGAACCTGGGGGCGAGCAGTCCACGAAAACAATAATTGTGAGTGTGTTTTGGGGCGAGCGTTCCGGTTACGCACTGTGCGTTGTATCCCACTTTTAGTTCATTCCTACTGGCTTGGCCAGAAGGCAGAAGCACGCAGGACAAGAGGTTGCTCCTGTGGAATCAATCAGATAGGAGGTTCGGACAAAAGAGAACGTTATTTGTGATACAAACCTATGTAATACAAACTACATCCTCCTCAGTAGCTACGCGGTCCGTCTGACTTACATTTTGTACAAAGTGCACGTATAGCCTGCCCCATAGAAAATGTTCTCCAAGAAAAACGTTGAGTTGATCCGGCTGTTTTCCTGTTTGTATCTGCGTTTAAAGCGTAACGAGTAACGACGCAATTACCCGAGTTATTCGTATGCCATAGCCCTTGATGATGATAAAGAGGTGGAAGGGAGCGATGCTGTAACCTATGGTGAACATTAATTAATTAGTTGTAGAGGAAACTTCGACCCAAGTCCGGGTTATAGATTTATTGCTTTGGCGCCATCTCGTGGCAATTCCTCATATGATCAACTACTGGATAAATCACAAATTACATAGTCTCGGAAATCGGAAGATTAGGAATATCAATCTGCTTGCCTTGAAAATGACTTAAGAATTCTATAATATATGTTTGTTTTTATTATACACTAAGAAAAGAACCAAGTGACCCCATTCAATCGTTGCAGCCGTTTATATGATATTTTGCATAGTAGTGTGGCCTATATTTATCTGTCATTAAATGTTTCTATGAATTGAGTACGAAGGACCCCAATGGAAACAAGCCACATAGGCATCTTGGGTTTAAAATCCACTTTACAGACCTTGGATTGAACTGTAATTCCCTGTGCTTGTCTCTGCAAACTGTTAATAAAGTATTCAATCAATCAAAGCCGTGTATGGTAAAATAGCACTTTAAAATTTCTGTGACATTGTGTCGAGAAATAAATTGTATCTAAACAGTGCGTTTCCATCGTAATGCCCATAATAATAAAAGTCAGTGTCAGAACTCTCTCTCTCTGATAATGTTCTCGTTCTTCGTCGCGGTTCTCGCGGGAGTCCCGTGTGAACTAATGCAGGCGGAAGTAGTTGCCAAGTCTCTTTTCCGCCGGCCATAGAGGAGACATCGGCAGGGTAAGAATTTACCGCTGATAATTTCACCAAAGTTATCCTCATGTATCATAAACATCCGTGCTCTAAGTTACCCCACAATGGCCCGAATAGCAAACTTATCTTGTCACGGTTCGAGAACGATGCATATGAGAGTCAAGTTCCATGTAGATGATACCGTAAACCGCAGCAGTTTGCGAGCATCCCCGTCCGAGTGTCTGTCTGTCTGTATCCGCATGTCGGTGCGTTTAGGACGGTCAGATACACACTAAAAAGCTCCAGAGATAAATTCGAGTGTCCCTCGTTGATATAGCTAGTGAACAAGACGGTAAACTAAACTGAAATACCTCTTCATACAGCAGTGGAATGTGTTGGAAGTTAGCAGCCGTGCTAATATTGGCTGTAGAGTTCTCTAGTGCTACCTGCTAGCTAGCTGTGCTGTTATGCTACCATGTAGCACAGCTAGCGTGAGTTAGATCAGTGGTTCTCAAACTACTTCATTTCAAGGAGCCCACATGACTTTGAGAGCGTTCAAACTGACCCATTTGGTTGAATTTGCATGCTCTTAGAGTTCCAGACCTGCAAGGGTCCATTTTGGAACCTCTTCAAGTAACACAGAGGGTCCCTGTATCCCACTTTGAAAACCACTGAGATAGATTATAATAGTTAAAGCTCGTTACCCTATATGTGGTTGAATTGGAGTGTGGTTCTGTTTTGTTCCGTTTGTCTGTCTGGCTCATCGTTACCTGGTCCAGTCCTCGCATGCAACTGCTTTATCAGAAGGCCTGATAAAAATGTAACTTAGCAGATAAAATCCATAGCTTTAATGTTTTACATGACCAAAAGAATGTTGGCAGTAGCTTACTATAGTCCTATTTGAGAACACATCATGTCAAGTGTTCTGCTTGATGTTTTTACTGTGTCAGGTGGTGTTAAGGTAGTTTTACTGTAAAGTAATAATTTAAATGTACATATTCTGTTTGTCCACAAATGATAACAATGTTATAGCATGCTTAGACAGCTGTCAAGTTAGTTGAATGTTTGTTTACCTGGTATCCTAGTTATTTGCCACATGACAGTTTTTCTTTGCACTCTGTTTAGTGACTGTTTATCTTGTCGTTTGACTAAGTTCGTGCAATTTATTTCAACCGTGCTCTAAGTCGCTCTGGATAAGTGTCTGCTAAATTGTAAATGATCATCTTTCTTTTCTGTGCAGCATCATGAAGCTGAATCCATTCGTTTCATCCTCGCGGCGCAAGAACCGCAAGAGGCACTTCAATGCTCCTTCCCACATCCGTAGGAAGATTATGTCCTCCCCCCTCTCCAAGGAGCTCCGTCAGAAGTACAACGTGAGGTCCATGCCCATCCGCAAAGATGACGAGGTCCAGGTGAGGATGGTTGAGGCATTCATTCAGGGTAGAGATGTTTTGTAGTCAGTTAACCACTGTCAACCTGGTTTCCCTATTTTGGGCATATCATAGGCAGATCTTTTTAAAATAAAACCTATCTACAAGCTCACACCGCTACACATTTTAAGCTTTTACACTATTTAGTATATTGGGTTTAAGTGTTTAAAGCCTATACTCATGTGAGGGTGTCGCTTGCCAAAATAACTGATCTACAAGCTAAACATATATCGTGTCATTTAACTTTACGATCAGCTCTGTTTTGGCAAGTGACACAGGTGTACTGCAGTGTGTGAATGAGGCTTAAGTTGACCCTTTTTTTCTTTCTGTGTGCTTCCAAAGGTGGTCCGTGGACACTACAAAGGCCAGCAGATTGGCAAAGTAGTACAGGTCTACAGGAAGAAATATGTCATCTACATTGAGCGGGTTCAGAGGGAAAAGGCCAACGGAACCACAGTCCATGTCGGAATCCACCCCAGCAAGGTGAGATTTCTTTGTAGTTGAACATTTCACTGGCAGCAACAACGCAAGTGGACCTGGAATTTTGTTTGAATTCCTTTTTTAAAGGAGGTGGGTAGGGATGTGTGCGGATATACAGTTGAACGGTGCTGCCCCTAATTTTGCACCCACATTACTGCCATGTCCTCATGAATTGTTGCTTTTAACGAGCAAAGTAAGCAAATATATTAAATTAAGTATTACCATGGTTGATTTGCAGAGCCTGTCACTGTTTTGTGCAGTGCTGGTCAACTGTAGCTGCTGCCTCTGCCTGGCATCGTTCACTTCCCAGTGACTATCTAGAGTTTAATTTTTCCACCATCTTGCTCTTTTGTGTCTTGAAATTATAAAATGGGTATGCTCTCTTGCATATCAGTAGATTTCACAAGTCTAAAAGTATGGTCCAGTTTTTCAAAACCTAATCGGTAAAACAGCAAGTGAATTAGGGTTTATTTTGAAGATCAGTGTTTATCAGCTTTGTTCTATTGTGAAGCTGCAATACTTTGCTTTTAACTGCAGGCATCAGCATAACTGCCAGCATCCAGATACGTGCTGCATCTTAGTTTTGTATTTCTTGTTTTCTCTTGCAAAGTAGACAAGTCGGCTTTAGTTGTATTCCGCATGTGGAACGTGATTGAATGTTGTCTTGGATGGCAAAAACAGCCCATCATATAAAGCCTACTACATAATGTGTTCTCATACTATGGAGTGGACTTTTTAACCACATGAAGACTAAGACTTGCATCTCTATTCTGTGGTAAATGTTCAGCTCACAGCGCATTGTGACACGTGAGCTTGTACATGGTCTGTTTTCGGTTGAGATTTGGAGTAGAGGGGTAAAAGGAGCGTACCACTTATATAATGTGGGGGACCCCGGTCAACAAAGTGTAGATAGGCTAGTAGAAGTACCTACTGTAGATTACATTGTTTTTGGATCTGGAGGAGAGCTCCTAGATGATCACTTGTGTTTCAATATAGTGTATAATCCAGTACATATGGCCGCTTTCGCTATATTGAAATGCAAATAAGTGGTTAGACAGGATTGTAGGGGAAAGAAAGTTGGAAAAATCTGTACCCCACTAAGTGGAAATATGTTGGCTTCATTTATGAGATTCTATACTGTCTACTGTCTGATTAATATCATGAAACACTTGACCAGGGATGGTTTTAGGTCTTCTGTCGTTGCGGAAAGCCAATCGAGTGTGTCAACGTTTGTCCAATCCTTGCGGGGGAGGTGCTGGCCAAGAACATGTGTTGGATCTAGTGGTGAAGCCTAGATAGTTCTGCTGCATCCACTGGTCCCTCCATCTTGCCTTCACACAGGAAGCCTTGAAGGTGTCAACTGGTTTTGTGTGGAGCAGTTCTTGGGCCTGTGTGGCAAAGTTGAGGCGCGTGCGCTGTGGTGTCTCCGCGGCGACCTTGTTTAGGAGATGGGGTTTACTCATCTGTGCCTTCCAAGCGAGGGATGGTTTTAAGTGTAATTTATTCCCTAAGCGCATTTCGGTTTTACATCCTACATGGCCACAAGAGCATTTAATGTTTGTCTAACTGATGATTTTGAGAATAGTTTTTTTTTTACCGAAAATGTACTATAAAAACCTTCAACACATCGCATCACGAGAAGTTGTGAGATCTTGTAGATTGGCTAATATTCGGCATAAGTTGTTAATGAAGTTGCTTCATCAGAGTTTATGGATCTGTATCAATATTCTGTGCATGATAATTCTAGTATGCCTTTAATCGATATGGTGAATAAATAACTAGCCCTTCTGACTGTTTTCAAGCTGACTCTTTGAGAGAAGCAGAATGACGTATGTCCCTTCTAAGCCATTTCTCAAACTAGAGGTGCTGGCTGCACCATCTCAACTCCGAAGCTCAATTTGTGATTAACAATGCTGATTTTGTGATGCATGTATAACTGGCCAGTTAGCAATGTCACAACAAATGTGTATTACAGGTGTCTTGGACAGGTGTATTGAAGCTATGATGAATTACTTTTGTAATTTGTCTTTGTAACACATTTCTAATCCTATCATTCTATTGAGGACTGCTCGCTCTCAAAGGTTATAAAAAATTGTTGAAATGTGATTTATGTAGGCTGAGTTTTTCCAGAGTGAGAACCCAATGTATTTGGAAGTGGTATATCAGTTATTCACATGGCCAATCATTTTTAACCTGAATACTTTCGTCAATCCTTAGGATTCATGTTAAGAATAATTAAAATGGCCTCTTGTTCTCACTGTTGCTCCTTCAAGAAATATCTATTTTCCCCAGCGTTTGGGGCATGAATTCGCAAGACTAGAATAGTAATATAGGTGGGAGTGAATCGAATTAATCGATTGATTTTCAAAAATGGAAAGTGGCAGATCTATCACAGTTGTGAGCTTGCTCGCTATTTTTGCTAAACACCATTGTTCAACAATGTATAACATGGGGGTGCAGTATGTTAGTCCGACAGCGCATTCCTCCGACAGCGCAGCGCTCCGACGTTTCCAATACTAAACCCGAACCAAACCCTCACCCTAACCCTAACCGCACGCGGATGCCACATAGTCGGAGAAAAGGTCTGTCGGATTAACGCATGCCTCCCATAACATGGGGCTTAAGTGATTAATGAGACAATGAGACCTTTTCATTAAAATATATATTTTCTACTTTCCTAGGTGGTCATCACCAGGCTAAAACTGGACAAGGACCGCAAGAAGATCCTGGAGCGCAAGGCCAAGTCCCGCGCTGATGGAAAGGAGAAGGGCAAATACAAGGAGGAGACCATTGAGAAAATGGCGGAGTGAAAAGGATCTTTTGCTATCCAATAAATGTTGTATAAATGGAATTCACTTGTCTGTTGTTTTTTTCATCAGAAGTACACTAAAAGCAGCAGTATAGAAGCAGTATTTATAACGGTTCAAAAAGTTGAGACAAAATTTACCATAAATGCTCAACGTACACTAGTATACAGTAGAGGCTGGTATAGCGTAAGAGCTTATCTTAGTCACTGTTTTTAGATGTCTGACAGAACGATTATACCGTAGATATCTAAACATGTTGACCATTTTAATATAAAGGACCAGCCAGTTGTATTCTTTAGTCTAAGATGATTGACTCAGCCCTTGAAAGGACTTAGACAATTCATATTGTATCTAAATATGACCCTAATTAACTAGCCTTTGTTCAGAACAATCCTGGGCTGTAAAGGGTGTGCCTTGTATTGATATATACTTGATATTGGATCTTTCAGTTAAACTTCATTAACATTGGTTATTTCAGTAGCTCAACCCAGTAAGACTTGTTTAAAAAAGAGAAGAAATTCTAGTATAAAAAGCATATCCAACTGGGGAACAAGAACAAACTTGGCAGGTGACGTCCCAGATTACTTAACAAAAAAACAATTTTGATGGAGTGATGAAAGCTGATATGCGACTTATAATGGGGGTCATATCCAGCACTAAGGGGCGCCAAATGCTAAAAGGAACCAGTGATTGCTAAAGACGGAAATGCATCTTGTGCAGCCATGTGATATGAATGTTTTCAGGTAAATGTGGTTATTACTGAAAGACGGGCTCGTGGAGCAGTGTAATGTCAACATACTAAGTATGTTTTTGTTTCAGTTCAAGACTAATATGTGATTGTCAGAAATCATCAGTGCTGGTGGATTAAGTACTCAACCCCAATACAGTGCAATCTCTTCAACAGGTGTCTGGTGCAAACTAACTCCGGACTATTAATCAAAATCATGGTAAGCTAAAATTATAGAGACAAAAACGGAAACATGTTCCCCAACGCTAGCAAATCAGTGGCTGACTTTCAAACAAAGTGTTGCCTATGAGCTGACAAAGCGATTGCTGCATTTTTAATGATTGAAATTCCAGTTGATCCACTAAATTACATATGGTGTAAACAAAATATTGCAATTTCTAATGAAGAGCAAAATAAACAGACTTATTTGATGTTTAATATTTTCATGTATTTGTTTTATTGAGAAATGGTTGAATTACAGTGCGTTCTTTTAAAATGACTTGGTTCACATATGATCACAGGATGTGTCATTTTGTAGTAATCAAATAATTTCAGTTGGAGTTAATAGGCTACAGTATAATGGCTAATAACATTAAAGGGATATTTAACCCACATTTCAAAACAATTATATATTTATAAATAGAAGATAATGGCAAAATGTATGGTGGAATTAAGGCTGTCAAAATATTCCCCAAGCTATAGTATAGCCAGGAATGGAGTAAGGGGTTTCTCCACTGCCCAATGGCTTCTGATGCTTTGTTGCAGCTTAAATTCATAATGGAATTTTAGGGTCCCATACTTAAAGGCCTGGTAGTCTGCAAACACGTAAGGACCCTACAGTAGACTACTTGTATTGTAAGACAACTGCAGTCATACTTGAAAGTATGTGAACCGTTTTGGATCAGACAGTTTTTCCTCATATGTAAGCAGTTTTATTATATTTTCATCTAAACTGAGTTTAGCCTGAAATGTGAGAAACAGTGCTTTTTCTGATTAAGTTAGCCTGAAATGTGAGAAACAGACTATCCCAAAAGGGTTCACATATCTTCAAGCATGACCTTATTAAGAAATTACTCATATTGGTTTAAATATAGGCCTACATTCAGGATTTGGCATTAGCAATTATTGTTGGGTCCCATAGATCAGTGTTGGTAGACACCCAACCAGAATCTTTGGCAGGCACCCTATGATGTCAGAATTGTGACATCAGGCATGTCCATATTTGGGTTCTATCACAGCACAACATTGGGAATTAACGACTTTTCAACAACAAACATTTAGTGAGTATAGCTTTGAGTATGTGCCTAAAGATCACTTCAAAGTGTAATGAAACAGAAAACAATTTAACCACATTAACTCTGGCATCCCAATTTTGTGACCCCTTCCCAAAATAATGAAACTAGCACATAGCAATGCAGCACATTGTGAGCTATTCTAGCTACTTTTGCGTGAGTATAAAATAGGGTATTCATTTATGAAAAAAGATGAAATGCAGAGACACAAGTTTTCTGCCCGGCATTGACAAAGTCAAAATACACACTTGTTAACTATGCCCCTCGTTGTTCACCTCCATCTCCCACTTCTCCAGAAAACCCTGCAGGTTCAAGTTGAACGTATAGACTCCCTTCAACGACAGGTGTACCCCATTAGCACAATACAGCTCCTTGTTGGACCCGCACCAGATGTTGTCATGGGCCAGAGTGGTCCCGCCAAGCTCCGTGATGATGCTGTGGATGCGACGGTTCACCGTGCTTCTGACCAGCTCCACCTCGTCGGCGTCGGACGAGTGGTCCCACACCATGCGGGGCAGAATGTTGGACCACACCAGCAGACACTGTGGGAAGATGCCTCTCATTGAGGTCAGGTCATTCTTCATTGAGGCCAGGAGATCCGTGGGGCTGTCCGTGCTCAAGTCGTTGCCCCCCAGGTGAACGATCAGCATGTCAGGATTGGGCCAATTCACCTTCAGTTGGTGGAGCAGGGGCAGGAGCTGGGGCCAGGTCATGTCCAGTTTGTTCATCCACCAGATGGCCACGTTGTTGGGGTCCATGCCCAGCTGCATACCCTCCTCCGGGGCCAGGGACATGGCACTGACATCAGCCTTGGCCATGGGCAAGTCGCCACAGACCCACACATTCTTGGGTTTGCTGCTCAGAGGGTTGCCTAGGGGGGAAGTTGACAGGACGAGGTCTGAGTTACAAAGCCTCTTGCAGTGATTCAACTTTTTAGTTTTGTAGCCTTTTGTAACCAATCTGTTGGCATGGTCCAAGAGAGTGGCTATTATCTGGTTTCAACCCAGACTCAACGTTTGTGTTGTGTCCTTGAAGTCAGGACCCTTTACAGTAAACACCAAAAAACACATCATCTAAAATAAACTGATGAGATTCCTTATAATATTGTATAAGTGGTTTAGAGCAGTAGTTCTCAAAGTGGGATCCGGGGACCCCCAGGAGGTCTTAAGGGGCTTCCAGGGGGTCCTCAGCTAAATCTGTCAATATACAGTAGCATAAAAATCTGTTGAACCACTTTAACCCTATTTGAGATATCTTATTTAGGCTGTTTGAAAATATCCACTCTACAAAGTCACAACGCGGTGCGATGCGTTGTGACCTTGTACTATAAATGTGCTATTTTTTAATTTTGTTTAGAAACATCTTGAAGAATTATGAAAAATTTGGAATAAATTTAAAACTGCAAATGCATTATGGGGGCCCTGGTACAACATCTTTTCAAATGGGGTTCCAAATACATACAATTTACAACAGGAAATATTCCAGAACCACTGGTTTAGTGTATAACAATATACTAATCAGCTGGTCAGAGGGCCTGTCCTGAAATAACCATTCTTTCTGAATCGTGTTATTATCTTTTGGGAAATGAAATGCTCAGAACAGAGCTAAAGGATAGAGAAAGGAAGAAAGTCATACTGCGTTTTTGTAAATATACTGTATGTGAGTAAATGGATAGCCAATGTTTAGGATTTGTAATTTGATTAATTTAAAGATTTTTACTGACTGTGACTTGTCTTTAGGCCAGAGATTAATTCAGACGTTTGACCCTGCAGTGGAAACCTACTGTAGCTAGTGATTAAAAGAAAGTCACTCACGCCGGAACTGCCCACAGGTACGCAAGATAACATGGGAAATGTTGTTGAAATGGATGCATTTCAAATGCGTTGGCTGAAGCGCATGAGTGGGCCCTTCTCGGTCCATGCTGTGCAACCGTTAAGATAGCTCAGGGAATAGAAGAAAGTATATGCCTTTCTTCAGTAATGATGAGACTTGAAAACGTTTTTGTGGCTGTTGTTTATTTGCTGTCACATTGTACTTAATGTAACAAATGCTTATGTTAAACGAAACAAAACAGCCACTTCATTAACAACCATAGTGTATCTCACTATTATGCAATTTCTACAACATTTGTTTTAACTTAGCTGTTCCAAATACTTTCTACAAACATATTTTCTGTCTTCAGCAGGCCATTTCATGAATATGTGTTTCAGACAAAGAATGGCCATGTTAAACTAGAAAAAGAAACTGTGTCATTCAACATAACATTTCTCTCTTTTTTTTAAAGTTGAGTTTCGGGTGGACTACCGTCACTCTTGGTGAGATAAGGGCTCATTCTTACCCTGTTTCAGGAACAATGATCTCACCACTAGCTAATTCAGGAACAATGTCTTTCCAACCAATCGCCAAACATGTCTGGGGGTCTGCGGACCCTCTGAGACCTCCGGAAAGGGGTGGAAGCTGAGGGATACTGGATGCATCCCTGACCAGTACCTTGGGTGTCGGCCTCATCCAGCTGAGACCAAGCGGGGCTGTCAGGAGACTGGCTGCGGCTCGGTGAAGCTGATGGTGAAGAGTGGAGACCCTGGAGGGCCCCTGTAGCGCCATCCTCTGTCTCTGACAGGACGTCCCACAGGTTGTGGGGGCCGATGTCTGGGTCTGCAGGGCTTTCGTCTAAAGCTGGGGGTGGCACATCCAAACACGGGTTCCCAACCAAGTAGGCTTAAACCAGCATGAGATAAAATGACTCAGTTCTACTGAGGTCAAAAGAGACGACACTGTGTGAGCTACATTTGTGTAGGTCACAACCGTTTTAAACAGTTTTGAAGTCCATCAACTGTAAGTCAACTGTGCGTTTTTTTTATATATTAATTGAAAAGAAAAGAAAAAGTAATAACTGGAAAGTCGCAAGTGTGGTTGCCCCGGCACGAGTCGTGGGTTGCGGCCGCCGGGACCCGAGGAATACACTGGGAGGAACAGCATCAGAGGCCATACGACGTGCAATTCAGATTTGGTGCTGATCGGATCCTGCGTTCGGGATATATGTTTTCATTAATTAGTTTTAATTTTAAGAAATAGCCCTTACGGTTTCCGAGAGAAAAATACTTGAATGTGAGTTTTCGCATTTTCCCACTCGTCAATGGGAAAATGTATTCACTTATAAATTGATATAAATTAAACTATACAGCGTATCGCTTAGCAAAATGGCAGCACACGATTCCCAGTGAAGCCGGTCGATTTGACATATGGCTCCAGTGTGTGCCGCCAAAACTGTGTAGCGGGACAAAATAAAGTTTATAATATAAATAAGTAAAGTCGACCAAGTACTATAGTGTGCTGCCCTTTCGGGCAACCACATTAATTAGCATTTGTTCTTGGAAAATACGCTTTTGGACAGTGGTGAAAACAATATTTCTAGCCCTGATTGTCCACCTTGAAATAACTGATATAAAGTGGAGAACATTTGACAGACCAATGTCCTCTTTTCTTCCTGGCACTGAATGTTTTAGATTTAGTTTTTAATGTATTGTTCCTTTCTGCTGCACGGTATTATACAACACGTTGCTGATGTTTTTGTTTAACCTGTTGTTTTTTATCCGTTTATTTTTGTTTGCTGTGTTGTACAGCACTTTGAGCAGAACTCTGCCAGGCTGGGTGGCCTACCAAGGGCTGTGTCAGCCGTGGGGTGCAATCTTTAGTCTATTCAGGTACAAAAAAAAAAACCTAATCAACAATTACTTTTAGATTACTTGTGTCATCATACAAAGGCAAAACAAATGTGGTTTAAAATGTGTCATTTGTCGAAATGGGTGTGTGATTCAATATAATTGTATTTTGTTTTTGTCTCATGTTTTCTCTACCTCTGTATTGGTACTGTACTAGCGGGATAATGTTGCTATCCTCGTTTTTGCAACCCAGTGTTTCCTTGTTGTGCTCCTCCCTCTTCTCAGGTAACCACTGGTTGGATTGATCCAGCTGCAACACACGCACGCACGCACGCACGCACGCACGCACACACCCACACACACACACACACACACACCCACACACAAGTACAGTAGCAGAAGTAGAGATGGAGTTGAGAGCTTCCGGGCTAGACCGGAGCTTACACAATAAACTGACTAAAGAACATTAAAATGGCATGCACAATCGGCAAATACAGAGGAGGCATTATTATCCACAAAGAGCATATCAAATAAGCACACTTTTGTTGTGTTTTTATTTAAAACAGTCTGCAACCAAATGTTTCTTTGGACAACTCTAAAATGCAAAATTACGTTACTATTCATTAATTTCATTTTCACTAAGTCCTACCTCATCTTTCTGGTCGGCCTTGATGTCATCTTCACTGTTTGCTGAGCCCTGCAGACTGGAGGTGGACGCTGAGTCTGCTGATAAATTGAACCGAACTCTTCTGGTAGATTTGGCTCGGTCGCGGGGCAGCGCGTCGTCGTCAGAGATCATGGGACTTGCGCTGTCAAGGAACGGCTCAAATTTCTCGGATGCCGTTTGACCAGCAGATGACTGACTAGCGGCTAGTTGATGGGGAGGGCTGAGCTGGGGAGGGCTTGGAGGTTCTTTGGGAGCCGGCGGTCTAAAAGGAGGGGACTGTTGGCTCAAGTGAGGTACGGCATCATGAGGGTAGGAGGAGCTGGATGGAGGTTCAGTAGAGCTGGAGGAGGAGGAGGTGAGGACAGAGGACTGTCTGGCTTGAGGAGGAAGAGCAGGCTTAGGAGGAGGGGGTGAGGAACCTTGGTGCAGGTCGGAAGGAGGAGGAGGTGGACTGTCCAAATTGGGTTGATCATCCTCCAGGTGATCGTAATGCCGGTCTTCACAGGGATCTTCATAAACGTACGGTGTGGTGTACAAGCAGTTGACATAGGATTGGTTTCTGTAGGGGCGGCGGCCACGGGGACTATCGCCATATAGGCGGGTGTGAAAGTTGTGTTCGCCAGAGGGACGATCCATGTAGCTCTCACTGTAGGGGCCGTTGTAAGGTTGTTCCTGATTGGGTCCGCCGCCATTGTAATAGCGTCTGTCCAGCTCATCGTAGGGTCTTCTAGGGTCCAGAGGGGATGGGGAGTACCGGCCAGGACTATCGAACCGTTTCTTCAGAATGGACCGGACCTGCTTGGCAGGCCGCCGTCCATGGCCGTAGTCGATCCAGGTACTTGGGCCTGGCTCTGCTGCCCAGGGGTCTAGGGGCAACACCAAGGCCTTCTTGTGGGCGATCAACTGGTTCAGCTCATCTAGCTCCTTCTGCTTCCTGGCCAGCTCATCCTCCATCAGTAGCCCTTGCCCTGGTTCCTCCCTGCTCCTCTTGCTTCTGCTGCTCCCCTTAGCAGCGTGAGGCGAGCTGTGATTGTGATTTGAACAAGAGACTGAGGAACTTGTTCAAAGCTTTATTATGTACTTTGTGTATAATTTACTCCTAGTCTTATATCTATCTTAAAGAATAACTGCAATTTGTGGGTGGTTTGCAATAATTTCACAGACTCTTTTACACCTGTAAACTTAGATTGAAGTGAAGTGAAAGAATACGGAAACTAGCACAGAATACGGTAACTAGCACAGAATACGGTAACTAGCACAAGAGCTGGCATAACTGACTGTTTGTAAAATGATAAAGCAATCTATCAATAACCATTACTGATGCATAGCTTACTGTATCTTCTTGCTTTTGTGGGAAGCCCCAGCAGTGTTTTGTTGCATAATATTGGGCTGTTCGGATTGCCAGGCTAAATCTATTTGTGCAATTAAGTTTTATCAACTCACCCAGAGTCTTCAGAGTCCTTGGAGTCAGGCTCTTTGATGGTCATCTTTAGCAACACACAAGAAACATTTGAATGTAACATTTAGTATTTTAAATACACTTAAAAAAATGTTTTACACAACATAATGATATCACCCAGATCTATCATCAAATCATTCAAATAAAAAGTGGTGTGTTGTGTTGCCTCATTGTGTAACGCCTCATACCTTGCAGGACTCAAACAGCGGTTTGTTAGGGAGCGGGATTTTGATGTCAGAAGGCTCCACCCCCCAGATCTCTGTGGCATACTGGGAGATGGTCCGATCACTGGAGAACTTCCCAGAACCTGCGATGTTCCTGATCACCTTGCGAGTCCATTCCTTGGGGTTCTGGTGAGGACAGACACAGGACGTTGGAGAGTTAACTCATTCAGTCTCCATGTAAGGAAGGACCTTGACCTTGAGATCAAAATAGAATGTTCTAAATGTCCTAAATGTTTCCCAGTCAAATACCTTGTACAGCTCACTGACTTTGTTCTGGCTGTGAATGTAGGCCTCATAGTCAGCGAACACCTTGAACCTGCAGAGAGAGAGAGAGAGAGAGAGGAACAGAGAACACAAACGTGCATATTCTGAAATTTGACGCATGGACTTGATTAAGTGGTGTTTAAAAATAAAAAAATCGACTTATTATTATTGCTGTTGTAACAACATTTCCCTTAATGGGCATCAGTGAAGATCTTTTTTTTTGTTTTTACACCCATGATTAGGTCCTGCCCTGAGCTCCCAGAATTCCTTGCTCCGGCCCCTCCCTCCTGTTCCTACCAGTCGTGGTTCATTAGCATGTCGACAACGTCTTGAAACAGATCAGGCTGCAAGGGACTGAAGCATCCGCTCTGGATCTGATCTATGACCTGCCTCAGCTCTGGGAGACCATCATAGTACTCTCTGGCATTGTACCTGGACACACACGCATGCACACACACACACACACACACACACACACACACACACACACACACACACACACACACACACACACACACACACACACACACACACACACACACACACACACACACACATATTCATTAGGACATTAGCACATCATTGCTGCTTCACAAACTACACACCCAGTAACTTGTTAAACGTAGCTTCAGATTGCGCAGGGAAGCCACACTGTTAGACCCTGTCTTGTTCAGATGATTTATGACTGTGAGGGAGATCTGAATGCTCTTCTTTGTTCCATATTATAAAATGTAATACCATGTTTTTGACTGCTACAATAGGCATTCAAATAATTTAAGTGTACCTTAATTTATTGTCTAAATTACATCACATATACAGTAGATTCAAGCTCATTTTAAAAAATCATAAAAATTGCCCAAAAGCAAATTAATCTTCTCACCCGTTCTGGTCCATCTCGTCCACGTCCTTCACCCTCATACCGAAGATGAAGAGGTTCTCCTCCCCGGCTTCTTCCGCCATCTCTACGTTGGCTCCATACATGGTGCCGATGGTCAGAGCTCCGTTCAGCATGAACTTCATGTTTCCTGTCCCAGAGGCCTCGGTACCAGCCGTGGAGATCTGCTCAGACAGGTCTGCTGCTGGGATCACTGGAAACAGTACACATACTGCGTTAACCCATAGAAACCGGGAAAGCATCTGTGTCATTTTAGATTTCTTTGGCTATTCAAAAATAGCATATATACAAGCTCACGCTGCAAGCTTGTAGATCTGCTATTTTTGAAAAATCGTGAACATTTTGGCAAATCTTTGAATATATATTTTCAAAGCAAACACTTTTAACTGAAATCTTTGCTTCTAATGCCACTAATCAAGTGCTAATTGAAGGCAGCACAGCTCTCCTATCCTCTCATCCACTGATCTGAGTACCTTTCTCAGCCAGAGACACCCTGTAGTTCTCCAGGTAGATGACCTTCAGTCTGTTTCCCACCGTGGGGTCGTTGTTCACCACCTCACCCACCGATGTGATCAGCTTAATGGTCATCTTGGCCATGTGGCAGCCTGGGCTCGCCTATTTGGATCAGAGGAGGAAACACAATCACTGGTAGTAATAGTAGTACTGTATAGAGAGTAATTTGTTTACATTTTATACATTTTGGTTTCTTGGTAGCTCTTTGTTATCTAAGTGTCATTGTACCTTTCCTCCAATCAGTACTGTCCTGGGCACAAAGTGCTTGCTGGGATCTTTCTTGATGCCTGAAAGAACAAGAAAACAATTGAGTTTTAAAACCTTTTTAATTAATAACAAATCAGTCGTATGTGCTACCACTTTAACCTAAATACTGTATAGGTACAAGTGAGAAGAAATGCCCAGATTCTTTGAGCTGGCAGGAATTATGAAGTCAGATTAATTTATCATACCTATTAGATTTTATGCACAGTTTGTCTTTAGGGGTTGCTGTAGCCCAGTTACTTTGGTGTATTTTACAAATGTATTGCAGTTTCTGTCACCCTCTAGTAGTTGGAAATGCTTAATAGAGCTTAGTAAGTGCAACGCTGTTGGTTGTGTAAGTCTCAGTGTAAAGACACCTCTGATTTTTATTTTCTCCGGGTCGCTCAACATGATCATGACATTGGTTCCAAAGGCTGCGAGTTCAACTCCCAGGCGATATAGATTGATATATCTTACAGGCATTTTGCCATGTGAATCAGAGACACATGACATCATGTGTGTCTGATTCATACGGCAAAATGCAACTCAACTGATTTCTGTGTTCAGTTAGTTATCTTGTCTTTTGATCAGACACCCACAATTTTAAGAAACCTTTCTACAAACACAAGATAGACGTATAAAGAAAGGTTTGTCTGGTGAAACCAACCAAACACTAAACCAACTCATCTCACTAAATAACACACCAATGAGATAGCGGCTGAACTGAAGTATGTATGAATTGAAATATATGAGTGTACATCACACCAGTGGAGCTTAATAAGTTTAATAACAATATTCCGGACTTATGCACCAGATGCAGTGAAGATAGAGGTACATTGTTCCACTGTTAATGGTCATGTCCAAGATTGGAAGAGTTTTGGAGGGAGATTGGGCAGGAAATACGAACGATCTTGTTAATTAATTGTACCAGAACCAAAATTCTTTCTGCTAGGCCTCTATCCAGTTGGACACTGAATAAAGTGCAATGAGAGAATATTTATAGATATTTGTCTTTAACAAGCTAAAAGAGTAATAGCATTGACCTTTAAGAGGCCGGACAAACCAAGCATTGCACAGTGGTTCAGGGAACTGTCTACCTCTGGAAAAAATCATGTATATTCTCAAGGACAAACAAGAGTTGTTTCAGGAGGTGTGGGGCCGTTTTATACAATATATGTAAAACAATAACCTGTCACATTTAATGGAAGAATCTGGAGAGGAGTAGTGTTGATGTTATTGTCATTGTGTGTTGTCCTTTTGTGATTGTCTTGTAATGTTTAAATGTAATTGTCCATTTTGTTTTCTGTAATGTAGTGCTGTAATGTTGTGTGAAAAAAGAAAAAATCTAAAAATATATTGTATATTGAAAAAAATAAAACCAGAATGGACTGATATGGGCCCTATCTTACACGCCGCCTTACCTCTTATCCCTAAACGTATTAGCCATATTTTACTATTTTGAAAAACATTTTGAAATAGTTCAACTAGCCGATCTACATCGACACATTGTGAGCTTGTAGATCGGCTATTTCAACTATTTTAAAATGTTTTTCAAAATAGTAAAAATTGGCAAAAGAGTTTAGGAAAAAGATGTAAGGCGGCGCACAAGATAGGGCCCATCTATGTCTCTCTGTGAGTGGCCACCACTTAAGAGTAGAACCTAGATGTACAGAAAGGATGCCTTGCTCCAGAGCACAGTGTCAGCCTTACGGTTGTACAGGGTAATGACGTGCAGACAGTTGAGCAGCTGCCTCTTGTGCTCGTGGATCCTCTTCACATGAACATCGAAGATAGACTCTGGATTTATCTTCACCTGGTATGTTTTCTCCAGATACGCTGCAAACTTCCGCTTGTTCTCCTGATAACACAAATACAATACAATAGAACAAAACCAAGCAGAATAGAAAGGCTATTGTAAAGCTAAATTTATATTCCTTCACACTGGCTATGTTATTGTTTGCTGACAAGAACAGATTGTGTTTAACTATGGAGTATAAATTACGGTCACACATGCACGAATGCAGGAGAGTGGCCAATGCCTGCCGATGTGAAATCTGCGTCAAACTTTTCATTGCCGCTAGAATCTCAGCCCCTTTGCTTGCATAGGATGCAAGTGAATGGGAAGCAAATGTTTGATTTGTGTATATGTGATCGTACCCTTTGGACTAACTGTTATTGCACACATGGACAGACAGATAAATAGACAGACAAATGAGGTCTGTACCTGTTTAACTTTGGCCACGTCTCTGATGAAAACATCGTCATCGATGAAGTCTAGCAGCTTCTTCAGGTGGGACATGTCTGTCAGGAAGTCCTCCCCGATTTTCTAGAACACAAATATATACCAGTTAGTATTATTAGTACTGCTAGTAGTAGGAGTTGTACTCAGGGCTGTTTTAACAAATGGGCTTACAAGGGCTTGAGCCCATCGGCTCAAGTGGTAAAGGGCCCAAAAGTGTCGGAGGAAAAAAGAGAGGAGAAAAAAAGAGAGTGAGTGAGTGAGCGAGTAAGAGAGAATTGAGAGAGAATACTGTCAGTGATCGATAGAGAACTGACCGTCCTTAGTTATGGTCTTCCAGTATTGTCTTTGTGCTAAGGTTGT
>NC_139955.1:12675403-12697903 GCF_963454915.1 Gymnoscopelus microlampas
AATACATTACTAATTACAATCCAATATGATTGTTAAATGGCCATTCTGTATATGTTGATGCCAGTACTTTTGTACATTTTCTCAAGTTACATGTAGAGAAAGTATTTCTACATGGTTGTATTGCTACTGTACTTCTACTTAACATAAGCACTTCTTCCACCAGTGTAACTCCTACCTTGGGGTCTTTCTCATAATAGTACTGCTGGGTGCAGATCCACCTTCCCGCCAGGTGGTCTCCAACGGTGTGGGCCAGGGCCAGGTAGTAGTCCCTGGGGGTCGCCACATTCCTGTCCTTCACCAGGGTTAAGTGGAGGTGTCTGTTGAAGCTGTTCTTGATCTCAGAGACCTTTCTGTCCACCTGGTCACTCAGAGGCACTGCCATGATGAAGACTGCCTGGAATCAAATGCACATGAACTGCTGTGTACTGTACACACACTGCAGTGTAGATGAAGATGTGCAGGGACCGCCCCTTAGCTTGGAACACCTTTTCGTTTAGCTCTGGTCCAGAGCGTTATCGAGTTCTCTCTCTAACTCTCTACCAGACGCGCTACTATTCTCATAGACCGAACATTTCACTACCGTGTGAGGTCTCCAACTTTAGTAAAAAATAAACAAAATTATGTCGCTACTCACCGAAACAAAGGCTGTTTTGTCTTGTTGTAAGACTATTCTCCAGGGTGGGGGCATTTTAGGACCCCACCTTCTCTGTATAATACACTTTTTGGGCAGAAAATAAAATATGTCCACCAGATTATTGTATTTACTCCACTGCGCTATCTACAGATCTGGTCAATATAAATGACCATTGACCAGATCTGTAGAGGGCGCAGTGGAGTAAAATACAATACTTACTAAAGTTGGAGACCTCACACTGTAGTGGAATTTTCGGTCTATGAGAAGGGCAGCGCGCCTGTAAGCTCTGGACTAGAGTTCTTAGTTCAGCTAGTACTAATACTTTTATTCTGTAAAGGAACAGTCGATATTAATCGGTTAATTGAGAGAAAGTTTGACGGATGCCAACTAGCCAATTACAACGCGACCGTGGACCATCCCTCCAGGCTATGGCAGAGCCATAAAGAGAGTTCTGACACTAGCGTCGACTCCCATTGTAAGAATGGAGTGCGGAAGTGCTCTGTCTATCTCAATGAGATAGTTCCAATGTTTGGAACCATAGGAGCCCGCTTTGCGGCGAGATCAAAGCGTATCGTTACTCTCTCTTCTACACTCTGGGCTATGGGAGCCAGGGTTGCCAGGTCCGCTGCCTTATTATAAGCGACTTTGGACTTCTTTTTTCTGTAAAGTTGCTTGTAAATATTGGTAGTTGGGGGTTGCGTTTTTTTCAAATATTTTCATATGACAATGGACCCCAAAATGGATATTCATTCCCTAACCCCCATCTGAAAATGATTTGTGCCAGGGGAGCTTCAAAAATCTTCCAAATATTCAACATTTTATCTCAAGTTTTTTGAAAATAGCAGATCTACAAGCTCACAACGCCTCGTATCGTCGTGACGCGTTGTGAGCTTGAAGATCGGCTATTTTTGAATAGCCTACGTATACAATATATAGGTTTAACAGTATTTTTAACACTTTTTAACACTTAAGAAGAAGACTTTAACAGGTTAAAGTTGCTTCTTTTGGGCTTGTTTTCATAGACCTAGTTGCTTGTTTCTCTCACAGAATCTGGCGACACTGTTTCATTGTCATGTGATGTGTGCTGCTGGCTGTTCCTGGATCCCCAGTTCTCAACACTACGTACACAGCTGTAAACTTCTAAAGTTTCCTCACTTCTTCTGAAGTTTATACCTTTACATCTAATTCTTTACTTTTATATCCCAACCCATCGAAAACAACATGGCAGAGAAGGGTTTTGTTATTACTATTTCTGTAATGACGTTGATCTGGGCTATTGTTGGAGGAGTGATACCCTGGTTTATTCCTAAAGGACCAAACAGAGGGTGAGTTTATACAGTAGCTTAGCTTGACTAGCTAGCATCTGGACAGAAACAAACAGCAAAACATTGAAGATAACGTTAGTTGAGCTATAATATATATGTTTGTTGATGAAAGTGGCGTTTCTGCTATAGGTTTCCTCTGCGACCATGTGAAATGCAGGAAACATTAGTTTAATGTGGCAAAGCTGATGGTCTTTTACATTATAGTAAGACACTTTAACCAAAGTATGCTAAGGCTTTAGCTTTGGCCCAACTGTAGCTTTGTTTTGTTGCTTTTTTTATTGTACTTTTGACATTGTGAGCTGATTTGTTTTGGCCGACACTGTGGAAGAAGTCTCCTTGGATTAACAGCCCTAGATTAAGTTAATAGTAGTTATACTATGTGGAAAATGTGCCTCATTATGGAACTTCTCCTTTTGTTTGACTGTTTCTCACTCTAAGAAGAGAGATCACAAGATCACATGTCACAAATGAATGAGCCATGAATGGCTCAGTGGTGTAAAGTAACTACAGTACATTTACTTAAGTACTGTACTTAAGTACAATTTTGAGGTATTTGTACTTTACTTGCATCGCGACACATTGTGAGCTTGTAGATCAGCTATTTTCAAGAGATTTGTATACATTTGAAAACTTGAAAAGGGACATTCTGCATGAGTACTTTTACTTTCCATTTTAAATTCCGGATTTGTACTTGTAACAGAGTATTTCTACGTTGCAGTATTGATACTTTTGCTTAATTACCACTGCTTATTGCTCATTTCAAATAATGAACTGATACCTAAAAACAGCTTAACCACTTTGAAACTGGTGTCGCTATTTTGGGCATGTAACTGGCAAAGCTTGTCCAAAATTAATATCAAAACATTTCAAAAATAGGGAAAATAGTTTTGAGCTAGTTGTTTCAGCTATTCATTGTAAGTCCGTATATAGCAGGGCAGTGGTCAAATGTTCTCATATTAAAGTCATACGTTGAGGTGTAACCATGTCTCTCTCCTTTCTCCCTGCAGAGTGATAGTCACCATGCTGGTGTTAACTGCAGTCTGCTGCTATGTGTTGTAAGTGCGTCCATCCTAGTGGGAACATCTCACCATGTTCAGCTAAAACATATCTAATGTATTCTATTCTTGTACTATTACATGAGTGCATTTTAAAATAATGAATATACCACTATGGGACGGTTCAATAACTGGTTTTAATGTCATACATTCACTTGTAAACGTTTTGATTCATGTTATTGTTTGTTTGACTGCCAATCTCTGAATGTTAAGATTTGAATGACTGAAAATATATTGTAAGTTAAATCAGTTTTTGTTTGCCAAAGTATTATTATAATAAATCATTACCGTGGAACTAAATGACATGTTCACCAATGCATAATAGAGATAAGTGTGTGAGAGAATTGAGAGTTTAATGTCTAATTTGAATTTTAATTAATTTGAATGACACAGCAGATTGAGACTATTCTACAAACTTAGAATGGATCATCGAGTTATACAGCTCAGTCTAAGTGGTTAATGTTAAAAGAGAATGACCATAAACAGTGGCTCTTTGCAAACATTGAACTTTTCTCATAGCAATCAATGTAGATAGTGTTGTTGTAACTATTAAATTGAGTCTATGTGGGTTTGGAAGTGCTTTTGACACCGTTGAAGAAAGACTATTAGTTTATAGCTGTTTCTCAAGAATAATGGAGCATTGCTCTTGCTATTCATTCTGTCTCATGGTTAATTCAGTGTCATTAGGTTAGGTTACTGAGCATTGCAAACAGTGTCATGTTGCAACTCGGATGAACAATAGATGGCGGTAAAGGACAGGCAACTAGTCTCAACTATCATGGAACAATGTGAAAATGTGTGTGTGTGTGTGTGTGTGTGTGTGTGTGTTTGCCGTTTCCAACTTTGGTGTTTTTTATTAATATATGTTCTGTATTTTAGCTGGCTCTTAGCTATTCTGGCCCAGCTGAATCCGTTGTTTGGACCGGCTTTGAGCAACGAAACCATCTGGTACCTGAACTACCACTGGCCTTAATCCTGACCCAACGGGTACACAATCTCCATTGATCTTTTTTTTTCTCTCTCTTATCCAAACAACACACTGAAGGTGTAGTTGGTGTAGCCTGCATCTTTTTTGTTTGATGGTTGTGCCTCTTAAGTTGTTGTGACCAACTGTAGTATTCCTTCTATAAACTTCCTGCAGGGGACGACACGCTGAATGGACCATTCTTCATATTCACTCTACAAACCTGCCTTAAAATCAGGCACACATGAAGCTGTGCAGAGATGTCCACCATGGTGCCTTGTACAAACTTGTTTCCCAAAGTCAATCTGAGAGAGATTATTTAATGTGCTTTACTCAAATTAAACAGACAGAGCCCTTTTCTTGTATTGTGTATTATAACTTATGTATGTATATGTATGTTTAATGACTGTTTGAACATTGCTGCAAAAATGTAATTATATGTGTTGTTTTTGAAAGTTTTTCTTCCCCTATCTGTATTTCCAATGGATGTACTACATTTCTTAACTGAAAAATAAATAAATAAGTAAAGTTCAAAATGGCTCACAGACATTGATGTGTCACTATTTATGCACCAATGCAAGGATTTAATTTTTTCATTTTCTTTTAGCTTGTTTAATTTACACTTTAGGCATTTAGCAGTCGTAATCCAGAGTGATTTACAGTAAGCAATGTAAACACGAGGTAATACATCAAATGCATATAAATAGTAATCTAGGATCATAGGTAGACCAAGACCCTATCTTCAATCTAACAGTAGAATATAAAAAAATCTGTAATCTGTACATTGACTGTACACACTGTAGGATGCCAGGTCAAGGTACAAGGCGGTGCATTAACATACAAATGCTTCAGTATACAAGAATATATTTGTAGCATTTCAAGCCGTTATGAACCAAATTCGACTGATTCTAATATATTGCATGATCCCTGCCCTGTTACAAACTCCACACCAAGTGACAGCAGAAAGGCGAAACGGTGAGCTTCCGGCTTGCCGTAGCGACCAGACAGTAAACATGGCGTCTTCTGATGTCCACGTCCGAATATGTGAACAAGAAATACTCAAATTTGACTTAGAAATCAAGGCTCTCATTCAGGTATGTATGGTGAATTCATATAAACTATTAGTGATAATGTATTTGAGGCCAGACTGTTAACGTGTCATTCATTGGTTCATAGAATGACATTGTGGTGGTTTGTGCCGGCTCTTCTGTCATCTGCAACATAGCAGATCTACAAGCTCACAACGCGTCTCCATGCGACGCCTTGTGAGCTTGTAGATCAGATACTTTTCACATTTCTTCAAATTTCGCCTATTAATGGCATGACTGAAATAGGCACGCAACGTTGAAAGTGGAGAACTAAATGTTTATTTCTGCAGCCATGAGCTGATGTCGTTTAGTTATATTTTACAAATATAGTGAACGGTATGTTGGAAAATGCAGTTAATACTTCCTGAGCCAGCTTATTTTTTTATGATCAACACTTTATTTGAGTTTTATATTTGCAAGAAGAAAAACATAGGCTACACGTGAACATACATAATGCAAATACATATTCACAGAGTCTAAGTCTAAGATTTGTTTCTTATAGAAAAAAAAATATAAAATGAACAGTAGCCTAATGGAGTATCCAATGATTAGACAATATAAGACCATAATTATGGAATTTCACAACCACCAATGTAGCATCATCCATGTGTGAACATATAACAGTAGGCTCCACAATAAATAAAAAGGAGAGAATTACCTGAGTTTCTACTGCTGTCTAGTGTTTTATGCACTAGACAGTGCATTGTTGCTTTTAATGTTTGTTTTTATGTTGAATTGCTGGTATCTTGGAGACTCCCTTTAATAAGATATCTTGTACTCATGGATATACGTGTGTGTGTGTGTGTGTGTGTGTGTGTGTGTGTGTGTGTGTGTGTGTGTGTGTGTGTGTGTGTGTGTGTGTGTGTGTGTGTGTGTGTGTGTGTGTATACAGTATAATAAAATACAATTTCCAGTTAACCACTTAACTTTAACCCTTGCATCCCTGTTATTTGGGCATGTCATAGGCGAAACCTTTCGAAAGACGCAGATAGCGACTCTAGCAAGTCTTGCGTTGTAAATAAATAATTGACGCATTTTGAATAGGGCTTAACTGATAAACAAGTCTTTATTTCAGCATGGGATGATGGCATGCTGTGACTTGTTTCAATGAGTATGAATTAACTTGCTGACACTAATGTGAATAATAAGTGATTGTAAGAGTGTCTCATCCATCTTTGCTCTAAATGTCTTAACCAGGATGTGCATGAATGCACAGGACCTCAAGACAAGCTGACAGAATTCAACTCTCAAGTGAAGGAGAAATTCCATTACGTCAGATTGCGGATCCAGGTAAACGCAGAACCAGGGAATCTCAAACAACTTGCAAACAACCCCCGATAGCACACAGTAGCACTGACCTTAAAGGGTGCAATCCAGAACGTGTTTTAATGAAAACATCTACCATACAGTTACCAATCTGTATGGTAGAGTATGTTAATACTATAACTAGTACATCTGCAGAGGTAAGAGGTGGTCTCCCTACTCTTACATTGAGACATTTAGACCCTGGTGTGAGGTAGGATGCCTACTGGTTGGCGTCAGGCAGTAGTATTGCCTGAAGCTCATGCTTCAGCCCTAGTGGCATTAAGTGACAATTCCATCTTGGAAGAGTGGTAGAAGCTTGGTCTCCCATGCGGAAGAGCCGGGTTCAAATCCCGGGTAGGACATGAAACGTTGCTGGCGGTGCTTTCAGCTTTTTGATTACAGCTAACACATACTGCACATTGTTTAGTGTTTCTTGGGTGTCTTGGTCTGTGTAGAGTATATCTGTATAGTTGTAAACCTGAAATTGTAACTATGGTTGTTGAGGTATCATTAATGTTGTAATGATTTACCACACCATATAATTGAGACAGAGTTTTTATTTATTTTTACATTTGGTTGTATTTTAAGTTTTTAACTGTTCTCTTATACTGTCATGCAATATGTTTTCATGTAATGTAATTCATTTCTGTGTGGACCCCAGGAAGAGTAGCTTCTGCTAAGATAGTAGATAATGGGGCTCCAAATACACAATAAACAACTGTGTTGTAACTTGCATACCTTTCTCTCACAGGATTTGGAACAAATGGGAATGGAGCAGGATAAAGAGTCGGACAAACAGGCTCTGCTCGTTCAAGTAGAGGGACACAGGAAACAGATGCTCAGGTGATAATATAATTTACTCTGAAATAGCGGGGAACTGCCGTAGAAATATAAGTATGTGTGTGTATAAACAATGTAATATTTCCTCTTGAAATATTGGATTTTAATGTTCTTGCAGTAACCAAACGGCTTGGAGGAGAGCCAACCTGGCAAGCAAACTGGCCATCGACCACCTGGAAAAAGAAGCTCTCCTCAGTGGAGATGACAGTGCTTTGAGACAAAGGTATCTTATCAGGCTGGTCAGATTTGATCAGTGTTGGGATAGTTACTTAAACATAGTAATATATTACTTATTACATATTACTTGTTTAAAAAGTAATGTAGTTACTTTACTTATTACTCCCTGCCAAAAGTACTTAGTTACTTATTACTTTAGTTACTTTTTTTTTCTCGCCCCCAGTAATTGCATCCTTTCTCCCCAAAAGTCTGACTTTGCATTTTCAACATTAGTAGTTGTTTTTTTTCTCTTTTCTGCAGCCTACATTGTAAAATCCTCATTGTACACTCATTTGAATTATATTAACACAAAGACTTTTACCGTGTATGAATTCATAACTTACAGACTAAATGAAAACCATTTGACGACTATGAATTGAATACTAAGGACCTCAATGGAAACAAGTATTTTAAATATATTTAAAGGGCAAGACCACTTTGGTAGAGGTTTGGGTTGTGTATTTACCTTGCCATGGTGTAACTCCAAAGGTGGACAACAAATCAAAAATAATTGCTCCATTGATTAGAAATTGATAATTCAAAATATGCTCCTCATTGACTTACATTGTACGGTGAAACAGATCTCAAAGTCACTCTTTTAGCACATAAACAAACACAAACAAAGCTGATTCAGAGCATCACCAAACCCAGTACTTTTTATAAAAATGTCAACTTCCTGTTTATTTTACTATTTGAAGAACTGGATCCGGATCCGCAGATCCAGTCCGTGTTTTCTTCTAAATAAAAATAGCAAAATCAACAGGAAGTTAACATTTTTATTAAAAAAAAACAGTACTGGGTTTGGTGATGTTCTATATTGTCTGAATCAACTTTGTTTGCGTCCGTTTACGTGCTAAAAGAGTGACTTTGAGAGCTATTTCAACGTTTCCGTATCCGCTCTAGACCGGATCAGCAAGCAGCCTGCATAGCAACTCGATCCCAACCAGTCTACCATTATAAGTAATTAGTTACTTTACTAGTTACTGGGAAAAGGTAATAATATTACTTTAAGTTACATATTACTTTAGTTACTTCCCAACACTGGATTTGATGCACTATTTGGATGCATTTAATCATGTGTATGTCTGTACACATGTTGATGTTAACACTGACATCAACATGTCCTTAAAAATAAGTTTCAGATAGCAGCTTTAACCGTACTTGTAGTATTCCTTGTATTATATATGTTGGACATTGTTTGGCAGAGTTTTTATTGATTGATTGATTGAATGCTTTATTAGACAGGAATGTAAACATCACAGGGTACAGTCAGACATTTGAGCTACAAAGATAACACAAAAACGACCTGGGGACTTGTTTCCATTATGGTACTATATCACCAACATTTCACTGTACATGTACACATATGAGCAGGTGACAAATGCAATCTTTGAATCCTGGATCTTTGAATCTTCAATCAATGTATTTGCCTGTACACCCGGCCATTAAAACCGGGAAAGCGTGTAATTTAAAATTACACGCTTACATATTTAGTTCCAGGGACCCTCAGAAGCAAAGATTTGAGTTAAAAATGTTCGCTTAAGATTTACAAACATTTTTAAAATTAGCAGATCTACAAGCTCATAGCTATGAGCTTGTACATCTGCTATTTTTGAATAGCCAAAGAAATCTTAAAATGACACAGATGCGTTCCCGGTCTTAATGGGTTAATGTCCCTGTTTGTTTGTGATCAGGAAGTTGACCAAAGAGAACATGGCCCAGACGTCCAGTGACATCACGGAGAGCCTGATGAGCATCAGTCGTATGATGTCACAGCAGGTGACACAGAGTGAAGAGACCATGACCACACTAGGTAGGGCTGTCACGATCATGAAATTTACTTGACGATTAATTGTCATACAAATAATTGCGATTAACCATTTAATTGTGTGGCTTTTAGGCCTTGCATGGGGCAGATATGACAAGAACTTAAATACACAAAGAAATGAGCGATACCAATAATCAAAATAAATAATTATTGCCAAAATATGCCACGTTCAATAGTTTATACTAAAAATGTGTTATAAAATAGTGAAAATAGCCATTCTACAAGCTCATATCGCAACGCGTTGTGAGCTTGTAGAACTGCTATTTCCACTATTTTTTTAAATGTTTCAAAATGTACCTTTCTCAACATGGAAATTATTATGACGATTATGCAAAATAATTGCGATTATCTCAAATAATGGCGATTAGGTGATTAAGTAATAATTGTGACAGGCCTAACACTAGGTTAGCCTAGTGATTCTCAACCTATTTAATTTCATTGACCCCCAGTTTAAATATGTATCGGGCCACAGACGATTGATGAAAAATAGCCGATCTACAAGCTCACAACGGACTGCAACGTGACTCATTGTGAGCTTGTAGATCTGCTATTTTCGATGAATGTTCGCCTATTTTAGCCAAACGTTCGCCTATTTCAGCCAAACGTTCACCTATTATCACATGTCCAGAATAGGGATGCTATTATTATTAATGATGGTTGCCCTTGCTTGAACATTACTGACTTATTCATGTGGATGACAAAAGTAAAAGACATTCACACAAAGATTGTGTGATATTTCTGCTAAATATTGCAACTGGTTTGATTTAGTTTTTATTCCAGAAAAATCTACAAATACAAATATACTGTACATATCAAATATAAACAACCTAACTGAACAGAGCCTTTTATATCTTTTGATTTATTTTCTTTGTTAAAAAAGAAATGGCTGAGTTTGAAAAGGTTAAATCATTTTCTCAGTTAAAACAACATTTTTTTTCCCACTGCGATGCAAATTGATTCTACACAGAACATACAAGCAAGACCCTATAACATTAATCAGTATTGTGATTGCGATCCATTGACAGTGTGCTCAGCTGACCAGTGTTTGTTTTCTTTCATTGTTGGTGTTTAAAGCGACCTCGTCGAGGACGGTTCAGGAGACCAACGAGGAGTTCAGGGCCATGACCGGGACCATTCAGCTGGGCAGGAAGCTCATCACCAAGTACAACCGCCGGGAGCTCACCGATAAACTGTTAATCTTCCTGGCACTGGCTCTGTTCCTCGCCACGGTCCTCTACATCCTGAAGAAGAGACTCTTCCCATTCCTGTAAGAGCAGGTACTCTCCACTGGAAGCCCTACATAAAACAATTATGTAAATATACTGTACACGGTAGCCTACCTCACCTGCTCAGAGTCACCACAGGTTATTTAAACACAGCTCGTCATCACAGCAGATGTTATGCTTTACGGATGACGCATAAAGTCTGTTGTGTGGAATGTTAACAGTTCGTCAGACTAAAGCGTGGCTCAAGGGGGGGGTAAGATAAAGCCTGTAAATGGAGTAGATTATGCCTGCACAGTCACTTACTAACTGTAATTCCGTTTTTGATCCTAACTTTCTCCAGGAGAAGATGGTAATTTATTTTTCGATTGTTGAAACAGTTGTGTATGAGGTGGTACCTTACATTAAAGTGTTAGTAGTGCTGTGCATTACATTAAATTATTTTAATATATTCCACTCTTTTAATTTTTCTAATCCAAACCCAACTCTTTTCTTTTTCTTCCTTTTTGAAGAGACATCAGAGATGTTGTTTAAAGTTTTAATGCCACTGTAATTTTAGTTTAGTTTTGAATATGTATACTTTAAAGGTTAAAAATACACATTCCGTCACTGAGTGTGCTTGAATCAAGAGCTTCATGAGAGAAATGATCCTAACTGAAATGAGTGCAAACCATCATAGAAGCACTGGTATCACTATTCTGATACCTGCTTGGGACCCTCTCTGTGTTCTTGTTATACCAAGTTCACATAATACAGTACATGCATAAAACATACATCCAATATTAAGGACTTTTCTTAACCATTACAACTTTGTATACTTGATACTTTGTCATCTGATATCATGTTTGGACTGGATGTAAATTCCATGCTAGGCTTATTGTGTAACTTCTTTTCCCATAAATTATACATATTATTATTATTTACATTGGAGTAAGTGAATTATAATACTATATTGTACTGTAATAATCTAAGATCTTGATTAAAGGCCAGGTTTGATCACCCTTGTCTTCCAGGAGTTATTCAGACATTAGTTTGTTATTTTGTCGTATTCATAGTTATACCAATAATAATGATACAAGACAAGGTTGCTCCAATCTGTAAAAATGATTCATCAATTGAAAACAAGACAACATATTTATTCAATGCAATCTCTTTATGCCAAGACAGTCGCATCTGAAATGAGCAACAAATAATGACAAAAACGACAGGAAGCACAGCCCACAATAACAATAAAATGACTTTTTTTCAGTGTAGGAGTTAGTATGGAGCACAGTGAAAACTGGACCCAGATTTGTATACTCTTGAGTAAACTACTTAAGCCCTATTTTATACTTCGTCGTATGATGGTGTCACGTTGTGAAAATAACAGATCTATAAGCTCACAATGCGCTGTGAGGTTGTAGATCAGTTATTTTTGCAATCTTTGAACATTTTGAAACTATTTTCATCTACAGTATAATGACATGCGCAAAACTAGTGACACCAGGTTGAAAGTTAGTTGTTTAATACTAAAGGATTTTACTATGACGGCTGTACTCTCTCTCTACGTGTGTTAGCCTGGCACTGGACTGCAGCAGAGCAGAAAAGCTCAGAAAAGCAGTGGCAGCCATCACATTGGCAGCGATAGGGAACCAATGCGTCTCTGCCTTTCTTCAGATAAGACCCGGAAAAGCAGATTATTCCATCCCCGTTTCCCTCCAGCCTCCCAGTGCAGGGTGGCTGGGCGAGGCGAGAGGGGGGGATATTTTTAGGCTTGCGTGGCTGCGTTATCTGCTGTTGCCTTTTCAACACCTCGGAGCAGCGGGCGTCCAGAGTGGCTACATGACCTCCCTACCCTTTCCACAAGCGCCTGACATTGTCATTTCTGAAAATAAAATCTATACACACAAACGTTGGCAAGTTTCACTGTCAATAAATGCTGCAAAGTCTCTTTGGATGTGTAGTTCTGGAGCAGTCTCAGTGTGTGTGTGTGTGTTTGAAGAATGTGCTGTAATAATAGTTGCGACACAAGACAAAGCATTGTGTGTGGAGAGAGCTAAGAGATGCCTAAGCATCTCTTTACTCATTTAAAGTGGTGGCAATTGTGCTTCGCCTATTCCTACTATAGCTGCACACTTAGGCGAGGCTCCTGGCTCTATGTCAAGCAAATTGGACTATTCTTACATTTAGCGTCGTGATAGGGCCAATCAAGTGGTGAGGTGTGCCACATCTACGAGTGGATTGGGGTCTTATAATGGTGGATGTTGGGACGGCGCACAGAGAGAGATTTGTACAAGCTCTATTCATCTGCAGGTTGTTATTTGACCACTTAAGCCCTACTTCGTACAATTGATTGCAACAAAAAAACTGATTTACAAGCTCACAATATGTTGCATTGTGACACGTTGAGATTGCACATAGAAATTTGGGGACATTTTCACCTATGATGCCCAAAATAGGCATGTTGAAATGATTAAAGATCTGTGCATGTTATGTAGCTGATTAGTTGCTATATCAAATGTATTTTTCTGAACAGCCAATCTACATATATGTACTTTGATTTTGTTATTCAAAGTATATTTTTATGTTAATAACCTACTTTTGGTACTTACCGGTAATTAAGATTTTAAACACAGGACTCTAACTTGTATCTAGTTAGAATTGAGTGCTTTATATCAATCAAACAAAAGAAAACCTATATACTTTGTTGACAGGGGTCCCCCAGGGCTCTATCCTTGGCCCACTCCTTTCTTCCCTCTATATACACCAAATATCTCTTTGGTGAAAATAGTGAGCTTGTAGATCTGTAAGGACACTAGGGTTCATGTGGTTAAAACACTCTGATCTAATTCACTAAAGCCATTAGTGCTTGAGGCTCACAACATAACTATAATGACATATTTGTCTGAATCAGCATGATAGTCAAAAGTCAGTACCCTTGATGCTTGTAAAGAAGAGAATAATGCACAGTATGTGACCTGCTCATAAATATGGCTCATGTTTAATTTCATGCAGGAACTTATTTACAATTTGTGACCGCAAACATTGTCATTCACTTCTACATCTCAGACATACAAATTGTAGCTTTTCAGCTACAATAGCCGTTTTGAATCCAAATAGGCCAATTGTGTGACACCTGACCCGAAAAAACAACAACATGTTGTCACCTTTTTCACCTCGGGGCTGTTTGCATGCCTGACATCTGATTTGACATATGTAAAGTTATTCAGCTAGCCTACGGTACATTATCAAAACTTTAAACTGGACTGTTCGATAGAGAAATCGCGATGCATTCAGATGTTTTACAAGTGACAATTCTGTACCTAAAATTAACAAATTGATAAGCATATATGTAGCTTGGAGCTAACAGTAAAAAATGGGCACATCTCCAATGTCTACAATGAACCTACACAGATAGACACTGAAATGACTACTGATGCATTGTGTTCATCACTTTGATCTTAATGTATCCTCTCTCTCTCTCTCTCTCTCTCTCTCTCTTTCTCTCTAGATAGATAGATAGATTAATTAATTCATATAGTATACAGCTGGGCAGCTTATATATTTCAATGACTGATATTTATTTAATATTACAATATACTTTTGATTTATATTTATATTTTTATTTGAATCTGCAATGTAAATAAGTGTTGTGGAGTTAAATATCCCTCTGAAATGTAGTGGAGCAATGCCATCCAGCCCACAGACAGCAGACAGACCATGAGTCTTGAGTGCTGCTCACCTGTGAGTTTTTAAAACTTTTACTTGAGTAAATGAACTTAGTTACTTGCTTCTCACCACTGGCTTCAATAAGTTGATTTAATACGTTTATAAAAGCTAGCCTACTATGGTTCACAACCATATTAGCAGGAATGCGTTACTGTCAAACTGTGAACTCTGTGGCCTCACTATGATCGACTGTAGGTTGTAAAATGTTAAACTCAAAGCCAAACATCTTGAAGGAAGTTTTCTAATAGCCTCTTGAACACTTTAACCTGACAGTAACCATGTGATATGTTTCACCCGAGTGTTTATTTCTTTTCTTATCCTTTGATTAGACCGTTAATTAAATGTGTCACTGCTGAGGCTTTGGAAGGTTTTCCTTTTTAATAGGCATCTTTTTTTCCCGCTTGTAGCCTATGTTATAAGATAATTATGGGCTGGCGGGTTTTTTAGTAGCATCTATCAGTGACGATAACCTATTTTTCCCTATTATTATTATTGCTGCATTAAGGCTAAATAGATATTACATTAAAACGGCAAATTATACATTTAAGTTGTTTAAAAAAGTGTAGCTTCTATTCCGTTGTTTAAACATCAAAAAGTGGACTGATCTTCATGAAGAAAGCTTTATTTACATAAACAACAGGTTATTATTGGTCTCATGGGTTCAAATAAACGGCAACTGTATGATTAACCTTAAAGGACTATTACAGTTTGGTTTATTTTCATTATAATTACAAATGTTGTTAAACTTACTACCCTATATGAGACGATCACATGACATTAAATGAAAATACATTTAAACAAAAAGAAAGTTGATGCTGAAAATAATGCAAATCTGTTTCCAATCAAAGCATAATTACATTAGAGAACACGAACTTATTCAAACGTTGCAATCTAGAATGGGGATTAAACACAATTAAGCACAATTTAAATACACACAGTCAGCGAACAAGCCTACTTCTTAATTCATTATGGTAGATTATTTGTGATGTTCTAACAGGATAACAGTAACAGGATAGGTGGGCACAAGGGACATCTGGGCGTCCCCCAAAACGTACTTTATTAAAATAATATTTGGATTTTTTTTTAAGTCAAGTAAAGTATACATGATTAGAACATGCTTAAACATTCGACAATTAAGGTCTAATATTTCTACAATTGCTACAAAACCTGTATATCCAGTCATTTTGGAGCATAAACAAGAAGTTGAAGGATAAAATTAAGTCTGATAAATGATAATGATGTACAGCACATCATCATAGGCTACTTTACATTACTTAAAAGGTTAGTTCACCCCCAAAATGACCTTTTTTTTTGTCACCCCATGGAGACTTGAATTCATGGATTTTTGTTTTGTTTTGTCGCATATAAGCCAATAATGTTATGACTGCGGCAGCCCGGGCAGCGGTTCCGGTATAGGAGACTCCTTTGTGTCGGAACCGCTGCCTATACCGGTCCGCTGGTCATCAAATTATTGGCAAAAAATATGCATGATTTTTTTTTTTTTTTTTACAAATAGCCAATTTTACATCGAGGTGCTCAGATGTCCCTATAGTGCCCACCTATCCTGTTACCAGCCTATATTCACCACGTCCTAATGCCATGTAACGAAGACACTCCATTCCCGGTGGAAAACGTGTTTGGGACATTATTGAGGTCCCCACCCAGTCCCCCGAAGTTCATGTAATTCCCATTGCTGGAAGAAGACCCTTGAATGGTCTGCATGGTGGCTGCCGTGGGGTAACTACACGCATAGTTCGTGCTGCAGGCCGGACCGCTGGGGTAGTTGGTGCTGAAGGCCGGGTAGCCGTTGTAGGCGAAGTGATGGTGATTGATGCCCATGTTGTAGGACGTGTTGTAGGCCGCGGACCCCCCCTCCAGGCACGGCTTGCCGTCCCGCACCAGCACCGGCACGGAGATGCGTCTGGGCGGACCGACGGGCAGGCCCACCATCTCCAGGCTCTGGTCCTGCCGCTGGCGCTTGCACTTGTACCTGCCATCGGTGGTGGAAAAAAGTACATTTACTCAAGTACATTTTTTTCAATTTTCCAATTTTCAGTAGCCTACTTTTATTTCTACTCCACTATACACATCTCAGAGGCAAATGTTATACTTTTTACTCCACTACAATTATTTGAAAACTTTAGTTACTTTGTAGACTTTGATTATTGTTACAAAACATACATTAACCACTTCAGCCCTGTATACATTTCGGCCATTTGAAAAAAGCTCTCTCTCTGCATTGTGCAACATTGTGAGCTTGTAGATCGGCTATTTTCAAAAGATTTTTATACATTTGAAAACTTGTGATATAGGACATTCAATTTCTGCATAATGAGCACTTCGTAGTGTACTTTAAGTACATTTTGATATCAATACTTTTGTATTTTTTACTCAAGGACTTTTTACTTGTAACAGAGTATATTTCTACATTGCAGTATTGATACTTTTACTTAAGTAAAAAAAAAATAAGTATAGGCTACTTTTCCCACCACTGTAACTGGGTTGGTAATATAATAGGCCTATATACCTGCGGTTCTGGAACCAGATCTTGACCTGGGTGGGGGTGAGCTTGAGGACCCCGGCCAGGTGGTCCCTCTCCGGGGCGGACAGGTAGCGCTGCTGCTTGAAGCGTCGCTCCAGCTCGTAGACCTGGGCCTGAGAGAACAGGACCCTGGGCCTCCTGCGTTTCCTGCAGGGCTTGGCTCGCTGGTCCGGATCCTCCGCTTTCAGCAGGTCGTCCACGGTCTGGCTCGGAGCTATGAAGTCTTCCTCTAAAAGAGGAAGAAAACAATTATATTATTTTTAAGAAGTAAGAACATGCATGTTTTATTTATCCTAATTTAGCGATTATGCATGCAGTCTAATATGGGCTAATATTTGTAGGCCTACCTTTAAGCTAATATTGGCCTATATAACACCTTTCTGATTGATTGATTGATTGATTGATTGATTGATTGATTGATTGATTGATTGATTGATTGGTTGATTGAATATTTTATTAGACAGAATGCATACAGCACGAGTACAGTCATAGTATACACTTAGTCTAAAAGGCTTTACACACAAAAAAGTCCTTTAGTGGACTTGAGGTCCTCGTCCTATATATTCAATTCATCAACATAACATAAAAATAACACCAAAAATCTATATCATCACAAATGTAAAGCACTATATGTACAGAGTACGGTAGGGGCCCGGGGGGTAAATAACTTCTAAACAAAGTTATTTACAAGGTATACGTCGACTACGCAACAATGACAATTAAAACCTAAAGAGGCACAGATAAACCTGTTTACTGGGAAATGTTATTACGGCCAATGCAATGGCCTATTTGGTGTTTTATCTGTCAACGGTTATATTTGATAATACCCGTGTGTTTGATTGATTCATTGATTGATTGAATACTTTATTAACAGTTTGCAAAAAAAAGCACAGAAAGTAGCTACAGTTCTAAAGGGATGCTAAAAAAGAATTGAACCCAAGAAAGCACTATATGGCTTGTTTCCATTGGAGTCCTGTGTATTCAATTCATCGAGACATTTAATGACAGACAAATATGCAATACTATGAAAGAAAAATCATATAAACGAGTAATTAAAACAAAACAAAAATATGTTTGTACAGTTGCGAGGCCTAATATAGGCTACATTATATAGGCTGCATATGATTACTTCAATATCCCCAGGGAAAATAGACTTATATTTTAAGTACTTTCGCTGTAGAGCTCTTTGCTCAATTCTAGGCCTAATTATAGGGTCAAATACATTTTTGTATATTACTATCACCAACTCACCTTTCCTGTGCTTTGCATCAAAGCAGTCGGGTTTCCCATCTTTTACTATGTCCATGTCGACGAAGGGTTTTCCATAAAAGGCCATAAAACTCCTGGCTTTGGCTTCGTGGAGGTCGTCTCCAAACAGCGAGGCTCCGGGCAGCACCTCCCGGAGCGGCTCCTGCTTCAGGCGGGCCAGCATGCAGGAGGAGGTCGGCAGAGGAGCGCAGTCCATCCGGGGAGGAGGAGGCATGTCCAGAGAAACCAAGTCGTCATGATGACTCTGTTCCAAGTTTAATATATCCTTTACGGAGAAGGGAGTGGACGTGCTGCTGAGGCTGGGAAACATTGGCACACACACCTATTAAGCTGTCATATGGAAGCGGCAGATAGACGCCTCAGAGACTTACTGCAGCTCAAGTTTGTTATTAGTTTGTTCTACTAGAATGCTCTTGAGGGAGTGAAGTGTGCATTTTGAATGTCAACTGTCCCACTAACTTTTTGTCTTGGTCTCCCTTCCCCTTCGCCGTGACGCATAGAGGTGGAGAGGGGGGGGGGGGGGCTGCAGGGGCTGGGACTCCCATTTCAAGTGACGTAAACGATGCCTCGTATAAAGCTTGTAAGCAGTGTAAGTGTTAATTGGAGTTAGTCATGATGCACAATTTGAACAACAACACCAGAGAACAAACTAGAAAAAGTTCTCCTCGGAGCACAGGTCTCCACCAGGTCAGGTAGGTTATTGTGGGCCATGATGTTGATGGAATATGAAGAATTGGACAGATCCATCTTGATCACATGACCATAGAGATAATGTGTACTGATTTGCATGATGTTTGGACAGAAATCGTCCTCCTGGTGGTGCTATAATAGGGCAATGTAAAAAGGGTGGAATTTGTGAATGTGCGTGCAAAGTTTTGCATGCTGTGTTCATAATTTGAGGCATTTTGTTCAAAATGGAGCACTCCTGGAAACTTTGGAAGCCTTAGCCAATTAGGATGGAATATGAAAAATCTGATAGACCAGTTTCACTTAATAACTATAGAGATATTGATATTGTGTACCGATTTGCATGATGTTTGGACAAAATCTGTAGGAGTGCTGCCTGTCAACAAATGTGTTTTGCAAAAATCGGCCTCCTGGTGGCGCTATAACAGGCCAAACTGAACAATTCGGGACAGAGGTTCTGCTCTGGCATCCAAGGAGTGTGTGTGCACAGTTTCGCTGCTAACAGCCCAACCGTGCTGGAGATTAGCTGGTCACAGACACACTCAGTGACGGACGGACAGACAGGGACAGGGTGCAAAACATAGTCTCGGCCATGCCTTCGGCCTGGCGGAGACAATGACATGGGAGATGGCCTGTCTTCGGAAAGCAGTGATCTGTAAATTTAAACGAGACATTGAATTTCGTAAATCATGAAGGAGAGCATAGATAGTAATGCCATAGGCCTATATTTATTGAATTATTATTGCTCTAGACTAGAGGAGCACTCATCTGTGTGTGTGTGTGTGTGTGTGTGTGTGTGTGTGTGTGTGTGTGTGTGTGTGTGTGTGTGTGTGTGCGCGCGCGCGTGCGTGCGCGCGAGAGAAAGAGGTGTTGGCATAATTTTGTTTTGGGGATGTCATGTGAATTGGTCCTAATAGTTTAATCCGGGGGGAAATGGTTCAGACCAGCGCCAGGGCCCAGGGGACTGGTGGTGTAGACACCAGGCTGGTCCCCGGACACGGAACCTGAAACCAGAGGCAACACACTCCTCTGTCCTGTCCTGTCTGTCTGTCTGTCTGTCTGCCTCCAAGAGATCCTGGAGCCACTGGCCGCCTTATCTGGACGTGATAACAGATGACAACAAACCTGCACCTTCCCACCCACGCTGTAGGCCATGGATTTCAAGTGTCGCATGTGTGACACACATTAGTATTTAATAATAGCACGTGTTTTAATTGCACCGAAAACGTGCCAGGTCGAATTGATCAGTTTATTTATATTCTTTTGCATAATATATGACAAACAATAATTTCGTGGGACAGTTAAAATGGGAGAAGTATGTGCGCGTAACGTTGTCTCTCCAGCGCGCTGCGCTCCAAACGCATGCACATTAGAACTATTGGTGGGCAGTAAATGATTTACCCAAGTAGGCCTACTTAAGTATAGCCTTTGTGAGTATCTGTACCTTTTTACATTTAGTATTTGTATTTTTGGATACTTGTGACTTTCACTCCTAAACATTTTAAAGACAAATATTGTACTTTTGACTCCACATTTCTAGGAAGGGAAAAAGTACATTAATTAACCACCTAAGCCATATTTCAATTACCAGCAGATCTACAATACAATGCAATGCATTGTGAGCTTGTAGATTGGCTATTTTCACTATTATTATCTATCTGGGAAAAAAACAAACCAAATGTTGCCTTTGAAAATGTGTTGGCTACTTTTTTGAATACCCAAGTCTTTTTTTTTAAGCATATGACTTTTTAATATGTAGGCTATTATTACTTTAAGTACAAATATGACTGGGCAACTTTCACTTCATGGAGTAAAAATGTATAGGAGTATCGTATCTGGGAGGCTATATACTTTGACTCAACTACTAGGCTACTTTGTCCACCGCTGCCTATTAGCAAAGCCATGTGGAGACGGTGACAGGAGACAGACAGTATTATCGTTTGTTTTATCTCCAGCGTTTAGCAGCAGCCACGGGGTAAATGGGTCCCCCTGTCTCCGACCCAGCCACGGTGTTTATACTTTTAAAGACTATTTGCGCGCCTCACGAGCTGATGAATGGCTGCCCGAGTCATTTTCGGGCGCAGTGAGAGTCAACACTGGCCTTTCTCGTGCTGCAATAATTGGTGAAATAAAGTAAACCATTACCGGGGGAGGCATACGGCATGGAAAATGTTTTGTTCGTGGTTGATTTCCATCGGTCCTTTCCTGTCCATGAGGTTTGTTTGACTCTATGACTCTGTGTTTGTCAAATAGGCTGAATCCATGCGTTATAAGCTTCTTTAGGCCTACTTCTGCCCTACCTCTAATTTCATGTCATGTCAAATACATTTTCATGGCCGCGGACCCCCATTTGAAGAGATTTTGTGCCAGGGACCCCATCCAAGATTTGTGGTGTTATACATCTTTTTCCCCGAAAATAATTCCAAATTGGTTGAAAATAGCAGACCTAACAAGCTAAAGCTCACACCGTCTTAGGTTGTAAACTTGGCTATACGGTAGGCTATATAGGGTTAGATGGTTAAAGTTATTTTGATACTATAACTAATTTAGTTGGGGACCCCCTGGAACCTCCTCAAGGACCGGTTCCCGGACCCCACTTTGAGAATCACTGCTATAGGCAATAAGCATATACTGATTGTATTTGCGATTATAGCCATTTGGCTGATTATGCGATAAATTATGCTATTGGATAATCACATTTTCTGGAGGGTCTAATTTTATCTGGGTCTAAGCTCAATATGCCACTGCCAGTTTGGTTAAACCACCCCATCATAAAGTTTTCATAATTCTTGGTTTTGGCCTGCAAATTGCCTGTTGCAACCACATCAATTCCGCAGGACAGTAGCCCACTCACTTCTTCTTGTCAAGTCAAGTGTAAATTGAACATGACAGGTCTCCACCGGCATGTGTTTCCCATCCCAGATCCGTTGGGATGCATCAGCCTTTGACCCGTCTCTCTGCAGCACATCTCCAGCTCAGATAAAGACACAGATAAGCTGCTGAAAAACTTCCGCTGCATGGGTGAGGATATTCTGAGGCTATAGCGTGTCGGAGTGCATGGGCCTCAGAGAGCAGAGAGAGAGAGAGAGAGAGAGAGAGAGGGAGAGAGAGAGAGAGAGAGAGAGAGAGAGAGAGAGAGAGAGAGAGAGAGAGAGAGAGAGAGAGAGAGCCCCCCTCTCTCCCTCTCTCGCTTAAGTTATTGAATATTTACTTTCTGCGCGCGCGCGTGTGTGTATATATATAGCCTACATTTTCTTTTTAATATCAATGCATTGCTGTAAAAATATTCAAATGACTAGTGGGGTCAAATCTGGGGTCAAAGAGTAAAAGCTTGCAAAACAACAACAAATACCCCCAAAAAAAGTACTCAAGTATAGCCTACTGTAGGCTACTCAAGTAAATGTAGGCTGCATAGCTTAGCCCCTTTTCCATTGGCATGTCCACCACTGAGAGAGAGGGAGGATAGTGTAGTGTGCGTGCGCGTGATATCAAATGAGAGAAGAAAACAAATGTTTTAGGGCTACTGGTGTGGCGCGAGAAGGCGCAAGGTGGTGGCGCTTTATGAATGTCGGACATCTTCTGCCCCCCCCCCCGGGCTTTGTCTTGCTTTTAGCTAATTAGACTAATTAGAAGCGAATGGGCTCATTACATTAATTAGAACGAATTAGCTAAACGTTTAGATGCGATACACACAAGAGATAGCTAATGAGGTTTTAATTATTGTAAAAGTTAGTTTGTTCGTTTTCATCAGCCCCAAAAGTAGTTGATGTCTCAAAATATAGAATATTGTAATGTGTGTTGCCCAGCCTACATTTG
>NC_139955.1:12700403-12721601 GCF_963454915.1 Gymnoscopelus microlampas
CATATATCTCTTGTTAGAACTCTAAAAGCTGCAATCTGAATGAGCTGTATCTGTCTGATAGCGTTTTATGGGAGACCTGAAAAAACTTTACTAACTTTTCTTTCTTCTTTGGCACCAAGGACAATGGTCTTTGGTGCAGGAAATGTTTGCATATTCAATCGTTGATTCGTTCAATGCACTCTCACTTTCAGTGAAGAGTTGTGTAGATTTGAGTGTCAAGTTCAGCTGCAACTTTATGGTGGTATCTTTCTTTTTTCTTTTCTTTTAAGAATTTGGCCGAACACGAGCATGTAAATGTTGAATAGAAGAGTGCCAAAGATGTTTTTAAATAGTTTGGCAAAACTAAGTAAAGCTTGAACAGAAGCGGGCCAAGGATTAATCTTTGGGGAACTCCACGTGTCATGGTGTTTTGCTTGGATGCGTAGTTGCCAGTGTAGACAAAATAGTACCAGAAAATAAGATGCTTTTCCAGTCTGCCTGTATGGTGTTGGACGGTGTTGAATGCATGCAGCACTGAAACCCAGTAACACAGATCAAAACTTTGTCAGAATCAGTGTTTAGATGGATGTTGTTCAAAATTGTAATAGTCTCAGAGCTGTAAAGGGGTAAAATCCAGACTATATAGAAGTTATCAAAGTTATCCTTTTACTGTAGGTTAAAAATATGCTACATTGTGAAGACAACTTTCCCAGTCATTTTACTTGGGGTGGATTTCATATAGGACTGTAGTTGCTAATTTCTTATACGATTCTTATAGGATTTGTGGTTTTCAAAACCCTAGGAAAATGGCTTGATAAGAGAGAGCTGTTAACTATTTGCAGCAAATCCGTTTCCAAGGAGATTTCAAGATGCTTGAGGGAAGAAGATAAAGGCAGTTGATCTTAATCAGATCAATTCAATATAATGTTACTGTCCTGTACACTTGTTGGAAACTTGCCTTTGGCTTCATCATACAAATAGACATCAGTAATCTTTGCATAGTAAACGGAACTAGAAAAAATATTGTCAGTGGCCGTAAATTCCATCAGATTTGACAAGTTAAGTTTATGTAATTGTAGCAGATAATGGATTCATTGAAAATGGAAGTATTGATTGGTTGTCCAATGCTTTGAAATGTATCACTACAATGATATCAACAAACTCTACTTGTACTGGGGGGGTTTCAATTTCAAAGTTTGCTACTGTTGCTATAGGGTTAAATATCCATGCATCCAATCTGGAGAGAGAACTCAAATGGGAAACAGGGTAAACATGTGAACTTTGACGGGATGGTACTACCCATCACTTCAAAGTTCACATGTTTATCCTGTATCCCATTTGAGTGGGTACGCTCTCCTGATTGGCTGAAATTGGCAACCCAACTGAAAATGTATCTAAAGAGCTGGAGAGACAGGGAGACGACTGTTATTGAACAAACATTCTATAGCAATGATTAAAATATAAATCTTTAACTTAATTTTGTGTTAAATATATATATATATATATATATATATATATATATATATATATATATATATATATATATATTACGTAAATATCACTTTAATATTTTTGTTGTTGTGTAATGATGGTGTGTATGTGATGTAAAACATGAAGTGAGTGTGTTACATTGCTGTCCCTCCGCATACATCCAATTCCTCTTTAAGTTATACTTAAAAGCTGCATGAGTGTTCCATACAGCTGATTTATATGCTTAGATGCCTGTGCTGCTTGTTAATCTCTTGATATTGGGGATCACCACCTGTTTTTTTGTTTGAGTTCCAGAATTCTCTGTATTGCCCACGGTATACCTCCCTATTCCCACGTGTATCAATTAAATTGCTGATGCAGCCCACTTTACTCTCAGGCCAAGGCCAGGCCATGGCAACTGTACCCTCTCTCACACCATGAATGTTTTATATAATATTAGTAACTGGGGATGGGATTTCATGTGCTGTGTCTGCTGTGTTGAAGAGTGATGTGTTTTTGGATAGGTGTGTCAAATCTTTAAATGCCTTGCAGTTGCAGCCCAATCATGCCAGTTAGGCTGCCACCTTGTGGCCACTGGGAAAAACAATTCCCAATCGAGTCACAATCTGTCTGCTGCTTTCCTGACAATGGCGATGGTACAACTATTACAAGTATTTTTTACTTTACTGGAGTATTTTGAATTTTCAGTGCTTTTACTTCTACTCCACTACATCTCAGAGACAAATATTATACTTTTACTCCACTACAATTATTTGAAAAGTTGAGTTACTAGTTACTTTGTAGATTTTGATTATTATTACAAAAGATACAATACCCACTTCAGCCCAATACACATTCGGCCATTTTAAAACAGCCGATCTACAAGCTCACAATGTGGCCCAATGCAACACATTGTGAGCTTGTAGATCTGCTATTTTAAAAAGATTTCTTTGCATTTTATACATTTGAAAACTTGTGAAATGTACTTTCTACTCTGGTACTTTCAATACTAAGTCAATTCTGAATTTCTGACTTGTACTTTTAACAGAGTTCTACATTGTAGTATTGATACTTTTACTTAAGTTAAAAAAAAGTTGAGTACTTTTTCCACCACTGGGTAGACCTACCGATAATAAAAAAGGCTCTATGCACAGCGGCCATACTGGAAAGAAATTGGGCCTCTTCCTTACTTCCTTCACAGGTCTTACCAATTATACTAATTAAGGCTCTGTTCCATTTGTGTAGCACAGTGGTCCCCAAACTTTTTAATTTCAAATACCCCCATTACTCTGAGAGTAAGGGACCATTTAGAACTAGCCTGGTTCCAGACGAATCTGCCATTGCAAAAAGAAAATTGCCCTCTCACTGTGATATTAGTCTGGCCATGCCAGGCTAATTTAGAACCCCCTCAAGGAACCATGAGGGTTCCTGGACCACATGTTGAGACCCACTGGTGTAGCAGGGTGTTTCCAGTGGGCCAACATGCACAATATCAGCACCCTGACTCTGTTTGACCAGAATGGAACAGAGCCTTCATTAGTATAATTGGTTAGACCTGTGAAGGAAGTAAGGAAGAGGCCCAGTTTCTTTCCAATATGGCTGCTGCGTGGAGCCACTTGTCAATGAAGCCTGATGGTGGTGACGATGGTAGTTTGGTAGCCGATATCAGTGGTTCTCAAACATTTTCATGTCAAGGACCCCCAAATCAATATGTATATGGCCGCAGACCCCCATCGGAAAATATTTTGTGCCAGGGACCCCCATAAAAGATTTGTGTTGTTAAAATATTTAAAAAAAAATGTTTTAAATATTAAACATTTTGGAAAAAATAGCCAATATAACAGAGGTGCCACTCTTCCTTGGTGCCCACCTATCCTGTTACCATACTGGGTAGGGTTATAGTTTTTATGCTATATTAAAGGAGTTGTTCACCCAAAAAAATACTTATTTTCTATCAATTACACACCCCATGAAGCCTTGAATTCATGGAGAGTTTTTGTTTCATTCCTAAGCCAATAATTTGATGACCGGTGGAGTGTCCGGTAGGAGACTCAAAGAGTCTCCATTGATAGTCCACCGGTCATAAAATTATTGGCTCAGGAATGCGACAAAAAGAAAAAGAAATCTCCATGAATTCAAGGCTTTTGATATAAAATATGTAATTTTTGGGGGTGAACTACTCCTTTAACTATTTTAGCTGGGGGCCCCTCTGGAACCCCTGGGGGTCCCTGGACCCCACTTTGAGAACCAGTGAGTCTGTAGTTGGGGTGCTCCGTGTTCTAACAGAGTTCACTTGGTGGTCAACACACTTTGTTGCATGCCACAGCGTGATCCAAAACCATCCACATGATCCCGGGTCTGTCCTGTTGGAGCTGAGAATCTAACTGAGAAGGCAGCTATGTGAAGTGGCCATCTGTCCGTGCATCATTTGTCTTCCTGTCCGATGGGCGGAACAGCATCCTCTCTCTCTCGCCTCTATACGCTGTCTCCTCCCGACCACCGCCACCCCCACCGCCACCCCCACCCCGGTTCGTGTTCATAGGCTTGGCAGGGCTTCACACGGCCCACCGCGGAGTTCAAGGTGGTGTGACGGTCCCTCAGGGCGTGAGACGATGGCTCCCAGTCAGTGCCTGGTGTGCCAATTTTAGTTTTGTCTACGGGCCCTCCACACAGCTGATGTTTAAGGTCATTGGTAGGATGCTGCTGTGCTCTCGCTTATGAAACGGTGGACATATTTCAAGGGACAGGTTTTCTGGTGTTGAAATATGGAAAGTTGATATACAGTAGAGACATTTAGCCTATCGGATGAATTCAACCGATTTCACCCCTTTTCCCCCTATTTTGACTGGACTGGAAATAATCTCATGTCTTGTTATGCCCAGTCTTCATGTTAGTTGGTTGCTATTCTGCTTTTGCTGTGTACTTAACTTCTGGCCAGCTGTCATCCTGTTTTGATTGCTAGACTACTGACAGTAGCCATACATTGTCTGGGAGAAGTCCGTTGACTATACATGTAGTAGGCTACAGTAGCATACTACTGCACTAAATGTATAGTTACTACATAATTCTCCCATACCATGTCCTTTCACACTATGAACCCTTACTGTATGTCAAAATGCTTAACTACAGGGGACACGGTGGTGCCTGCAGTCGGTAGCGCTGTCGTAGCCTCGCGTGGCCAGACTATATCACTGCGTGGATATGAGTCTGGTGCTTCCATGAGGAAGTTTTCTTTCCAAGGGGCGGGATCAAAACTGGTAGATTCGTCTGGTCTGTCACCTCACAGTTAGAAGATCCTGGGTTCGATTCCTGCCGGGGACGCTGTGGGCACTGGGGCCGTGTTCTCCTCCACGTCATCAGTGCCCATACCCTAGGTGGGGTTGGCGAAAGGGCCTTTCTGTGTGGAGTTTGCATGTTCTCCCCGTGTCCCCTAGGGCAGGTACCCTCACAAAAAACATGCAGTAATCCAGGTCTCTATACTGCCTCCCCCTGGTCAGCCGGGGCGCCTGATGGAGGGAAAAGGAACTGGTTGGAATAACGTGTTCCTTGCACGCACTACGTCCTACCGGGGAAACTCCCCCCTGTCAGGTGATAAGAAGCGGCCTGCTCACTCATGCGTTGAAGGAAGCATGAGCTCAGTTCGGGGCTCTCCCCAGGCTGACAGAGGGAGAGTAGCGCCCAGGATTACAAGCTTAGGCATTGGCACTGGGTGAAAATGGGTTACAAAATCGTTGGATAAAACTTTATAAAATTAAAAATGCCTAACTACCACATGTCAGGGCAGTCAACAAGGTATAGACTATTTCTGACTGACAATTCAGATTATCATCTAGACCAGGGATAGGCACGGGTGCCAACATTGGCACAGGGGAGGGTGATCACTGGCACACTGGCATTGATATTATTCTGGCCACGTGAAGCTACACTGACATATGTGAGAGAGAGGATTGTAATTTTAAAATAAAATATTTAATTTATTAGTCAAATTAAGTACCCTCATAATTCTACATGTATTGAAACTCTGAACTCTTCCTGGGAGATAGGTAGGTTTATTGCTCTGAACCTAATGATCATTACATCATAATCATTTCAAAAGAAGATACAAAAATAAAAGGTTGTTATGCATATGGGAAATCAAAATATTTTGGAAATATATTTTGGTGTGGTGTCATATTTAAACTTAATGTTGGTTTGGCACACTGACCATCAAGAAAATAAAAACATGGCACTTCATGTCAAAAAGGTTACAGACCCCTGCTTTAGACACATTTAGAGACGTATTTGAGTTGGCCAGAAGGGGGCACCATTACACAGTGTTAAACCAGATTTTCCTCTTACCATCCAGCCAACACACCTTCCAAAATCAGATAACTCGCTGCTTATGTGTAGAATAAAAAAAATACAGATGTGTTTAACTGTTCCTGCTGTTTGTTTGGTCTGATATGTCTTGCCTAAAATATATGCTACCATTATAAGCTGTACTTGTTTATTTAAAATGTTTAAGTTTGTTATCCTACAGTGGATTTGTGAGTGACAGTAGTCATGGTGACCAATCCTGTTGAAAGAAAAATAGATGTCTATCCATGTGACAGCCATTGTTAGCTTGTAGGGAAGTAAGCTCTGGTCAAAATGATGTAGGACTCAATGTGCTCACACACTTTGGCACAGCTGGTGAGAATCATAGAGATGTAATATACCGTCCACCTTCGCTTCCAGCTGACCTTTGTCAGGCCAACACACAACTGGAATAGCCACTATACCAGTGGTTCTCAACCAGTGGTCCTTGGGGGGGGGGGGGGGTTCCAGGGGGCCAAATTAATAGTTAGGAACCAAATTGACCCTTATGTGTCTGTAACTCGGTTCCATTTGTACACTCTCAGAGTTAAATAAACACTAATGATGATGATACAGTGTAGATTGGGACTCTCAAGAAATCAAAATGGTTGAGTTCCTGGTAGTCTCGCGTGGCCAGACTGTTGCCTCCCACAATTTACAAATGTTTCCGGCATACAGTCTGGGACTCGGAAGCTCTGATCATGCTTAAGGGGAAAGCGGAAGCCCCTCCCCTACCCACTTCCGTTTTAGCATTGTGCAGTGGCGCAAAGGAGTCCGACTGGAATCAAAACAAAAAGTGTTAAATAATATAAATATGATATATGTATGAATATATATACAAATATATATATATGTATCATATATGATACATATATGAATATAATGATAAACAATCCTCGCACAAATAACATGAATCTACCTATGACTCTATGCTTCCGCCTCGGTTCTGTTTCCACTGGGACTACAGGTCCGCGGGCACCGCGCCGTGATTGGTCGAATGTTTTTCCGGTCTGAGTAGCTTCCGTTAAGCAGCTTTCTGGAAGTGGAGTTCCAGACTCTATATAGCATTCAGAGATTGTGGAATAGTTGTCTGGTGACGCGAGACTAAGTTCCTGGCATATCTTTTCCAAAGGTGGTCCGTGGGCTAATATATGTCAATTTGGGGGTCCTTGACGCGAAAAAAGGTTGAAACCCACTGCACTACACCATTCTATTGCTACCGGGGATCAACGCTGTTGATTACCAGTTCAGCTCCCTACCTCATATGTCCTGCTTTCCTACAGCAGTCTCCACTGTCCACAATAAATTCAACATGACCGTTCTATGTAGCATCTGTTTTGTATCACTAATGATCGCTGGGCATTGTGACTATTTAGATTAGGCCTCTTGTGCTCCCTGAGTATTGGTTTACATAATGATGATCTCATACCAGGTCCCTCCAGTGACGCGGGCATTTGACTGTGTCCTGAGGTTTTATTAAGCCAGACTTATACTTAATGGTCGTGCCTGACGGTGCCGTTGGCCAGAAATGGCCGATCTACAGGCTCACAATAAGTCGTGTACGTGACGCGTTGTGAGCCTGTAGATCTGCAATCTTTGGTGCATGACACCTTTGTACCGTGGAGCATAAATGAGGCATTACAGTATTCTTTCCAAGGCTGGTTCTCCGGGCTGATAGCCTGGTGTGATGGGCCTGTGTCGCCCTTCTCTATAGCCCTTAATTCACCCAGCCTGCTCCAGCCCATTTCACATGCTGACTGTGCTCTTTTCCGTGCAACTGGAGTCGACCAAACCATGAGGTAAGGCCATTGCTAATAGGCTAAATGACAAACACTGTAATAAGGCATACTTTAGCAGCTTGATTACCGCACTTGGCTAATAGACGTGGGGACAAAGGCAACGTAGAAAGCACTGGTCTCTGGACACGTCTCTGGTCAATACCCTTCTGGTTCACACGCGCGCGCACACACACACACACACACACACACACACACACACACACACACACACACACACACACACACACACACACACACACACACACACACACACACACACACACACACACACACACACACACACACACACACACACACACACACACACACACTGTCAATTGCTGGCAGGATGGGAAAGGCCACCAGGTTCTTGGCTTCATTATTGCAGTTCATGTCCAGAATATTGCTCTACTAGCAATGACATCTTAGATGGTTTGTTCATAATTGTACCCACACACACACGCACAAGATTCTGCCATCTCACTCAACCGAATGCATTTCATCATCTGACTATGAGGCAATATCTACAGTGATTAGAGCATTGATCATAGAGTGGTGTTGTCATTTTGGCGATAGTGGTCGGATTCAATCTAGGAAGTGCTCTACTGTGGCAGATTAATGAAGTTCCAGGTGATTCATTTTGGAGTTGGACAGTGAACCTCAAGGTCTTAACTTTGACATAAGACAATATACAAACATAAACATCATGTGTAAGATACAGATGCAGACACAGTGCATGGCGCTGCATTGTGAGCTTGCAGATCGGCTCTTTTTGACATGCGACTCTGGAAAGCACAAATCAGGCTTAAGGTTACTGTACGGCCTCTGCGTGTGTGTGTGAGTGTATGTGTTTGACCTCTCTCTCTCTCTCTCTCTCTCTCTCTCTCTCTCTCTCTCTCTCTCTCTCTCTCTCTCTCTCTCTCTCTCTCTCTCTCTCTCTCACTCTAATGGGGACTGACAGAATGAGAAGAGAGCCTGTACTCCATTCGGACCTGTCTAATTGCCACTGCTGCAGAGGCCTGATACAGCAAGACCCTGTTCCCAGCAGGTCAGGCGTGCTAGTGTGTGTGTTTGTGTCTGTCTGTCTGTCTGTCTGTCTGTCTCCGTGTGTGTGTGTGTGTGTGTGTGTGTGTGTGTGTGTTGCAGACAGAATCATCACTCAGGTAGCTCTCCCCTGCCTCCACCGCCCACATAGAGAACACCATTCATTATAAATATCTGAGGTACTGAGATATATGGAGGTGAAGAAGAACAGAGACAGTGAAATGGGTGGTGAGGGGTGATGGACGGCCTCCTCCATCCACACCACGACTCTTCTCCCACCTGAAACCTTCAGTTTCACTCGAATAAAATTACCATCTCTTGATCTGAAATTGCACTCAGGCATTGCCCATTGGCATATGCAAGGGCAGACCAGGCAGATTTTTCCCAGACAATTTATGACGACTTTAAAATCTTTGTCTCAAATAGAGTTGAAATAGAGTGAACTCTATTTCTCATCTTTTTTCTTTCTTTTTCTCAGTGGGCTGGGTTACCTAACTGTACAGTATTTAACAGGCTATGGGTTCTGTAGTCGCCCGGACAGATGGTAATGCCGTAGTTTTTTGGTTGTCGGTTGGTTGTCAGAGTGACGACCAACCCGAATCGTCAGGCAGGGACATTTATACAGTTATTTAATCCTTCTCACCAGCTCAGTGGCCTTGTAGTTAGTGTTTTCCCTAGTGCCCTGAGATTGGGAGGTCGGGGTTCGATTTCTCGACTGGGTTATACCAAAGACTATAAAAATGGGACCCAATCATTCCCCGCTCAGCATCAAGGGTTGTATTGGGGGTACGACATCCAGGGGGTGCATTTGAACATCATGACTGGGGGATGTACTTGTACGTCAAGCTGCCTCACGCTACACAGGAGATATGCTCCTACCACATGGCTCGGCAAGGCTTACCTTTTAACCCTTCTCATGCCTTTTCTTGTCAGAGGGTTCACTGGGTTGTCCAATCTGTGACAGGCTAGACACTTATACAAAGTAAGATGAATCACTACTGCCTAGAGTGTAATTCAACAGTGGCATATACAAAGGGAGGGCAGATGGAATGTGATTAGCTGATTACAAAGAGAGCTAATGAGGGACAGGTGAGAGGAATGTGGAGTGGCTGTGTGTCATTGGCTGAGGTGCGGTGAGTAGTAATTAACAACTGAGGACAGGTGTAAGAAATTAATATACTGGGGATCTCTGGAATGAGGTCATGGGAGTGGTTGTGAAGTCTGTCCTCAACTTTGTAGTTATGTTTGCAAAGTTCTAAAGGCAAATCTATATTCTATACCCATGGATTATATACATTATCTTGGAAGTAACTGCTACCTTGCTAACTAGGTCAGGTTTCTACATTTGTCACATTCTTATTAGTTTACAATAATGGACAGGATACGATATATAACCTTCTTGCGTAGCATTACATTGGCATGTTGTAACTGTATAGAAAATGTTAACTAAATATGAGCAGCCTTAGCCATTAGTCTACTTTAAGATAATATAAACCGTTTCTTATTACAGACATCAAAGACTGGAGGAGAACAGGAGATGGGGAGTCTAAGAAATGCAGCATAAGGTGAGAATTTGCATGTAGCATACTGTCAAAACAAGTACAATCTAACAGTGAGTATGTAACAACTGTATATCAGGGTTTCTATGCAATTATGGAAAGTATGAAACTTGATTTGGGCAATGTCCAAGTATGGAAAAAATAAATGAGTATGGAAACATGTTTATGTTTCCAGACTATTGCCCATACTCTGTTTTTTAAAGTATAACATTCATAATATACATACATTTTAATTGATCATACAAGCAGAGTGTTTTTCATGTGTTTGGAGAGACACAGACTTAGTGGACAGAAATGGTGTCATCTTATAATGGTCCTTTAATTCAGAAAATAACTAAATTTAAACACATTATAATGGACCGTTGACTGTCCATCATACAAATCTCCAAACCAATGGATAAAGAACACAATCATACACAGATTACACACACACACACACACACTGACACACACACACACACACACACACACACACACACACACACACACACACACACACACACACACACACACACACACCAGGCACACACACCAGGCACCCGCACAGATTATCCATCAGTCTTCCTCCAGCCCCAGGGCCTTCGTGCTACTACCAGTCCAGGTTCTATGAAATGCAGCCCGGGCCAGGTTACAGAATGGTCTCTGTGGCATCTGCCAGGGAAGGTAGCTCTCTGTTGACAGACAGACGGGCACAGCATTCCTGGGCCCCGGGCCTCGCCAGTGCAGCACGCTGTACCGCCAGGAGGGGGGCTGCAGGAGAGAGGCTGACTGGCATTTCTTTACACCTATGTGCTTAATTCTTGTGGCAGCCTGGAGGCACGTACGACATGAATGTTTCTCCTTCAGATTGACATGTATACAGGCAGCAGTGACAGGCGGCTTGAGCAAGGCAATGATATTAATAATGGTGACTATGACGATGAATCATGCTAATGTAATGATATGAATAATGGTATTCATAAAGACAATGGTATTAATAATGATCATGACAGTTATAGTAATAATGGTAATGGTAAAAAACAAAACACAAAACTTTAAACAAGATAAAACAGAAAGGAAACCATAGAGGGGATATAAGCAAGTTGTAAGAGGTGATGTAAAACGTATTTAATAATAATGATTGATTCAGACAATCAACAGCGTTCCAAAGTGGCTTTAAGGCCTGATTCTCTTTTGTTTTTCATGTAGACTTCAATGACCAAAGTAATGGATATTGGTGATCCATGCATGTTATCTGAGTCACTTATACAGCAACTACAGTGAAAAGCTAAATTCATACAGTAGTTTAGCCTTGATTTGGTCAGATACAGTATACACAGCAATAACACTCCCAGTGATCGATACTCCCACATATTTCAATATAATCAATCAAAGATACTATACAGGGGCGCCAATGTGGTTAAGGCGCATATATCAGTAGACTCTATTGCAATCTGACAATGAGTCGCGGATTCGATCCCTGAGCCCCATGACCTTTGCTGCGTGTCATTCCCGGTCTCTCTCTCCTGTTTTCCTGTCACTCTTCTATACTGTACTATCCAATAAAGGCACAAAAGCAAAAATATATATATACACTTTTTTTAAAGCAAACAATACAGTATGAATCAGCATCATTCGCCTATGTGTTAATTTTGACAGCAAATTTTTATTTAGTTTTAGTCATTTTTTAATCATCTGAAAAGTTTTAGTTTTAGTCGACTTAATATCATAAGATTTTAGTCGACTAAATCTACAGTTGATTTTGTCAACAAAAATGTATTTTGGCGGGCCTTGATGGCTGATTTTACACTTGGTTGCATGCTGAAAATAGCCGATCTACAAGCTCACAAAGCGTCGACGCGTTGTGAGCTTGTGAGCGCAACACCCGAGCGCAACCAAACATAAAATGCCTTGTCTCTTAGTTCCCTTGTCCACAAGTCCCTCCCTAACATCTTAGTGTGGTTTTTATTTGTTGACAAAATTGTCAATATATTTAGTCTTAGTTTTAGTCACCGTAGCTTAGTTCTTTTTTTATTTACTAGTTTTCGTCAGTGAAAAAAGGTATGTCGACAAGACATTTTTCGTCATAGTTTTAGTCGACGAAATTAACATTGCCAGGCAGAGAGACCTGCTTGATGAGAAGAGGCTATTATAGGGGTGTGCTTTTGCCCCCGGAGCATACGCAGGCACAGTCCCATGCTGGCCCAGTTATGTGAGCTATGTCCAGGCCGGCGGGGAGAAACATCCAGCCCCCTTCCCCCACACCTCCTGCTGCCACCACAGGGGTAGTGTTCTACATCAGTGGTTCTCAACCAGTGGTCCGGGGACCACCAGTGGTCCTTGAGGGGGGTTCCAGGTGGTCCCCAGCTAAATGATGGAGAGTTGGTAACCAAATGGACCCCTTATAGATCTTTCAACTCTGGAGAATGTAAAATGAAACCAGATGGACCTTTACGGGTCCATTTGGTTTCATTTTACGCTCTCAATAGTTAAATTATTGTTAAACATTAAAGAATTGTATTTCGATAAACGTTTGCCTGTTATCTCCTACAGTGTGGTATACCAACATCAAAACAGCATGGAATTCTGGACAAATAAACCGTATCCAATGATAACAAAATATTCTAAATTTTGGGTCTGCCGCGAACACTTTCAAGATTTGGTGAAGTGGGCCCTGATCCAGAAAAGGCATGAGAACCACTGCCCTACCACCGTACCGTCCACTGACTGACAACCTGCTCTGAAGCCTATCATCCCCTAACACACTTAATGGAACGACCAGATGACAGATACATGTGTGGCCGGTTTAGCAGTTACTCAGATGCAGCATATAGCACATGTTGTCCATGCATGGGACGACGTGTGTGTGTGTGTGTGTGTGTGTGTGTGTGTGTGTGTGTGTGTGTGTGTGTGTGTGTGTGTGTGTGTGTGTGTGTGTGTGTGTGTGTGTGTGTGTGTGTGTGTGTGTGTGTGTGTGTGTGTGTGTGTGTGTGTGTGTGTGTGTGTGTGTGTGTGTGTGTGTGTGTGTGTGCGTGCGTGTGCGTGCACACACACGCATGAACCACGTTCAACCTGGAGTCCCTATCTTGGTCATGTCATTATTGAAAAAATAAGTCCAAAAATGTTAACCTTTTCAGTGAAACAAGGTCAAAATAGCAGATAACTAAATGTTAAAATCTTCCAGGAGAAGAAATGTAAAAAGGTAGTAGATCTACAGGTTCACAATCCGTTAACGACATGGATCACTATAGCTATTTTTACTATTCGTCTAACAACGAAGTATGTAGGGCTTATTATATAGATGTGGTGTGATGTGGTTAACACACAAATGCATGCACACTAAACGCATGCATATGCACGGCATGCATTCTGTTTGTGCTCTCTCTTCGAGTGTCTCTTTCCAGCCTCCCATGTGAACAGGGTCATGAGATGTATATTCCACGTGGCAGTTCACTGGCACGTAGGGTTTGTAACACAAACAGAGAGCTCTGGAGCGAGCGCATTCAACGGGCTGGCATTCTGCGAAACCGTGCCACATTTCTCCGCAATCACACATTTTGCCACTCTTGAACAAAACATCTTGCCGGGCGTGGACGTAATGTTCCAAGAAGAAGCAAAGCATGGTGGGTTGCCTCTGCCAACTCCGCAGGCTAGAGGGAGATTACAGTGATTACGTTTTTGAGCAATCGCAGTATGGAGGGGACGTATGTACTGTACAGTACGTGCTTGCTCGGGGGTCGTGGGTGGAGGTAAATGCAGGAGAACATTGGCAAAGTTTCACTGCTGGAGGGAGGAACACAAAAACACACAAACAAAAACGTGAACGTGAGCCTGTGACCTCGAAATGACTGCTGAAACACGGTGTCCTCATTTTGTAATTATCCTCGTCCGGAGATGAGGTCAGGGGCGAGAGAAAGAGAGGGACAGAGTGTGAGAGAGAGAAGGGTTGAAAACAAGAAGTCGGAAGATAGATAGATAGATAGATAGATATGAGGTGGTGGGGATGGGAGCAAGAGAATGAAAAGGAGAGATGTATAAGGGACATGTCAAAAATCAGACATGAATAGATGGATGGATGGATGGATGGATGATGGATGGATGGATAGATATGAAGGTAGTTGGTGAGGATGGGAGCGAGAGAATGAAAAGTAGAGGAGGAGAAGAAGAAGGGACATAAAAAATAAGGGAGAGAGAGAGAGGGAGAGAGAGAGAGAATGGTGGAGCTCGCTGCTTGGTGTGAGTGAGCATGGGAAATGCGTGGGATTTCTGGACCGTCACTGTGGACCGGCTCCAGACACACACACACACACACACACACACACACACACACACACACACACACACACACACACACACACACACACACACACACACACACACACACACACACACACACACACACACCTACACAGTGCATACATACTCGCTGTGTATGCCCGTAAATAATTGGCGCTAATTTAACTCTGAAGAGTGTACCAAATGGCCCTGTATATGGTCCCGTAACCATCCATTTGTTCCATCTTTTCAAATTGAAATGACCACTAAAGGTGTACACCACATGCGGAAAAACTCCTTAGCCACATAAAGTACACACATTATGACCTATACAAGAAAGGATCATAAATGCATGTACACACAAATATACAGGCACGGATAAGCTAATCATTCAGTAGTACAGGCATCTTAAATCAAGATTTCCCGAGAGGAAAATCGCAACGGTGTCCGAACTATACAATGACGATGGTGGCGTACATTATCTAGTGTCCAAACAAGTACATTGTCTACTTCAATTGACTTTATTGACATTGTCAATCAGTAGGTGTCTTACCCGACACCAACGGAAGAGTAGGAAGGCCACCCAATGTTTTTTTCAAATCAGCCACTTATAGTGCTAGCCTGGTAAACCCTCCCTCCAGAAATCTCATTTCCATTTGATTTCTGGAGTGAGTCTGGCCTGATCGCCCATTCTGCAATATTGGCTGTGGGCTGGAGTTGGGCGGGAGTAATACCGTTGACTGACAACCCCTTCAGCCAATGATCGTTTTTCCCCTTCAGCCAATCAGCAGTTCATTTTTACCACCTCCAGACTATGTGACGCAACGGGACTTTTGAGACGGCCATGCCCAAAATAGGTTGCCTTATTCGGATCCATGCGTGTCACTCCCCGCCCCTGCTGGTTCTCTAAATTTATATTTTTGAATAGGCTCTGTCATGATTAATTGACCACATATATGAAGTTAAACAACTAAATTCTATCCAAACGATATCTTAATAGTAAATTCCGTGCCTCAAAAAAGAAGTTTGAGACCGTTTTAAAAACAAAAGTAAGAAGTGAAGGCACTCGCACAACAACAATGGCTGCCGTTCGTCTTTTTTCGGCGTCACTCAGGCTGCACTCGGCTTCATTCGGGCTCACTCGAACTCGCCACCTGATTGGCCAACGTAAGCTGTCAATCACAGAACGATGAGCGACGACGCTGATAGGCTCGTTCATTTGGTGAACTGGCTAGAAACGCCCAGACAAGCCTTCAGGCCAGACTCCTTCCAGAAATCAAATGGAAATGAGATTTCTGGAGGGAGGGTTTACCAGGCTATTATAGTGCCACCATGACACAGATTTTTGCTAAACCAATTTTTTGTCACTACTCCTAAATATTTTGTCCAAATCTAACAACACGGAATACATTATCAGTGTAGTCATGTGATCGATACGTATCTGTCACTTTTCTAATATTATATTTCGATTGGCTTCCAAAGTTTGTTGCGGTGGCCCTTTTTGCACACAAAATGCCACACATCATGAATGCAGCGCCCGATTGCTGGGAAACTTTGCACATACATTCCCACTAAGCCAAGGAAGAACCTCCATCCCAATGTTTTCGAATCTCCTCATGGTGAAGCTACAACAGCCCACTTCACGTTTTAGCCATTTACTCTTGAACCGTAGGTCGTACAATCAACATATTTTTTCCCCTGGATTCCTTGGATCATGACTCAACATATAGCCCCTGTTTGTGCCAGATTATATTTTCTGCCATATCGTTTTCTTCAAAACACACTTTTTTCTACTACTACTACAGATTTTGTTCAAAACTCACACAAATCGGTACACATTATCTCTTGGGGCATGTGATCAAGATGCATAAGTTTGATTTTTCAGATCCCATTCCAAGTGCCTATGACCCAAATTTTGCGGACTCTGGGGAGGCAACCTGGCTTGGCTTTTCTCTTTTTTGATTTTTTTTGGGGGCCCTTTTCTCCCCAATTTAGTCAATTTTATGCCTGTTAATTCCACCCCACACACATGTCTGTGTGTTGTCACTGCTGTTTTATCCTACTGGCTCACCTGCCAGTGAGGAGCTTCCACCGGGAGGACATGGAGCCTTTGTCCTACTCCTCCTGCCCAACACTCCCCGCTAACAGGTGCCATCCCATCCCGTGATATTTGTCACGTGTTGTGACAAATATCACCCTCCCCGCCTGGCTTCCCTCCCACAAACACGGGCCAATTGTGTTTCGCTTAGACAAATTCCAGGCCATTAAAGCTCTCCTGACGTAGAGAGGTAATCGCAACGGTGTCCGAATTACAATAAGGATGGAAGGTCGTACATTATCTAGTGTCCAATCAGGTAAATTGTCTACTTCAAATAACTTAATTGACGTTGTGAATTAGTAGTCTTACCCGACAGCAGCGTTTAAATTCCTCAATGGAAGAGTAGAGAGGCCACTGCGGATGTGATAGTTATATTAACTATATTAATTATTCTATAACTATATAATTGTTTTATGCATTCAAATAAGTGCCGGATGGCCCGGATTGTAGCTTTAATTTAGCCAAAAGTTGAATCTTGATAATTTATTCCGTGCCTATCTATAGGCTAGCTAGCGAAAAAAACATTTGGCGAAAATAGCAGATCTACCAGCTCACCATGTAACACTAGGATACCACTTGTGAGCTTGGAGATCGACTGTTTTCGCCGAAGACGTTTGTTGTGTAGAGGGAAGAAGGAGAGGACCAAGTATAGACCCCTGGGGGACCCCGGTCAACGAAGTATATAGGATTTAAGGGGTTATGTGTTCACAAGGAGAAGTATATGTTCTACCACCAGAGGGCAAAATCTAGTCAGAAACCATTATAGAGAATTCCTCAGACTCAGGCACCCACACATGCAAACCCATACATACATAAATGTCCACCCAACACTTCACGCTACATGCCATCAGCCACTTACATCAAAGCTATACTGTGTCAGTGTTTGCATTCCTCAGCCCAAGATGGTACCGCAAGTTACATAAATTGAGGTAAAGTGACATCACAGGCTAACCAGTTTAAAACAGACATACTTCTCAACGCACAGGATCAGGACTCAGCATATGATCTTTTGTATAATAACAATCCCATTAACATAAACTTCTCACACATTCTTAACAATTGACCCATGTCGCTGAATTCCATGAGGGCTAGGGGGAGGGTGTAATTGGGGATTAAGATAATAGCAGGTTTGGAGGGGGAATGTGATGTATTGGCCCCTTAATGCCCACCAGGGCCAGACTTCCATAAACTGTCTCCTCGCCACTGTGACAGAAAAAATAGGGTCTCTGTGCTGACTGTCGGTATGAGCTCACCTCGTAGCGGATTATGGATTAGTGGAGCATGGCTTCTTTAAAGCCAAACATTGGCTAGATCCAGCATGATGTGGCCTCTTGTCATGCCAGGGATGCCTCCGCGGTGGAGGTGGTGGAGCCGTTGGGAGGTCTGATTGCCATTTTGAGATATGCCAGCGCGGCCAGAGCTGCCTGCGGCAGCTGAACTGCAGGCTACTGCACCGTAAATCCAGCCCCAGGCAAGGCAAGACTACCAGGGTGGCTGTGAGTGAATACCAGCGCAGGGCACTGTATACAGACAGATCCAGGGCAGTCCACACATAGCAGGTATGTGGCAACACATGTTGTTACTGTTCATATACATCTGTGCGTTTATGTCAGGCAATCCAGTGTATAGGTCAGCTGTCTGAGAGCCCATGCTGTGGGGGTTAAGTGAAATTGGAACGCTGACGGCTGTGACGTGTGTTGTGACTGCATGTGTGTGCACTTTTATATGGCTTTAATTACAGACTGTGAACACAGACTGACTTGTTTATTCTGCTGCGTAGTACACACTGAGGCCTGGCTGGCACCACAAACACACGTGCCCCCCACACGCGCGTGCACGCACACACACACACACACACACACACACACACACACACACACACACACACACACACACACACACACACACACACAAACACACACGTGTGCAGCTGCGCACGCTCACACTGGTGAGACACAAATGCACACTCAGACTGTGTACACAGTAACACAGACATACAAATTTGTAATCACATGCCGCACGCACACCCCCCCCCACACACACACACACACACACGCACACACACACAAATCCCTGCCTCATAGTAGTAAAACTATCTCTCCTGGATGGCAGAGCAGGTTGCATCTGCCAGTTCAGTGAGTCACTTGTATTTTATGTTCATCAAATTAGTCATTTATGGATCATCTGAGTGGCGGACCATCACTCACAGGCAACGTCCCCTAATAGACATAAAATGCTTGTTCTTTTTCATCCCTCCTGCAATACATCATGTCCCCTTTTCCTACCACACAGGTATTAAGTCGTTCAAAGTTTTCCAGAATTACAGCAACCTATCGCCAGCCATAAAAGCAACCCTGCAATTCAAAGTTGCGTTCAAATTCCCCAAGCTTACACAAACAGGCTATTTAAAGGGTATAGGCCCTAACATAGCCTGCTTTATTTTGAGTGGACGAAGAAGGTATAAATAGACGTTGCGGAGTGCAACAAGCGAATGCTTCATATGAAATGGCTGGCGTTACATCATTGCCTGTGAGAGCGAAGTTCTGGAGCGATGCTGGCCACTCCGGGCCAGCCATTATGGTTTGTACTAATGTTCTGGTTTCACAATCCAAACATTCTAAGAGCTGTTATTTGCTCTTTTTCCCTTTTACTCAGTAATTCTGCTTCTTTCTTTTTTTTCTCTTCTCTCCGTATTCTTCTTCTTCTTTCGGCAAAGCGAAGATGTCAACAGCAAGGAGAAGCGGCTGTAACTGGGAGACAGCAAAGGCCTGGAGGGGAGAAAGAGAGAGAGAGGGAGAGAGGGAGAGAGAGAGAGAGAGAGGGACGGAGACAAATGTGGGTGGGGGAGACGATGAGACATGCCTGTAACAGAGTCTGCTGTATGGGACACAGATTTTTTTGTCCGTAAATATCCTCATGCATGCTTCCTACACATGTGCTGTGTTGCATGATTCTACATGTTTGTTTGTGTGCATGTTTGTGGATGCACTCATGTTTTTGTGTGTGCGGGCGGGCGGGCGTGCGTGCGTGCGTGCGTGCGTGCAAGCGAGCTTTCTGGCTGACACCTCTAGTCACACAACCACTCAGAAGGCATTTCGGCTTCAGTATACACTCAGTGACAGGGATGGGGAGGGCAGCTCGTAAGACAACAGTCACCACGTGGCCAGCACACTGCAACTCAATACTCAAGGCCTAACCGTTGATATGACTTGACTTGAGAGTTTCAGCAACTTATTCTGGAGAGAAGTGAAAAATACAGCATCCTCTATTTGTTTCCATTTGGTCCTGCAACTCCGTTAGAACAGAGTTAACCACTTAAACCCTATATACGGTACTTCCTTAACTGGAGTTAACTAGGCCCCCTCCCCTTTTCCCTCTACACCAAATCTCTTCAGCGAAAATAGCTGATCTACAAGCTCACAACGTGTCGCATTGTACGTTTGCAGATGGATTATTTTGGCTGAATGTTTAGCCCCCAAATAGGCGAAAAAGGTTAAAGCAGAATCTGCTAGTGCTTATCTTGACAAATAGGCCTAACTGTGCCAGCTGTCACCTTTTTGCCACGTCATTTATCATGACTTACGATAGTATGTAAAGAGAAGACAAATGTAAAAATAATTCTTCTTGGGCACAGGCAGCACAGTAGCGCAGCAGTGAATTATGGAGTCCGAGAACATCTATCATTAGTTACAGTCTACGGTAGTGGAGAAATGGTTGGATCGTGATATATTTTCCAGCTTAACACTGGATCATTTGAAATTGATATATACCTTTTTCAAAACTACTTTTGAAAAAGCTACAAAGTCCACAGCCCTGAATTGTACTGAAGAACTACTCACTGATTGTAAAGTGCTGACAGGAAAAGAGAACAGGAAATGTGATATTTTGAGTAACGGTGCCGCGCAAACTGGGGAAAAATATTCTAATCACCTCTGGGTCACAGAGAAAGCCATCGGAGCACAATTTTGTTTAAGCCTCGTTAGAAATGTGAGGTTCCCACCCCCCATTTCCTCAAAGAAAAATGATTTACATTCATCACAATGACAAACACTGAGAGCAAACCCAGCGTACCGGCAATTTTTCAAACTGGCATGCTGTTGTATTTAACAATTGGCCTCTCCCCCGGTGTCTGTCCGCTAATGGTTATATTTATCTCCGGGACTGCCATTATTTCATTGACACAAATCGTGTTTTCTTAATCTGTAATTATTCCGCAATTGCACACCAGCTGTGAAATCACAAGTGCGGTGGCACTCCACGTTGGATTGGAGAGTGCCACCGCCAAGCTGTCTGGATTGTTTTTCATGTAATTGAAGCGAAACTGCTTGAGGTCACTGAGATCATTCCTATTACAGATCCATTGGATCGTTCTGCTATGTTTAGTGAATGATGGACCTCATTACTTCATTTACACCAGGCCTGATATAATCTCTCCAATGGAATCGGATTCAGATCTGCTTCAAGAACAATGGATGCTGTAAACCCCAGTCCACGATAAGTAAAGCTTTGGTTGGAAGGCTCATTGTGACACACTCAACGAGAGATTTCATGTCAGGCCACCAGAGGCTGTGTTTGCTGTTCCAGTGGAAACACTCATTACAGTAATTGTGCTGCCTTTTCCATAATTTCCCCAGAGCTCTCCGTTTTATAAGAGAGGGGACTGAGCAAATAGCTCATGACT
>NC_139955.1:12721801-12741801 GCF_963454915.1 Gymnoscopelus microlampas
CGGAACACATCCAGTGTGGGGCGCGTGCTGTGGGAGGCACACACAGAGTGCCTGGCATGGTTGGCAGGGTGCTGCGGCCCGCGCTGCCTGGTGCATGCCAGTCATTTCTGCGTGAAGCCGAAGCTGTCTCCACATGGACAGCTGGTTGCGAGCCACAGAGCCCCTGCCAGCGCGCACACACTGCCACATCCCCCCGTCTCATCTCATCTCATCGTCCATAAGTTAAGGCTAATTTTAATGTTAAATGCATATTTATGCTTTGTCGATCGACCACGTGACGTTGCGCGAGGACACCGACATATTTTCGGCTGAAAATGCGTTGTTTTTGTCTAAAGTATAAATTGGCCCTCAGGCCATACGCTGCAAACAACCCACAGACACTGATCGGCTTACCCTCCTCTAAATCACTGCCATGGGCCATTTGTTTTGGAGAGCAGAAGACTGACAGTGACTGGAACGAAAATGTCACCCTCTGTGACACGGTACCCTGCCCTGACTTAGATGAGTCTGCTGTGGCTGTCTCAGAAGTTAAGACAAATTTTCTTGTGACATTTATTTATTTACTCATTGTTAGTTATTTCATTTTGACCCCAATTTGAGTAATTGGCAATTCCCCCCATGTTTATAGTCCCTGTCACTGCCAACCACTACTGTTTGGTCTGTGGAGGGTGTAGACAGCCACGTCTCCTCTGTTACACATGGAGTCACCAGCTGCTTTTCACATGACAGGGAGGACGTAACGCATGTGAAGGAACACGCTATCCGTCCTAGTTCCACTCCCAGACGGCCCGAACAATCCATAGGAGTTGCTAATAGAGTATACCGAAGTCCTGAGGTCACTCGCTCATCCCCTGGGTCACGGAAGTATTTTCTCTATGGAAAATAACATTGGGTGGCAGCTGGGCCGCTGGAGTAGCGGTCCAGGCACCTAGGCTCAATGTAGGCTGACAGCGCGTCGCGGGTTCGAGTCCCTATCCCGAGGAAGGAAAAAAAAAGAAAAGAAAATAACATTGGGTCATCTTAGAATCGTCTCTCACATAAGAATTGTGGTCCAGAAATAAAAAAAAACTGTACCAGAGATATTGTCAGGGAGGTGGCTCTGTATCGTTTACGATACATATTTGATAGTCTGCTTCTGGCGAAAATGTTATTAATTCGGCGGCGGTAACATTAGCGCTTTCTAGCCGTCAGTTGATGCCTCATATATATGAGTCACACCGCCTGGCTCATTTGTTTATTTTTTTAACACAGTTCTTATATATGCCGCGATATTATTACGTCTATGGGAATACAGAATATGGGCAGGGGGGGCACGACCCAGCTAGGATGCTTCGGTGCTCTTTGCAGAGACAGAGATCACCGTGCCCACCTGGCTTCCCACCTGTGGTCACGGCACGTGGCCAAAGGTAACATTATTTAAAGATTTATCTAAAATACACAAGTTAAAATGTGCCATTTTTTGCACTTTTATTGTAATCCACTCGCACGCCTGCCAGCCACAGACAACTTTGACCTTTTATACTAGGGAAGATCAGAGAGCAATGGATCACGTGACCACAGCTAAATTAGTTGCATTATGGGTCAGAGCCAAAAGTGATGCAGAGACATCTAATCTAAGATAATGTCTGCTTAAACCTCAAGAATGGTTTTATTCTACACAGGGTCTTGGAGGCGCACATGGTAATAGTCGTTTATTTGGTTTATTTATATGGGCAATGTGATAATTTGTGTGATCAATTCTATTTTTCCAGTACTGTTCAACAATGGACGCCAGCTCAACAACAATGGACGCTAGCTCAAGAAACTTGAGCCCCCCCCCCCCCCCCCCCTAATTTCTTTTAGTTCACGGTGTCTGACTGCTGACTTGTGAGAGAGAAAATAAATCTTCAAAAGACGACATCTGTATGATGCGTGGCCATTATTTCACTGGACCTGTGTAGCTCCATCTGCTTTCAATCAGCGCACATCAGGCTGTATATCAGGTCTAATTAGTGCATGTGGGCCTGCAGCGCAGAGCCTGGTGTGAGACATGAGCTTTCCGTGCGCTCCGAGCTCTAGCCCGCACGACACGGCCAGACTGTCGTGCCTATATGGCCTGCATTGCGTGGGACATGACGCACAATTTTTACGGGCTGTCTCTCTCTCTCTCATCTCAACCGCACGTGTTTGAGTAGGATTCCAAAGCAATCGGATCAGAAGGATAGACGGAGAGGAATTTGTGGGAAAGGAGTTGTGGTGTTGTAAAAATAAATGTATTGTATTAATAGAAGTGTGTGTAGCCATTGTCCTGGGGGTTCAACCTGTTGGTGTGCTGAGCACATAATTGCAATATCCTGGGTTTACAGTATAGTATAATAGTACCTGTGTTGTATGTGGTAGGTGGATATGGGAATCGATAGCATGCACTCCTTTAAACTTAAATCCACTATACTTAATTGACCGATGTTCCGCAGGGTTCTATACTAGGTCCACTTCTTTTTTTCCATCTACACCAAATCTCTGTCCAAATCTACAAGCTCACAACGATGCGTACAGTGAGTTTTTATAGATCTGCTATTTGTGCCAAACGTTTGCCCCTGAATAGGAACACTAGGGTTCTCAGTATTTAAGAATGTGCAGATCAAAGGGAACGTGATAAAAGTGTTCTTTGTTTGTGTGAACTAAGAATTAGTGAGCTGCACGGGGAGGAAGGGGATAGATGAAGAGAAGAGACAAGGTTATAGTCGTATACCGGCGTAAGGGCAGAGCTCGGCTGAGCTGTGGGACTTTATTGGGAGAATTAACGTTAAGTGGTGTGGGGAGCATGTGGCCGGAGGTGTTGTAAAGAGTGGGGGTGGGTAACTGACAGGAGACTCGATCGCTGGCCCTCGGGAGACGTTCCTTAGTCGCGCTGCGGCCGTTGAAAAAGTATTCCTTGCAGTAAATCATGACATTATACATCCACACAGCTAAAATTATCCGATGAAGGTCAGGCAGAAATTCTGACCAGAGTTTGGCTGGGTTCTCCTTAACGCGCTACCAATCCAGAACCAGACAAACATCCAGACAAACATAGTTCTATCACCCTGGCAGCTTCGCGCAGTTCCTTGACAATGTCCAAACATTGTAATTTCAATTTGCACACCCCCAAATCATTACACGAAATGCAGGTATTTTAGGTAGGCCCAAATTGTTTTATTATTTTTAACACACTAATTGCAAGGCAAATGGCCTTAATTGTAACCCCAGCCTCTGAAATAAACAAGGCTGAAAAATGAAAGTGGTGATTATGGTTTCCTCGGGCCTGATGTGGGATTTGTGAAGCGGCTGCCAAAACGCGTTTTCATGTCACTGTTTCGAGTTCCTGCCCAACATAGACACACTGAATCACTCATCAGACTTGCATGCCTTAATGGAGGACGCTTCTAAGCGTCTCCGTCGTCCGGCAGGGGAAAAGGCGCTGTGAAATCGGCTACCCCCGTCATTCTTTCCCTGATGGAATGTTCCATATGCTGTGCCCTCCACAATTACCCTGCCCCCGTGATGAGCACTGGAAAAACTGGACTTGACAAATAATATCGTTGCCATCGAGTGGAAACCTTGTATGTCCAAAACTATTACTTTTCCGTATTCAAATTCAAAAGTAGCTAAAAATTGCAGATCTACAAGCTCACAGCGCGTCGCGTCCACAACACGTAGTGAGCATGTAGATCGGCTATTTTTGCTACTTTTGAGTGACACTGTAGTATGATGAAGTAGGGCATTAATTTACGAAAGAAACATGAAAAGTTTAAATATGGAGATACAAGGTTTCTGCCCGGCAGCAACGATATCTATCAATGCCTCTTTTTCCAAGAAAACAGCTCAATAGTTATCGTGTGACCAGCAAAAATGCACAAACTGCCATATAATGTACAAGGAGGATTTTTAATGCTGCAATTAGAATAATCTTAAATGTCTGTATTATGATTCTTTATATGGCAGAGCTAAGCAAGAGGCATTACCCAGTGGCCTGCGACCTCTGTTTCTGTTATGAGATGTGACTGACCACCAGTTAAGCAAACATGGAACTCTTTTTTATTTTTCCACTATTCCTCCAGCACACTATGGAAGCCTCCACATGTCAAACATAGTATAAAACCTGCATATCTTTGCATATTCTCTGTTCTTTTTTCCAGCGTGGCACCTAGGGGGCGAGCCGTCTAGGGGAGCATTCATCTTTGTGTGTGTGTGTGTGTGTGTGTGTGCGTGCGTGCGTGCGTGCGTGCGTGCCAGCTCATTTCGCAAACCACTGGACCGACCAGTACCACATTTCTTGTGCACACTGCCAGTAGGGCAGGGAAGTGTCATAATCTCAGACCCACGGTCTTGCCGATTAGTCCAAATATGGCGTTCCACCCTGACGTCATCAACATGACATCCGCAGGAAAGCCACGCCTTTATTAGACCCCACCTTTTTTTTCCCACAATGCTATCCATAACAGAATCTTTCATAACATAACAGAAAGTCAATGTTTATTTTTTGCTTTTTATCCTTTTCTCCCCAATTTAGTCATTATGCCAATTGATCCCAAACACATTTATGTGTGTTGTCACTGCTTTTGTATCCTAATGGCTCACCTGCCAATGAGGAGCCTCCACCGGGAGGAAGTAGAGCCTTCGTCTTAAACCTCCCGCCCCGGCCCGTCGGAGTACAGTGACTAATATCGCCCTCCACGCTCGGACACGAGCCAATTGTGTTTATGTAGACGTTCGACAAAGCCAGATGCACCACGGTGGATTCGAACCCCCAGACTCCGCGTGGTGGGCAGGTACTTTACCACTGCGCCACCCGAGTACTAAAATATATATTTTTAGCACCACTTTTTGGTGCCACCACAAACACCAAAACAAGTCCAACACTTAAAGATCCAGGGCCCTATTTTCACGATGCTAATTAACGCCTGGTGCAAAGTCTTAACTTGCGCTGTGTGGGTGAGTCCAGCGCAATGTTACTATTTACACTACACCATCATGGCCGTTGGGGCGAGCGCAATGCACTAAACAGCCCTGAATTAGTCCTGGGTGTGTCTTGGGCATTATATTAATAAAACCAATCCAAAACCAAAGAGTGTCGGGTACCATCACCGTTAAGAACAGTTTGCGCCCTGTGCAAGGCACAGTGCTGTCTGGCGAGATCAAAAGACCACAGAATGCTTTCCTAGAAACAAAACCAATGTCCTGTTTGAAGTGAAGCAAGCAAGTTTAAAATCTACTAAATAATGTGATATGATGATGCCAGGAGACGTGAGTGAAACAAAAGGTCTCTGCTCACCGAAACATCAACATTGAAATGAGGGAAATCCAAACACGAGTACATGATGGCACTGTAGCCAGGCCCGGCTTATTGCACAGGCTTTAGGGGCTGCAGCCCTGGGCATCAAGCTCTGGGGGGCACCAAACGCCAGGCCAAAAATGAAAAAAGACTGGACTGTTGCAAGTCACAGCCGGAATAGTGTCCTGGGGCTGCTGAAGTAGCGGTAAAACAATGCCGAACTGCGTCAGCAGCGCCCCTCACCCTGCGGGTGAAGCGAAAATCTTCTGCAGCCCCAGGCCGCAACCGCAAACCATACCCTGTAAATTGTCCACTCCATCCCTGTGACAAGGACCAACAACATCCGGAGCCATCTGCAATGCGGCCTTTTCACTCCTGTGTGGCTCTCCTGAGTGTTTCAGCAGCTGCGGTAGGTTCCTCTTCAGGATTGCCCCGGTGCCTTTCAGCTCTCTGTATAAGACCTGCGCTCAACTTCAGCGCGATCATTCCGTTTCAGTGGCAGCAGCTCCATCAAGTGATCAAAGCAACACTTTTGTTGCCTTTTCGTCTGTCTTAGCTTGAGCTGTGTCCGACTCACATTTGTGACTGTGGGAATCTGAGTTGAAGTTGCTGGCAGCTTTAGAAGCTGACCAGGAGACTTTGCACATGCCAGAAGTGTTGCTCTGTATGCCATTAGAGCAAAGTATCTTCTCCCCACTCATTAGCCCTTTTCACCAGGTTCTTAACGATCTGCATGCCCTTTTCAGCTTTCTCTTTAGCCTGAGGGAAGTGTGGACTCGCTGTAACATTTCAAACTCATAATTGCTGGCAAATATTTGAAGTTCTTGACTGGCATTGTCAAGGACCACCTTGCTGGGGACTTCATGTGTGTTATTAAACTGTTTTGGAGGAGGCTTGGGAGAAGTGCATTTTCCAGGTAGTTAGAAAAGTGGATAGTCCTTTTCCCTGGAAATCAAGCAAGTCCATCCCGACCGGCTCCCATGGATGTTCAAGGAGATTAGATTCCTATAACCATTGAATGGTGTCCTTAGCAAGCCTCCTAGTTTTCTTCAGCGACAGGTTTCCCTGGTGGAGTGTCTGGAGGAAAACTTCACACCTTACAGTGGAAATTACTATGTTGTCACTTTTATGCAGCAGAACCCTCAACAATAGGATCCAATGACATTGTGGGCATGCATGTTTTGGCCAGTCATTGGACCGTATTACCCTCTGTAGCTGTTGATCTACTATTGTTATTCTAACAGTTTCCCAATGTGTCACTCACAGCTTACAACGCTTGGTCAAAATTATTGTGATAATTGATTTGATCCATATCACCCAGCCTTATGTCCGGCTGAGCTCCGGTAGGGGTCAAGCTGTCCTCAGGAAATGTGATCCCTTTCCTGGTGATCTCACACTCATGTCTGTTTAACTTCAATCCATATTTGTGTACTCTTTGCAATGCTTTATGCAATCTGCTGTTCCACTGATTTGCCCCAAATGTTGACCTCATCTATGTACAATCATACCCTCAAGACCTTCAAATATGGTCTCTATGCTGCTGTGGAACATCTCAGGAGCCGACGAGATGCCAAAGGGCAGGTTCTGGTAGCCGTACCTCCCAGATGGTGTGTTGAACATGCACAGTTGAGCGCTTTCTTCATCAGAATGCATTTGCCAAAAGCTGTTTGATGCATCCAGCTTTGTAAATCGCTGCCATTACACTGAGAATTTCTTCACTTTTGGGTGTCTGATATCACTCTCTGTCGATGTTCTCATTGAGGTCCTTTCGACCTCAATGACCCAGACTCTGTTAGAATCCCAATTTGGGCACACGACTTTTCTCTGGGTGATAGGAACAGGGTGGGGGGCTGTGCACTACAGCACAGGTTTTCAAAGAGAGGGGGGGGGGGGGGTCACTAAAGAAAAATGTACATAAAAATGTAATTTCAATTCAAATTCAATTCATATTTATTTTGCCAGTATTAAAACAACAACAAAACCTTATGCCTCACTTACCTACTGTCGTCACTGCTCACATAAAACCGATATTGGTGAACCACTGTCACAGTCCGCTCCTCGGGCCGTGGACTTTTACTGTATTTCTCATCCCTTGGACCTTTAGTGCCCTTTTATGGTCGTGGACACTTTAGGCCTGTTCTTTAGACCTGTCACGGTCCGCTCCTCGGGCCGTGGACTTTGACTTTATTATTTAGACCTTCCTGCCCTTATAAGGTTGTAGACTATTTAGGACTGTTTTGTTGTATCGTTCCTTTTGTGTTCTGTTACTCTGTTGTTGTTGTTGCCCTGCTTTTGTGTACCTTATTTTGTAGTATTGTTTCCGGTTCTGTTCACTTACTGTTGCCTGTCTTGTCTCTCCTACCTTGTGATTAGTCATGTTCTCCTCCTGTGTCCTCTTAGTCCCCCAGCCTATCCCAGTGTTGATTGTCTGTTGAGTTCACCTGTGTCTTAGTATTTCCCTGTCCATTTAATCCCTGTGTTTGCACCTTGTTTTTGCTTGTTCATTATCTTATGTTGCGTGTAGTATTGTCTTGGTTTCTGTTCCTGTTTGGATTCCTACATTTTGAGTAATTAAACACTTTGAATCGACCTGTTCAGCCTCTGTCTCCTCCTGCACTTGGGTCCTACAATCTGCCCTGACTCAGACCGTGACAACCATACATTTTTATTTTACTAGACAATTTCTGTCATTGGAAATATAGCATGAATAATACATTCAGTTCACTTACCCAAAACTACATGCGAAGACAATTTATTTCATATACTGGCAGAGTGGATTTTGAACTGTTTCGCAATGCAATTAGGAGTATCTCGCTCACAGTGCACAGGCGCAACCAATAGACATGCATAGATGTGTATAACTGTAGTTCACTTTCCCAGAAAGTGGCATAAACATTTCCTGTTTGAACCGGAAAGACATATAAAGGTGTTGTGTGTTTCCAGGAAACAAACAGGAAATGTTTATGGTACTTTCTGGAGAAGGGAACTACAGTTATGCACAGAGCCTATATACACTAGATCAGATGACAAACAATATTTGGACTTATATCATACCCTGATATACAATCCAGGGTTACGGTATACCAAAGTTCAACATTGCTTTAAGAGTACGAGATGTCTCAGATCGGAATGTCCATTTAATAAAGCACAAAAAGACCCCTGGGGAAATCACTGATACGGATCTAATGAAGCCTAGCTCCTGAACATTAGAAGTCCAGTTCACAGAGAATGTTCAAACCAACATGTCAATATTACTTGAAAGCTACTGCAGCTGGGAAAAGTGGTGAGCAGGAAGTAGCACTGCTTCTGACAACTGTGGGCACACAAGCCAATGCCATTGGCATTGAAATATACAATACTGCATGTTTGGTATTACAGAAGCTGGGGATAAAGACAAGCTAAACAAAGGCGTCTAACACATCAATTATTATTGCTCACTGCAAAATAATTAAGCGTAGCAGTGACGTGTTTTAGTGCTGAGTGTATGTGGGATTCTGCAAATTGAAGGTGCCACATTATGTGCTGTTACTGTATGGAAGACTCCACACATCACTGTGGTGGTGTTTAAGATTAAACATAACCTACTACGCAGTAACATACTGTATGTACACTCTCAGAGTTAAACGAATACAGATTCTTGCAGATTGGGCAGTGTAGGTATGTGAAGGGGCCGTGTGAAATCTTTTCTAGCCTTCTTGGTAAATGAGACAGGCCTGACAGACAGGATGCCTTATGCTGACAATTAGCAAAGTCCATACCTCAAGATGTTTGATGGCACTGGTGTTTTGCCATTCACTTCACAAGAAGATATGCCCGACCAGTACTGTAGGCCCCCTTAATGCGAAACCCTAGTTGACCGCAGTCCCTCAGGGCTACTGGTGACTTTTCTGTTTTCGCTCTACCTTAAATATCTTAGCTTAGCTGAAAATAGCCCAGTGCGACAAATTGTGAGCTTGTAGTTTTCCCCACAATACGGATGCTGGGGTTTAACCGCGTTGAAAGTACTTAAAAATACTTTGATGACCGGGGTCACCCTAGAACTCGATCCATGGCTACCTCCTTTTTTTCCTTAACGCCAAAAGTCTTCGCCAAGTATAGCCGGTCTACAAGGTACAACAACCTCGCATTGCGATGCATTGTGATCTTGTAGATCGGCTATTTTCGCTGTATATTGGCCCCAGAATGGATACGCTAGAGTTCTTGTGGTTAACAAGGACTTTTCTGTGCCTGTCCAGTGTCCACACCATTAGCTGTCTCCAGTTACAGTACATGAGGCAGGCTACATGTGACTGTGTAATACTTTTTATGTGGCTGGAGATGCAATATTGCTGGCAAAATGGCAGCAAAATGTCAGTCAGTCAGACCAATGCTGGGGCAGGACCATGGGAATGGTGACAGAGCAGGGAGCAGCCGACCAGCAGCGTGGGGTATAGTTGGTGTGACCTTTTTCAATATATACTTGATTCCAGCACCCTCAGCCAGATAGTCTCTGGCTGGAGGCTGCTGCCAGGCGCTCCCTGCAGCCATCATGGCACTGTGCCAGTGTTGTGCTTGGCCAGATGCAGGGAGCAGCGCGTGGCTGCCTGGCTGGCAGCACAGACACGCACGCACGCACACACACACACACACACACACACACACGCACGCACGCGCACACGCACACGCACACGCACACGCACACGCACACGCACACGCACACACACACACAGACTCACTCACTCACTCACTCACGCACAGATGCACGAACCCGCAAAGCTCTGAGAGTTGGGAGCTTGGCATTTGCGCGCACAGACACACACGCACGCATGCACGCATACACAGACTCACAGACACAAATCTCTGATAGTGTTGAGTCTATGATACAGTACACACAATCACGCGCGCACACGCACGCACGCACGCACACACGCACGCACGCACGCGCACACACACACACACACACACACACACACACACACACACACACACACACACACACACACACACACACACACCTCTGAGAGGGTAGGGCCTGTAATATACAGGGGTAATGATTTAGGGCCCAAATTAGGTTTTAAACTGCCCTCTGTCTAGGCTAGTCCTGGATTGTTTGATATCTGCCATGCCCCAGGCTACCTTGAGACCCAGGCTGGCTTGTATGTATGTGTACAACATACATGCATACATACATACATACATACATACATACATACATACATACCCGCATACATACATGCATACATACATACATACATACATACATACATACATACATACATACATACATGCATGCATGCATGCATGCATGCATGCATGCATGCATGCATGCATGCATGCATGCATGCATGCATACATACATACATACATACATACATACATACATACATACATACATACATACATACATACATACATACATACATACATTCACTGTCCATTTGTGTCTGAGACTGTTTGGTGGTGCATCCGACTTGGCTGGGCATTCCAACACACACAAATGTCCGTGTTCGCGGGACGGAAGTGGGGAGGGGGGGGGATGTGATCGCTGTCGCTGCACTAGTGACTCCTGCTATATATGCAGAATTCCTCTGCATGCGTTACTTCCTCCCAGTGAAACTCCTCACTGTCAGGTGAAAAGAAGAGGACTGGTGGCATTGGCCTGGCATGGCCAGTCTAATATCGCTGCGTAGATATTTTCTTTTTTTTTTGCTCTTGCAGATTTGTCTGGTTTCCAGGCTACGGGTGCATTACGAGCATCATCCAATTCAATAAAATTGTATAGTGCCAAATCACGACATTGTCCCACCCTGAGCAAGCATTTTTGCGACAGTGGCAGTGAGAAAAAAAAGAACACAACTGAAAGTGCTTACCTACACCCTCCCTAACGAACCAACCAACCAGCAGTCAGCAGTGACAAGGGATTACAGTTGTGGGATTGGGAATTGACTAGAGACTAAATTTGGAGAAAAAGGGCAAAAAGGGAAAGATAATTTAAAAACAATAAAACTGTTTCTTAAATGTGGCAACCCTATCTTGTCCCAGCAATAAAAAAGAAACGTAGTTTAGAAGAAAACCTCAGACTAACTGACATTATGCTGACACAGCAGGATGCCATATTTTTAATAACATAGGATAGTAGTTTTCCATCTCTATATTGATGTGATTTATAATCTTCAGTTGTGATTCTTACTTAACGACTTCAACCCCAGGGCTCTATACTCGGTCTGCTCCTTTTTTTCCCTCGATAATAAATCCTCATGTCTACAAGCTCACTTGATATCAAATTGGGGATCCTTGATATGAAAATGTTTGAGAACCACTGTTTTAAAGTTTATTAAACACACAGAGAATATGCTGTGTACATTTGCACAAGACACATTACGCGAGTCATATCGCTGATATAGGAGTAAGCACCAAGATATGAACAGGACCAGACAGATGCGGTACAAACTGTATGCCCAGCATACAGTTTTTCCTAATAGGGAGAAAAGCACATACGCAAACACATATCTATATGATTAAGCATGGTTATAAGATTATGTACAGATGCTGGGATGTGGGTCAAGCCTTGTGCATATTACAACAATTGATAAAGAAAACATCCCCAAGGCAGCTCCTATAACAGCGTATGTTTATCCAACAGCTACCTTGAGTAACCTTTTAACTCTCTCTCTCTCTCTCTCTCTCTCTCTCTCTCTCTCTCTCTCGCTCTTTCTTTCTCCATCTCTCTGTTTCTCTCTCTCTCTCTCTTTCTCTCTCTCTCTCTCTCTCTCTCACACACACACACACACACACACACACACACACACACACACACACACACACACACACACACACACACACACACACACACCTGTGTTTGCATGCATGCACACACATTATTGATAATATGAATATGAGTGTTTTAGGGAGGCTGTGGTTGATCTGAGACGGTTTATGGTATTGTAGTGAAGGAGGCCAATATGCATTACAGTACTTCACTTCCTTTCTCACTCTCTCTTATGGCCGTTCTCTCTTTCTTTTTCTCTCTCTCATCGTTTACTCTCATCCTTAGTCTCATATTTATCGTAAGACCTTTTTTATAATCAGTGGATATTTATGTAAATTTATACTTGAGTTGCATTGTGATTTATTTTGTTTGTTTGCTTTCTTTGTTAATTTTGTTTGCATTGTTGTAGAGGGAAGCATTCTATTTAGGCTGTTTTATCTATTAAAGACGAGCTGAAATGAAAAATGTTTTTCACACGTTTAGAGCATAATACATACTTGGTCATAATGGAGATATAATTAACAATAGATAAATATTTTTCATATTTTTAATAAAGCCCAATCTTAATGACTTACTGTCAAACATACGTGATTACATCAGCAGGTCCATATGAATAATCATGAATCATGATGAAACAGAGCTGTTTCATTGTGGAGTCAGGGCTGCTAGTCTGAATCTAATTCAAAGTAAAGGCCTGACGGGGTACAAACATTCTCGTTTTAAAGTTAAACTATTCTTCTTTTGGCTAATTCCCATTAGGGTTCAACACAGCAGATCATCTGTTTCCATCTCGTTCTGCTCTCTGCATCTTCCTCGGTCACTCCAGCCACCTTGCATGTCCTCTCTCACCGCAACCATAAACCTCCACTTTGACCTTCCTCTTCTCCTCTTGCCTGGCAGCTCCATCTTCAGCATCCTTCTCCCAATGTGCCCCTCATCTCCTCCACACATGTCCAAACCATCTCAACCTTGCCTCCTCTTGCTTTATTCCTACATTTCCTAATCTGGCCTGTTCCTCTAATGTAGTCATGTGTGATTTTGTCAGACCTTTTCGTCACTCCCAATGACAATCGTAGCATCCTCAATTCTGCCACCTCCAGCTCCACCTCCTGTCTTTTCGTAAGTGCCGCTGTTTACAAGCCGTACTGCATGGCTGGTCTCACTACCGTCTCATACATCTTCCCTCTGACTCTTGCTGGTAACCTTCTGTCACAAATCACTCCCTGACACTTTCCTCCACCTGTGCCTGCACTCTCTTCTTCCTCGCTTCCACACTATACATTACTTTGGTTAGTTGACCAAAGGTATTTTTACCCGCTTGCAGAGCTGCGGGTCTATTTACAGACTGACCTACTAGTCGACAGATTTCCGACATGTATTCGACAGATTTTTTGCGTGATTGGCTGTCGCTTAAGCCAATGGGGATACTTTCTATACTCTGAACGGGCGGCCTCGTCCTCCCAAGCTATGGGACTAGACACGCCTCTCTCAGTGGATTCTGAGCGCTAGCCGAATTTGGCTAATAGTTAGCTTGTATGATGTTACTAACTAACTGTTTTTAGCCAAACGCGGTCTCCATTAGTTATCGACGCAAGTTGCGTTATTAATCCCGTAATTTTCATGTATTGTACATCCCAAAATAAAATGTATTAACCATGTTATGGTGCTGTAATGACTTCATATTTTCGCAACATAATGTCCTTTACACGGGCCTTGCAAAAGAGGATCGCTTCCGCATTTTCTTCTTCGTTGGTCCAAATAATGATACGGTTGCCAGATTTTTGAGAGAGAAATAAGCAACCAGGTCAATGAAAAAAAAAAAGCCTGCCGCAAGCGGGGATATTATGACTTTATGTCATTTCTTGTTTAATCTGTGATCTGTGAACATCCACTTATATTTTAGGTCAGATATCAATTTGGTGGGGGCACGGTGGCGCAGTCGGTAGCGCTGTCGCCTCACAGCTAGAAGGTCCTGGGTTCGATTCCCGCCAGGGACGCTGTGGGCGCTGGGGGCGTGTTCTCTCCTCCACGTCATCGGCGCCCATACCCTAGGTGGGGTTGGTGAAAGGGCCTACTCTGTGTGGAGTTTGCATGTTCTCCCCGTGTCTCCTAGGGTAGTTAATACCCTCACAAAAACATGTAGTAATCCTGGTCACTATACTGCCTCCCCCTGGTCAGCCGGGGCGCCTGATGGAGGAGAAGGGAACTGGTTGGAATAACGTGTTCCTTCCACGCGCTATGTCCAACCAGGGAAACTCCCCCCTGTCGGGTGATAAGAAGCGGCCTGCTTGCTCCTCATGCATTGAAGGAGGCATGAGCTTCAGCTTGGGCTCTCCCGAGGCTGGCAGAGGGTAGGTAGTGCCCAGGATTACATAGGCAATTGGCACTGGGTGAAAAAATGTGGGTTACAAAATCGTGGGACAAAAATGATAAAAATAAATAAATAAAAAAAAAGATATCAATTTGGTCTGGGAATCGAGAAGTTTTGTGGAATTTAGGGGGAACAAGTTCAGAAGAGCTCCCTCTGGTGTTATGCCCATGGGCGTCTCTCACTCTGGAGAAGTAGTTTGGTAGGTACGGTATATGGGCACTGTTACTCTGAGTAACTTAAGACCATCTCTGTCGTTCACCCTGAGCCATCCCAGACTAGCAAAGTGAGCTGGGATTAGGTGAGTCCTGGGGTGGAGGTTGTGTATATATTCTGGGCCACACAGAGTATCCTGCGGTAACACTCGTCAAGTGATTTTTCATGGACAGCGATGGTTTTACCAGCTTTCTGCCTCATACAGCAGGATGGATTCAACAGTGAAGACAAAAGGTTTGCATTTGCTCTTCCTGCTGAGCCACTTCCACAAGTCCCTCTGTGGGTCTTTGAGGGTCTCTCCACTTCTGGTATACATGGCTGTGTCATCGGCGTTGAAGACCAGGACCTGGTTTTGTTTTAGTTCAGCTGAAGTCCCACTCTTGGGTATACCATTTTGAGCTTCAGGAGCTTGCAAGCTTGCCCAGTATTGTTTGAGATGAGCAGCATAGTTGATGTCAGTAAATGTGACTGCATATACAACTGCTCCTCCTGAGTGTTAGGGTGAAACCAAGCTCCTCGAATGCGCTCATACGACTGGCTATAACTTGCACTAGCTTCTTAGGAATGCCGTAAGCCTTCTGAACATGGATACATTTGCCTTGGTGGATTGTAGGGCTTCAAAGGCCTTCTTGAAATCAATAAAGGTCATGATTGCTGGGAGGTATCTGTTCCCCACTCCTGCGATGATCCTTCTCAGAGCAAAGACATGCCTGGTGGTCGTCCGCTTCTCTCGAACACCATTCTGCTCAGGTCTCAGCAGGGGGTCCTGCACAGGCTGAAGGCGGTTAAGGATCATCCTGTTAAAGGTTTTGGCAGTAACCGAGCTTAGGCTGATCCATCTATGGCTGTCTGTGCCAGTTAGATCACCAGACTCAGGGATTGGAAATTATGTGGAGAAGGTTCCATTGGTCTGGTAGTTCTTCGGCATCATAGGCCTGGTTGATGAAGTCCAGTACCATATTGTCAATTGGAACATACTTCAGCACCTCTGGAGTCACTCCATCCTCACCACAGCTCTTGCCACTCCTCAGGGATTTCAGCCATCAATAGAGAGGTCTGCTTTTTGTCATCAGTTTGGTTTTGAAAATCCTATACAAATAAAGGTTATTATTATTATCATTATTTTCTATCTTCCTCTCAATGTTTCTCTCTGTCTCTCTACTTCTCTCTCGTCTCGTCTCTTTGTCTCCCCACTATCACCTCCACCCTGTCTGTCTCTCTCGTGGATCAGTCAACAGGCTTGGCAAAGTAACAATCGCTATTATTTTGCTTTGCTTCACAACCCCCCCCCCTCACCCCACTTCTCTCTCTGTCTCTGTCTCACTCTCTCTCTCTTCACATCCATCCTGGACCTACATTCTGCCTTTTCTCCCCCTCTCTCCTTATCTCCTCAGAGCTCAGCATGTGGCAGACATGCTTGGATGGAGGAAGATGGGATGAAGGGATGAATGGTATCTTGGCCACGTCAGAGGCATCTTGGCCCGTGTCGGAGGCAGCTGGCCAACCGACCCCCTGCAGGTACCGTAATTCTGCTGTTGGTGTGCCAGGCCAAGACCCAATAACAGTCCTGGAATCGGTGCAAGTTTCCAACAATCAATATCTTTGACAGTGCAGCTCAATGGCTCGTAGCTGAAGACAGATCAGCGTTCAAGAGCGACCTCATTCCTTAACGGCATTCCTTACTGCCAGTATCCCCCTAGTCCACAGGTTTTCAGAGTGGGGGCCACCAGGGCCGCCAATTGTCAAAGATTTTCAAACGTTTTTTAAATGTGTTTTTTTCCCCAAATCATTTCGTAATAGGAAGGCCGAAGTCAGAGGCTATGGCTATTTGGGGTCCTTGCCATGGAACATTTTGGGAACCCCTGTCTTAGTCAAGAAAGATCTGTGAGTCTGTGCCCACTTGGTGTCTTTCACCAGTCTGTTACTGTTACCCTAAAGACGAAACCTCCACGTCTGCAGAAGTGGAAAATCAATTGTACCCCACGATGACTGGCTCTTCTTAAGTTGTACACATTTATTAGGAATGTACTGCAGGGGAGATTTGTGCCTGTGTGCTGAACATTCTACCCCCTATTTGGCCATAACAAAAATGTTTGTGAACGCACACACGCATGCATGCACGCACGCACGCACGCACGCACGCACGCACGCACGCACACACACACACACACACACACACACACACACACACACACACACACACACACACACACACACACACACACACACACACACACACACACACACACACACACAGATGCACACAACCAACTACCACTGCAGCAAGGTGTGCATGTTAGAGTGCAATATGTTTTGTGTGTGCTTTAACTGTGTGCTTTAACTGTGTGTGTGTGTGTGTGTGTGTGTGTGTGTGTGTGTGTGTGTGTGTGTGTGTGTGTGTGTGTGTGTGTGTGTGTGTGTGTTTGCGAGTGAGTGTATAAGCACGAATGAGCATATGATGTACACATACATGTGTACCGTATGAGTGCAGCAGGGAGAGTGCATGACTTGTGCAGTCTGAAGGCTACGCTTGGCACCATGCACACACATGCCATTCAGACAAAAGTGTTTTGACAGCAGACACCAAGATTCAGCAAGACTTTGGTTTCTCTTGCTGTCTGTTGTCACTCGTGGCTTTTTAAACACCCTTTCAGCTCCCAGCGTGGTGGGAATCTGTCCCAGACTCCAAAACAGAAGACCATTTGATGATTTCTAACTTTATGTAGTGTTCAAAACGGATGAAGTTCACACTATTCAGTCTGAGAAACCGAATCAGGACAATGTCTTGAACTCTAGAAGCTATAGATGTGGATTTGCTAGGTCTAGAGAAAAGGCCAAATGGTAATAGGCAATCTGCCTATTAGATTATGGCATATCTGCTGTGCAGATATCTTGAGCCTGCTTGACGCCAGGCTATCCTGACGACACGGGCCACCACAGGATTACTTTTCTGTGTATATCTCTGTCACGGTTGATATCGTATCTGCTGCTTATTTAAAGTGCACTCACACGCCTATGTATACAGTGTATATCATGCACTGAAACCACAACTGATGGAGATTGTAGGACAAAGAATTTCAGGCAGTAAACCTGTGATGTGGCAATGAAGTGGAGTGGAGTTGAGTTAGGGTGAGTTGAGTTGAGTTGAGGTGAGGTGAGAACTCAGCACCCTTAGGCGCTAGACTGAGGAAAGACCAATGGATTACCAAAATCAGTAGTGGTCAACCTCCGGGGAGCATGAAGGTGCACAGCAAATTCCATCGCCAATCCAGTCAGTAGTTTTTGAGATCTAGTTGTTCGGGCCCAAAGTGGTGCTGTAAAAGAAATAGCAGAGGATAGAATACGATATAAATAATTATACATTTATATCTCATAATTTTAGGTGGACATGTTTTGCTTGTCAAGTAGCAGCAGCCGTTAAGGAATAGTTCGCCCAAGAAATGACTTTATTTCTATCGTTTACTCACCCCATGATGTCCTCAATACAAGGAGGATTTTTGTTTGTGTAACATTCCTTTATAAATAATGTAATTTCTTGGGTGAACTATTCCTTTTAATGTCATGGCAGTGTTTTCAGGTCCAGTTCAGCTAACAGTGCCCCCCCCTCTCCTACTGGACTTCATTTGATCAATTAACTCCATTGTGTTAGACTGGGATTCACTCCATGTTCCCTGTGGCTCTCAGCCAACGCGAGAACACGGACAAACCACGTCACTGAGACCGGGGAGACGGGTTCGTACGTCCAGTCCATGCTGGGAGGTCATCCTAGGGTGAACATACAGCCAACACAGCCATGTCCTGGGAACTGCTAAGTTCACCTCTTTGATGAGGACAAACGCAACAAAGGAAGATTTATCAGAGACTCTCCAATCCGTTTCAATCTGTTTGTGCTTTTTGCCGTAATAGTTCTGTAAAATAGTTCAGAATGGAAGAAAAGGTGAAAGCAATTCACAGTGTTCAGTCTGAGAATAGGAATCAGGGCCATTTTAATTTGTCTTAAGCTCGAACTGCTCATTTGTCTGCGTGTAAAGCACTTCAAACCCCTTCATTGTGGCAATCAGTAGAAGTCTGCGATTGTATCAGGCAGCTCCCATGATATTACAGGGAACTTTTTGGATCCTTATTGAGGACCTTGAAGAATAAATCTCTCAGAGATCAAACAGCCAGATGTTTAGGCTTATGGTCAGTCAAGTATATGGAGAAGATAACAGACGTTTTTTGAACATAAAGTTACTATTTAATGATGCATCAGATCCAGAACAGTACAGAACATGTAAAAGTTGACGTTGGTTTAAATATGCTGATATATCACGTTCAATGGACCTGAATCAGAGCATTGGCGTTCTGGCATGATTGATATCTTGAACTTTTTAAATAACCTGTTGCCTTTATTGCATTATTGCTCTCAATGCAAAGCACAGCTCTCATAGAGTGGTAATGTCAATAATAGTGGTTGTTATGAGGGGAGAAAAAAATATTGACAAATAATTCAGTAGGCTAGCAGCAGCTGTTTAACCCATTAAAACCAAGATTGATTGATTGTAAGCATTGATTGCAAGCACATGGAAGTACAGTTCAATACAAGGTCTGTTATGAGGATTTTAAACCCAAGAAAGCACTTGTTTCCATTGGGGTCCTTCGTACTCAATTCATCGAGCGTTTTCAGCGTTGACTATTCAAAAATAGCAGAAGTGCAAGCTCGCAGCGCGGCACGACTGCTATTTTTTCTTGAACATTTTAGAAAAATCTTGAATAAGATTACAATTTTGAGTATGAAAAAGTTTGAGAACTCCTGATTTAGAAACCATTTGTAGAATCGGCCTCAGGTCTCAATGGTTCGATGTCATGACAGCGGCTTCAGGTTCAGTGTAGTTGACCGTATCTATCATGATGGACGATGACCTGGGAGCTCAATGTGTGACGCAGACAGTAGCAGGGTTGAGAAGATTCAAATGCCCCCTCCCCCCTTTCCGAATTTGATTTGATCAATTAAACTCCATTATGTTATTCTGGGATTCACTCCATGTTCCCTGTGGCGCTCCGCCAACCCAAGAACATGAACAAACCTACGTCACAGAGACCGGATTCACACGTTGTTCATCCCCTCCCGAAAGTGAACAAGGTCGTGTACTGAGAAGCCCTCGTCCATACGTCCATGCTATAAGAGGTCATCCTAGTGCCGCACATGCAGCCAACACAGCAAACATGTCCTGGGAACTGCTATGTTCACCTCTTTGATGAGGACAAACGCAAAGGAAGATCTGTCAGAGACTCTCTCCAGCCTGGCTTTTATTGGTGCGCTTTTATTTGCCAGGATTTTAATAGACACCAGACTCATGCTGTTAAATGTCATTAAAAACCCAATACACGAAGAA
>NC_139955.1:12751801-12761801 GCF_963454915.1 Gymnoscopelus microlampas
CCTGCTCTGCTCCTGCCTGTCTGTTCTACTTTGGGTCCTAAACTCCTGCCTCGCACTGTGACAGCTTGTAGATCACCTATTTTACAGCCCAAGTCAGCAAGCAGCATCTACAAGTCCGCATGCAAAAAACGGGAGGCATGCGTTAATCCGACAGACCTTTTCTCCGACTATGTGGCATCCGCGTGCGGTTAGGGTTAGGGTGCGGGTTTGGTTCGGGTTTAGTATTGGAAACGTCGGAGCGCTGCGCTGTCGGAGGAATGCGCTGTCGGACTAACGTACTGCACCCGCAAAAAACTATATACTGTATCAGCAGCAGCAGCGCGCACACACACACACACACACACACACACACACACACACACACACACACACACACACACACACACACACACACACACACACACACTCACCAACCTCCTCGCCTGACAACCCCCTACATGAGCACACCCATCAGCCCCCATATATCTACAATATTCACTGGTTCTCTTACTAATGATTAGGATACATAATGTTTTATATATCATTTATTTAATGTTAATAAAACATCAACTGATTCACAAACTTGGACACATCATGTGTCTAAGTGTGTTGTTTCCTGGAGTCACTGGGTGTTTCGGGTCTTGCAACAGACACCCTCCTCCAGGCGACCCGGCCGAGGCTGATCAGACCCCGGCCTGTGTCCAAGTGGCATGCTACTTCCCCCACTGTCTCTTGGGGGTTAGAGACAGTGTTAATTAGGGGTTAGGGTTAGCCTGGCACTAGACAGACCGACAACGCGGATACACTCACACTTGGAATGTACAGTATGTGAGTGAATCAACGCCATCAGTCCGGCCAATGCCAGGTCAGGTTAGGTGAGATGTGAATACCTTAGTTTTGAACATCTTTTTGAATTTGGTGACTGATGTGCACATTTTTAGTTCTTTATCCAAGTTGTTCCATAACCCTTTTACAGATAGGCCTATACATCTAGCTTTTGTGTTAGTCCTTCTGTACAAGCATCTGTGTACTGTAGAATGAGCGCTTTCAAAAGAAGTGTGTGTGTGTGTGTGTGTGTGTGTGTGTGTGTGTGTGTGTGTGTGTGTGTGTGTGTGTGTGTGTGTGTGTGTGTGTGTGTGTGTGTTGGGGGGGGGGTGTCTAAGCAGGGAACACCTGCTTAACATTCTCTGACAGTCACTTTCACCTTTCTGTGTCACAGTAGAAGCGTTTGCCAGTAAACGTGATGGAACCGAAGCCGGCAGGTGAGAACTCACAGTGGGCGAAGAGGCATGTCCTCAAAAGCCTGCCCCAATCGTTGTTATCGGCTGAGACAAAAATTAGGGAACGCTCATTTTGGTTCACAACCTGTTACGGTCCACTACGGCTTGCAAACTCGGACGGAATGCTTGTCTTGTTTTCAAGTAATTTAAAAAGTAATTTACAAAGTCGCACACACGCAAGACGTTGAGGGAACTAAAACGAGCGCTCCCCAAAACAACTGGCTTGGAAATGGCTTACACGTGGTGGAGAGAGGTGTTCTAATGAAACGTTACACACTTTACATACTCTGCATAGTACATTATCTACTTGCTTTATTTGTTTATTTTGGAGGAGCGGCTTGAACCTTTTTGATTGATTGATTGAATACTTCATTAGTCAGAAATGTAAACAGAACATGGTACAGTAAGACATTCATTCCCTGATGTTTTTTTCAGGCCAATTTTGAAAGAAACCAGTGTTACACATCTTTTAATGGATGGTGTCAGGGCATGGCAGAGCAGTAGAATCAGTACTTTCCCATGTTTGTTCTAAATGTGGGTGGCACCAGATCATGGTCGCTCCCTCTAGTGTTGTGGAAGGTTCACTGTTTGGTCCCCCAGACTGGCAAGAAACATCTGGATGGGAAAGTGAACCAGCAACCCCCGATCAATACCCATTAGCAAGACACTTAAGCCCTGTTTCATCATTTGTTTTATGATGGTGTGGCAACAGCTCAAATATATCTACAAGCTCACACTATGTTACAATGTGACACGTTATGGGCTTGTAGATTGAGTCATTTTGAAAACACTAGAGGATCGGGCCACACCAACGTCGCACCGCCGATCCGACTAATTTGTCAGAGTACCCGTTGTACCCGTCTGTCTGTGTCCCTTTAGTGCCCATATATGGAGATGTCTGTTTCACCTAATAATAAACAGAAAATAGAATAATAGAAAAAGAATAATAACCTAATAATCATATGCCTAAAATAGGGACGCCAGGTTTAAAGTGATAAACCTCTAACTGCTCTAGTGGTGCTGTTCAGTGGCCCCTGCTGTGGTTGTACTGAGCAGCTTCCGGTTGTGACTGTGATGTAACTGTATGAGTGTGAAGAATCAATTATCCTGAACTGTAGAGCACATCCCAAAACATCCTACAATTGTAACCTCATGTCACTCGAGGCTCCCAAGCATCTCCGACATGTCGGTTTGGTCCGAACCCAACCGCTAACTCACAAGCCGGCTAATTACCTTCAATTATTCTAAATATATCGCCTGCTTTATTTATAGTGCTATCAAAAAAATAGTTTTATCTTGATCGTTTTTTGGGGGGGTTGCTTTTTTTCTTCCAAATGAAAAAAGAAGAAAAGAAAAAAAGAAGCATTATGGTTGTCCACTGTGGTACTCTTTGTAGGTTGGTCCTTGGACGAGAACTCCAGCGACGTTTCCCTCACCTTGTTCCTCCATACATAGTACGTGATCGATGATCGTGTGTTGGTTGGTTCCCACAGCACCAGTTTGCTGATACCTTCTCACTCACCCTTGGTAGACTCCCATACAGGTGCTTGTTGGTAGCATGCTCGTTTTGGTTGATGTTTAGCACTGCACACAGCATTCTTGTTGTCTTTATTCTTTATAGACAGGTAGACTTGTGTCAGTCATTCTCAGATTAGTTCCCAGGTGTGTGTAACTGTATTAGTGTGAACTGAAGCAGGGGTGTTGCTCAGGGAACCTATACACTGGGTAGATAAAGGTCTAAAAAAGCTGCCCGGTTGGCACAGCATTTTGTCCAAAACATTATTTTAATCCCCAAAACATTGCATATCAACAATGTTTCCATATGCGGACCATGTTGCCTCAAACCTAAATTCAGTGAGTCGACAGCAACAGGCTTTGTACCGATTAGTGTGTGCAGGCACTGGCTCGGATGGGGCCTTGCTCGGCACACAATGGTAATATTTTTTCTATGGTGATTGAGTTTTATGTGTTTTATGTAAATGCAAATATATGGATAATCAATTGCTCTACAATAAGCTTTCAAAACACAGTGACGCGCCACGGCCCACGTTTCTTTTTTTTTTCATGGAACAGAGCATTGTCTCACTGTGAGAATACTGTTAGCCAGCTTGTCCTCTAACACAGTCTAATGAACCAGGGACAAATGTCTACCCACTCTTAACACTCTTTCTCTACGTGCACTTCTCTGAATATTGTCAATTATCCCCTGTGTCTTGGCTGACCTGACTCTGAATGTGGGTCATGGGCCACACACTCAACTGGTAATTAACAGACTGGTAATTAACAGAGGGTAAACAAGCCAAGCGCAGGGGACAAGTTTTAATGATCAGGGCATGGTCAGGACACCACAAAGGGCCCTTCATTTCTAATGAGGAGTAAGTGTGTCATATTATATCGCACTATTGTTGGGGCTGCTTATCAGGATAAATATAACATCCCAGGCTCCAATATTATCAGAATCAGACGCACTATATTTTCCAAGTATAAAGTGAATTCAAGGAAAACACTTCGGGATATTGTTCTGTGAGATCCCCAAATCAAATGTTAAGCAAGCGAAATGCGGCAGCCAACAAAATGTATACACACACACACTTCAGATTAATGTAAAAAATACATTGCATTCATTCATTCACAAGACTATACACATTCGCTTCATTTTGCCTCCCTGACAGACCCTGTCCAAACTGTCTTTTATTATATAATAATCCCATTTGCTTATCTCACAAAGATACTAAACTACTTAAACCCTACATACTTGATATATATAATATAGTATATATACTATATACTATATATGACTGGAGTCTCCTATAGGGGTCTGTAGTAGACCCCATACTTTTTTTAACCTACACTAAATCTGTTCACTGAAAATAGCTGTTGCGACGCGTTGTGAGCTTGTAGATCTACAATGTTCGCCTGGAACAGAATAGGGACGCCAGGGTTCATGTTGTTAATTGCTCACCAGTCTTTTCAGCAGCTATGACACTATGTTCCACCACCCACAGAGTCCACTGTCGTCCCATGTCTCACACTCATTAAATGAGGCCTTTGTGTCCAAGCTGCTCTTCTTTGTCCCAGCATGTCCACCTATCAGAGGGCTCGACCCCGGAGTCTCTGGCCAGGATGACATCACCTCTGCCCTCATGGAGCGTGGACCGGCCAAGGTGAGGTCCCACATGGGCAGCCTTGGCCTATCTCTCTCCCCTTATCACTCAATCACTCCTTTGTGCTGGCCGGGCCCTAGCAGCCTTATATAGACAGTAATGAGATGGAGGACTTTATTATCCACCAAGCGCTGTGGCAATATAATTCATACGGAGCAGACTCTATAATAGCACATTGTTTCAGGCAAGCTAAGTGAGGGGTCTGCGAGGTAAGGCTTTCACACCCGTTTGGAATCGCAGCCCAGAGTTGGCTGGCCGACCCAGGCCAGTAAAACCTCTCTTTTCACGAGTCAGATGAGTTAAAAGACCAGGGAGGTGCATTAAAGGGAGAGAGAGAGGGTGTGCAGTTTTGCAATTCTATACTGTCCGAAACATCCAATCACGTGCATGTTTAGTTTATTATGTGCACAAAATAGAAGGAGATATGTAATGCTACGCGGATATGCGGCAGAAAAATGTACAGATGCAAACACTCGTTCGTGTGTGAACGGACAGTTGTAAGCACATGCGCAACATCACTCAAATTTGCTAATATGACATTTTCGGGGATCTCAAAGACTTAAATGAAGCCTCTCTTCAGCATCACATGTTTTGGCTTTTCTTGACTGTCACTCTCTACCCCCTGCCTCTCTCTCTCTCTCTCTCTCTCTCTCTCTCTCTCTCTGTGTCTCTCTCTCTGTATCTCTCTCCAACCCTACCTATCTCTGTCTCCATAACACATAAAAATATACACATGCACGAATGCGCACGCACACACCCCCCCCCACACGAATACATGCGCACAAATGTTCTATTTCCATGCTTCATCTTTTGCCCAAAGCCCCAGTGCTGTCAGACACTCTTCTAAGCACCAGCCATCCCATAAACAGAGCGGCAAAACATAGCATGTTAGGCTTTGTATCCCCTTGCTGAATTAATTGCAATTACAGAAGCCTCCCTCCTCGCATGGAGTGACCATCCATCCCCTGCAACCCCCTGCCCCGGCCTGCAGGCCTCTCTGTTGTGGTTTCATAGGTTGATCATCTGCCAGGGCCCCCCAGGGGGGAGGCTGGGAGGGGGGGGGGCAACTCGGAACACATGTCTGTTTTCTGTATGTTTACAGTACACCAGTCACAATGGATGAATGTCAACTTGCTGTCAAAGCATACCACGTCTATTTTCTGGAGAGTGTCACCCAAAGGACACAAAGCCGTCATGCACATTTTTTAAACAACACAGACAGAAAACACAGCTCTTATTGGTCACGCAACTGCCGTGCAGCATCGACCGGACCGCTGATTGCCTCCCTCGCACAACACCAGTGATGGACAAGTAACAAATACAATTCACTTCAGTGCTAGGCATGTAACGATTTATCGTAAATCGATTCAAATCGATTCAAACTGGTGACAATTTAAATCGATTTAATAAGAAATGTATTGCGATGCAAAAAGTAGAGGTCGCGTAAAATAAAATAAAATACAGGACCTTTGTAAGAGAAGAGATGAAAAAAAATGTCATTTGTCTGGAAAGTCATTTTGTGTTAAAAAAATTGTGAAAAATCGTATCGTGAACCTAGTATCGTGATTCGAATCATATCTTGAGTTGAGTGAATCGTTACATGCCTATACAGTACTGTACTTAAGTAAAAAAAACAAAAAACTTTTGTATCTGTACTTTACTTGAGTATTTGCATTTTTTTATACTTCACTCTAATACATTTCAAAGACAAATATTGTACTTTTGACTCTACTACATTTCTAGGAAGGTAAAGGTACATTATATGAATTAACAACTTAAATCCCATTTCAAATAGTGAAAATATAGCCGATCTAGGAGCTTGTAGATCTGCTATTTTATTGCTGATCTGCCATTTTCAATATTATCTTTTATTTTTGAAAAAATATTCTTTAATTGATAGGGTTAGGGTTAGGGTAAGTAAATGTACTTTCTAATGTGTACTTTTGAATACTTATGTATTTTTAAAAGCAAGTACTCCAGTACTTAAACTCAAGTAGACTTGACAAGACTTGAGTAATATTTGACCAGGAGTCTCCATACTTTGTCCACCACTGCAAAAAACACACACACACACACACACACACACACACACACACACACACACACACACACACACACACACACACACACACACACACACACACACACACACACACACACAAACCGCTCGCAGTGATCAAGCAGTGACAGCTTTACACGGTGTTCAGATATTTAAGTGTCTGTCATAAACGCAGTGCAGCTCTGAATGGAGTCTTTATGTTATAATGCTTGCCCTTACATGGCACATAATGACATTTCTCTCTGTTTCAGTTAAACACACATATAACATCACCTCTTGCATATCCTCCACCAGCGCTGTGTTTGAACTCATAAGGAACACTTTGGAGTTTTGGGTATATCATATTATTCCTTTCTTTGCGGTGGTGGAAAGTAACTATGTAACTCAAGTTCTGTACTTAAAGGACGACTTCACTCATTTTCAACCTATCTTCATATAATTGGTCCTCACTAATACTCATGATAAAATGGTAAAAAAAAAATCTGCTCGGTCTGTGTCTCAGAGGAGGGCTGTGGACACTTCAGAAACCCGTCTACCAGTGACATCATCGATGGGGAATCCAAGCTAATAGAAACTGCAGGCTTTCTATTCCTGGAAAGTTGCAATGCAATAATAGAAGCCATTGTTCTCGCGTTAATAAAAATCTAAATAAAAAATGTGAAATCTTGTTGGAAAAAAAAAACCTGCTTAACGATGATGTCACTGGTAGACGGGTTTCTGAAGTGTCCACAGCCCTCCTATGAGACACAGACCGAGTAGAAAAAAATTGAACCATTTTATCATGAGTATTAGTGAGGACCTATTATATGAAGATAGGTTGAAAGTGAAGTCGTCCTTTAAGTACAATTTTGAGGTACTTTTACTTATTTTCAGTAGGCCTACTGTTACTTCTACTCCACTACATCTCAGAGGCAAATATTGTACTTTAGTCCACTACAATTAATAGACAACTTTAGTTACTAGTAGTTACTTAGTAGATTTTAATTATTATGACAAAACATACTAACCCCTTCAGCCCTATGTAAGTATGTATATTTCGGCCATTTGAAAATAGCAGATCTACAAGCTCACAACATCTGCTATTTTCAAAAAACCTTTACACATTTTAGACGGGACATTCTGCATAAATAGTAGGCCAGTGTCCAGCAGCAGCAGTAAAGTAACCAGTGGTGGAAAAAGTAAAAGTACCAATACTAGTCTGCAATGTAGAAATACTCTGCTATATAGTAAAAGTCCGGAATTCAAAATTAATTTGAGTAAAAGTACAAAAGTATTGGTATCTAAATGTACTTATAAAAAAGTACCAAAAGTAGAAAATACTCATTATGAAGAATGTCCCATTTCACAACTTTTCAAATGTATAAAAATCTTTTGAAAATAGCAGATCTACAAGCTCACAGTGCATGGCATCATGGCATTGTGAGCTTGTACATCGGCTATTTTCAAATGGCCGAAATGTATATAGGCTGTATGCTTTGTAATAATAATAATCAAAATCTACAAAGTAACTCAAAATAATTGTAGTGGAGCAAAAAGTGCAATACTTGCCTCTGAGGTGTAGTGGAGTAGAAGTAAAAGAACAGAAAACTGGAAATACTCCAGTAAAGTAAAGAAATACCTAAAAATTGTACTTAAGTACAGTACTTGAGTAAATGTACTTAGTTACTTTATACCACTGGTGGTGTTTCTGCTGTACGGGGCTCTCTGATTGGACCGTCGTTTCTGCTGTATGTACGGGGCTCTCTGATTGGACCGCATCGAGGGTGTGTCCGCAGCGTGGGGAGCTTCTAACAGACGTGGATTCACTAGGAGATTCCAATTTGCGGTAGAATCTGTGTTGCCATGTCCGCTTATTATAAGCGGTTTTGGGCTTGTTTTTCTGTAAAGTCGCTTAAGTTGTATATATGATATTGGTTATTGCGGGGATTCTAAAGTGTAGTTGCTTATTTGGGCTTCCTTCCTAATGTATATTAGATTTAATTAATATGAATATGAATTTGTCCAAGGACCCCATCACCCCCCTCCCCCTATCTAAAACATATGTTGTGCCAGGGGCTCCCTTTCCAGATTTGTTGTTAAAATGTTTCAAAACAATTTTCAAAATGTTTTGCTTTTATTTCAAGATTTGTTTGAAAATAGCACATCTACAAGCTCAATGCATATAGGGTTAGAGTGCTCATGTGGCCTCGTGTGCTTCTTTTGGGCTTGTTTTCATAGACCTGCTTGCTTATTTCTCTCGCAATAGCTGGCAACACTTGGTAGAATGAACTGGCGCGCAACACTGAAATCGCGGAGCTCTCCAGAAGTGTGCTATGTATGTCAGAGTCAGAGTCCAGTGGTGGAAAAAGTACTACATTTCTTTACTTAAGTAATAGTATCAGTACTGCAATGTAGAGATACTCTGTTGCAAGAAGAAGTCCCATATTCAAAATGTAGCCTACTTGAGTAAAAGTGCAAAAGTATTGGTATCAAAATGTTGTAGCGTACTACTACCAAAAGTAAAAGTCGTGCAGAGTGTCACGTTTCACAAGTTCAATGTATGTTTTGTAATAATAATCAAAATCTACAAAGTAGCCTAATTAGTATAAAGTTGTCATATAAGTAAAAGTACAATATTTGTCTCTGAGATGTAGTGAAGTAGAAGTAAAAGTACTGAACATTGGAAGTACTCCAGTAAAGTAAAAAAAAATACCTCTTAAGTAGCCTACAGTACTTGAGTTCATGTACTTACTTTCCACGAAATTCCACGTCTGAGTCTGGTAGAAATTCTAGGAACTTCAAAATGCCTCTCTGTTTCACTTACAGTGACTTCTCCAGGATTCATTCCACCGTGTATAACTTCATTTAGTGTGATGATATTTAAATCTCATGATGATAATAAGCCTATATATCTTATTCATATATTCTCGTCATTTGGTACACAAAGGGAGTCCAATGTAGTCATGTTGACAACATTCCATGGCAGCTTTTCAATCAAATTCGGACAAAACTTCCCTTAAAATAGCCTATGTTATTCAGCTATAGGAGGAGTCAGTCTCAATGTATAATTTACTATTGCTACAATTTACAATTCAGGCATGTAGCAGATGCTCTTATCCAGAGCGACTGACAGTAAACAAGGTAAAATATAAGCACATGAATAGAATCCAGACAGAACACATACTTTTACTTAAGTAAAAAATGTGAGTAGCCTACTTTTTCCCACCACTGGATGTAAGAATGTTTCAGCATAAACACATGTCATGTCACATCGATCACATAAAAGCCTAGAGATATGATGATAAATATAGCAGAATAATTAATTGCACAATTTGTAACAGTAATAACAAGACCATGTGCTCTTGTCTGTTTGTGACCTTCGATCTTAACACACACGCATACGCACGCGCGCGCGCACACACACACACACACACACACACACACACACACACACACACACACACACACACACACACACACACACACACACACACACACACACACACACACAGGAATGTAGGCCTACACACTACCTCCCT
>NC_139955.1:12766801-12771801 GCF_963454915.1 Gymnoscopelus microlampas
TAGGGCTGATCAACTGTTACTGTATGTTTTGTAATAATAATCCAAATGTAAGGTAACTAGTAACTAAAGTTTTCAAATAATTGTAGTTGAGTAAAAAGTACGATATTTGCCTCTGAGATGTGGTGGAGTAGAAGTACTGAAAATTGGAAATGCTCCAGTAAGGTAAAAATACTTCAAAACTGTACTTAAGTACAGTACTTGAGTAAATGTACTTAGTTACTTTACACCACTGTTAATTCCCCACACTGAGATTTAAAAGTGAAACGACTCCAAGCCCGCTGTGCCTAATGATTAAGAGCAGCGTTATAATGTGTTTCCACGCCAATACAGGGGGGACAACTCACAACTCCAAGGCAGTTCTCTTTTTTTTTCACAGCAGAGTCCCTGGTAACACCTCTGTGTAATTCAATGCACGTTGCGGCCAGCTCGTACGATCCAAGCACATTCCCGTGATGCCAACACAAGCACCGCCGACAGCGGCTCACTTTTCCTGCGTACTAAAGTTCAACTCAGTGCCTAACAGTGATGGAAGAAGTGTAGGTACTACTCAAACATTTGACTCGAGTAAAAGTAGCAATACCACACCATGTAGAAATACTTACAACAAGTATAAGACAAGTCCAGTGTTCAAAATGTACTTGAGTAAAAGTACAAATGTATTAGCATCAAAATATACTTAAAGTACCACAGGTAAAAGTACTCATTGTGCAAAATGTCCCATTTCACAAGTTTTCACAAACATCATACAAAGCGTTTTAATCGGCTATTTTCAAAACAGACAAAGTTTAAATAGGGCTGGAGTGGTTAATGTATGTTTTGTAATACTAATACAAAAAAGGATTGAAAATTGGAAATACTCCAGTGAAGTAAAAATTACCTCAAAATTGTACTTGAGTACAGTACTTGAGTAAATGTACTTAGTTACTTTCCACCACTGAGTTTGACTCAGTGTCTAAGCCCCTCATCCCTCCCTCCCTTTCACCGCTGCCCCCAACAGAGGCCCTTTGTTGACAACCGTCATTTCTCAAATAAATCACGGACAATCCCTTATTTGCTTTGTCCAAGTCAAACCAATAACTTGTTCTCACCCATGGCTGTTGCACGTGTGGAGTCGATTTCTTACAGAAAATATCCTACCCTGTTCTATATTTTTCCTCAGCACTCTCCATTTCCCAGTAATATCAGTCATCATGGCATTATGTCAGACTTGAGTCAACATTCAACTAAAACATTCATATTCATCACAAGACAGTAGGTCTTGCAACACACAATGCAAAATCTCAAGTATTAACTTAAAAAGGGTTTGTCAGGGGACATAACGTCCATGGATGACACGTTTCCTAATGCATACTGTCAAACTACAATTTGGGGTTGAAAAGGAGTCTCTCTCTCTCATTCATTTTGGTCCTCTATCATTTGTTTTATTCCTGTATTCCATGGCTACAGCAGAAAGCTCGACAGCACCACTGTGCCATTCTACGCTCGGGCAGCATCATATGTTAGATACATTGTCACATTGCTACATATCAACATCTTCTCTGTTCTGTTATTGTAACTGAGAGTCCTCCCCACTGTTTCTCACAGTCCTCCTAAAATAAATAGGTTTGCATGAGCTGTTCTCACGCACTGAAGTATTATGCATATTGCCCCCTTCAAAGTGCTGCTGTCGACACAGATCTTCACTGTTCCATCTAGCACTGTGCCACTGCTGTAATGAGAGACTTGTTGATGCACATTTCATAAAGAATTGACAGGAATGCCAGCATTTGTATTTTCCTCCACAAGTTAGTCTAGGCCGTATCTGCAATGCACCATCCTCCGTGTTCAATGTTAGGCGGTGCAGATGGATTCTGGCGCAGAATGACACAGTAATACTGTATCTCTATCACCAAGTGTTCCTCTGCAGAAACCCCTCGGCTCAGGAAGCCAGAGTTCTGTCTCCCCCTCTCTCTTGCTAGGTGTATCTGTGACAGATGGCAGCTCACCATGAAGACAGGAGAGACACATCTGTCTCTCTCTCTCTGCGTCAGTACGTGACGGATCAACTTTGTCGTTGGTGCAACAAACACAGCGTGACTGTAGCAGAGTTGTTGTCTCCTGTCGATGATAGACCGCTACTATAACATACTAATGGTGTCAACACACCCATGTGTCTTCAGAGTGCACTGATGATGATGATGAGCGCTGTTTCCATGTTGCAAATTGATTCTTACGGGTCAAGTTTTAAATCCAAGTTAAAATAATGTTGCATTGCATTCCCTCTATGCAGCTGAGATCCAACATTGCCTGGTGAGCGCAGGGGATGTTGGCTGTGGTGTGTTTGAGTGCTTTGAGAATAACTCCTGTGAGATACGAGGACTACAGGAAATCTGCATGACCTTCCTGCACAACGCCGGCAAGTTTGACTCCCAGGTAATGTACAGTGTGCGCGCGTGCGTGCGTGCATGCATGTGTGTGTATGTTGCGTGTGAGTGAGAGCAAACACATAAATGCATATAACTGCATGTCACGTACACCTATAGAACAATAGTACAACCTGGTAGTCGGTCCAGTAATGTACAACATACAGTACAAATGTTATTGGGAGGGAATACAAGAACGACTGCAAAAGTATGTGCAAAGACAGCGAAATTCACCCACTTATTTACACCTGCAAACCTGTGACAAATAAAGTTGATTCTTATTCTGGTGTCTAGGCATCACATCAAGGTATTTAGGGTGCACACAACGCTAGGATAGAAGCTTTCACAGAGCCAGCTTGTTCTGGACTTAATGGACTGATACAGCCTTCCTGACTGCAGAGGGATCAAGAACCCGTTGGCTAGGTCCTCTATGAGTCTGAGTGCGCACGGGCGCATTCTAGCCTTATACAGATCCTCTATTGAGGGCACATGAATGCCATTTGTCCATTTTATCTACCAAAAATGTTCTTCCGCAGTCGAAGGTCTATGTGCCGTAGCGTATACTGTATATTTGTATATTTGTGGCATTTGCCCCCTGCAGAACCTATAGAGATACAGTGTATATAGACATTCTTTTCAGGTAGGTCTACAGTGTACACACTCAAAACTGTATACATTCACTCTTCACAATCTCTTTTTCTCTCTCATGGAGTTCAGAACCCTCTCGTTGGCCTGGAAGGTGTGCAGCTAGGGTCACGCGTAGCCAGCTGGCCATGGGCCCGACCAGCTCTTCTTTCATACGGGTGCAAGAGACTGTAGTTCTGCTTCACTGAGCCAGGCCTGACTGAGTCTCAAGATGTTTGTCAGGCCTACATACTAGGAACATGCCTCTCCACGGCTTGAATTTATCTGATTTGATTGAGTGACAGAATATTTGTGCATGTAATTAAACACATACTTTAATCACTCTATATCTTTTGTGTTACATGCGCGATACACTCATACAACTTCTGCGCTTTCTCAGCCATATGTCATCACCTGGATTCGAACTTGTGATGAAAAACAAACATGTACTTCTCAACCAAAGGGCAATCCACCTTGGCCCAAATTTGGAGATTCAGAGAAATAAACTTTGCAGAACTCATTCTGCAGCCTGTTCTAGCAACTACAATGAATTTAGATGTCACCATTGATAGTCAGAGATCTCCCATCGTGTGGCAACACGAGACTAGATACACATCTAACATCTATGGCACTATTGAAAAGTGGTTAAGGTCCTATCACATAAAAAATCTGCCTGCCAGTCAGAGAGTTCCCAGAACTTTTTCTCTGTCAAAAAACTGACATGACTTGTGATTCCGACTCTCTGTCGTGAAATGGTCTGACCACATCAGACCAGGGGCGCCGATTTATGTCCAAAACCCATTTGCGGTTATTTTCCGGGTTTGTTACCTTTTTGGGGGGGTTTTGGTACTGTGATGTGGTTAATTTGGTTAATTTGGTACAAAAAATGTACTCCATGAAGTGAAGATGTCAGAGGTTTTTTCTTTTTCTTTTTTTGTGATGGGTGCTCTTCATTTCCCCTGGGTGCTTTAGCCCCGAGGCACCCACAGTATCGGCGCGCTTGCATGAGACTACTTCAGACAGGGTTACTCAACTACTGTCATCCCCCCACCTGGAAATCTGATCCGGATGAGCCCCCAACGTCACCACCTGGATTCTAATCCGGGGTCTCACGTCACATGGGGAAAAAAACATACACCCCTCATGCAAAGGGGAATCCTCCCCGAACTAAGGACTTCTGCAGACAGTGATATTATTCAACACATACCCCCGAAAAATCATCATAGTTGAAACAGGAACATCTCCCCTTGTACCAAAAAAACAACATCCATACATGCTAAAATGTTTATCTTCAGGTTCAACTTCAGTTCACTCTTGTTTCAGGCCCTACTTAACGGATGTGCGTGTGGTGTGTGTGTGTGTGTGTGTGTGTGTGTGTGTGTGTGTGTGTGTGTGTGTGTGTGCGTGTGCGTGTGCGTGTGCGTGTGCGTGTGCGTGTGCGTGTGTGTGTGCGTGCACAGGGAAAATCTTTCATCAAGGATGCCCTTAAGTGCATGGCCCACGGGCTTCGCCACAAGTTCAGCTGTATAAGTAGGAAGTGCGTGTCCATCAAGGAGATGGTGTTTCAGCTTCAACGGGAGTGCTACCTCAAGCACAACCTCTGTTCCGCTGCTAAGGAGAACGTTGCCGTCATGGTAGAGATGATCCACTTCCAAGACCTCTTCCCTAAAGGGTAAGTGACCAGGTCCGCTGTCTACACACCACCTACATCTCCAATATGTCTTTGCTGCTTCCTTGTTGCACACATTCATTCATGTTCTCCTGCAACTCAAGTCTTTATGTTAATGTTGCCTGAACGAGAGCTCTTCACTGGTCCAAAATGACAGACCTGAACCTTAATGGACCTGTGAAATTTGTCCCTGAGATCCGATTAGTACAGAGATATTACAGAACTGCCTGACTGTTGGGTATTACAGTATATGGACATAGCAGCCAACAATAAGAGATAATGAAATTATATTGCATGTTTTCATC
>NC_139955.1:12776801-12951801 GCF_963454915.1 Gymnoscopelus microlampas
CTTTCCACCTCCATCCTGACAGTGTGTTTAAAGTTTCAAGGACTGGAAATATCCACCTTAAACGGCTTAAACGTTTACGTCAGTGGCTCTGGATTGTGTGTAATTCTTCCAATCCGTTAAGGGTGTCCGTTTTTATGAGCTGCTGCCCCAACGGTGTATATTGCCATGCTAAACATTTAGACAGTGCCCTGATTTTCAGAGAAGATGTCTAAATGTTGTTCCTACTTATACTACTAAAGGTTTATTTACTACTTGGACTAATTGGATTGTCCACATATGGAATTTTAAAACACACACATCCTTATGGTTTTCCATTTGTCTAAAGGTTGACGTGGATGAATGAGTCATTTTGTGGCCAAATTGACATTTCTGCCTAACTCTGCTCTCCTAACACTGCAGCTTCATTGTGCCTTATTGCCTATGTCCTTAGCCTTAATCAGAATGCTTGCAATCATGTTATGAGGCTAACTTATTTGACTTAAGCAGAAATGTAGAAAAGTAGAGTTTAGGCAGATATAAATAAAGGCAGATAAATATGACTTAGGCAAAATGAGTGTGTCGACTTAGGCACTTTTCGTATAAGTCAAAATTATTATTTTATTTTTTGGCCTAAGTCAATTTTTCATTTCTTCTTTCCTGAAAAGCTTCAAAATATGACTTAGGCAATTATGAGGCTAATGATATTGTATAGCCTAATATAATATCTGATCACTCCCTCGGACCAAACTCTACTAATTACTATGCCATAATCAATAAAATTAACTGCAGATCAATACATTGCTACTGCTGCCCTGCACAACCTAATAATACTCAGTGGACACCTTTGACTGCCAACCGCTCTCTATGTGTAGTGTTGTCAAATGACCACTGGGTGGTAATGTCTCCCCACTGATTGACACTGAATTGACTTGAGCCTTTCTGCCTGAAAGTATGATTATTCCGAGAGAGAGAGAGAGAGAGAGAGAGAGAGAGAGAGAGAGAGAGAGAGAGAGAGAGAGAGAGAGAGAGAGAGAGAGAGAGAGAGAGAGAGAGAGAGAGAGGGAGAGGGAGAGGGAGAGGGAGAGGTGTAGTGGTGGTAGATAGATAGATAGATAGATAGATAGATAGATAGATAGATAGATAGATAGATAGATAGGTAGGTAGGTAGGTAGGTAGGTAGGTAGACAGACAGACAGACAGACAGACAGACAGACAGACAGACAGACAGACAGACAGACAGACAGACAGACAGATAGGTAGGTAGGTAGGTAGGTAGGTAGGTAGGTAGGTAGGTAGGTAGGTAAATAGACAGACAGACAGACAGACAGACAGACAGACAGACAGACAGACAGACAGACAGACAGACAGACAGACAGACAGACAGACAGACAGACAGACAGACAGACAGACAGACAGACAGTATGTAATATAACTAGGGAACCAGGAGACCTGGTACTGCCAGACCCCTAGTGGTTGAAGAAATCTGAATGGCCGGGCTTCGCATGACGTGTGTCCCTTATATGTCCCTTCTATGACGAAAGGGGGACAGACTTTTTTTGGCTGGGGCCGGGGGACAAAGTGACCATGCCCATGTATGGAGAAAACAGATACAAAGCCTCATGTAAGCCCGACCCCTTGGGTCTGGCAAACAATGTAATATGTCTGTGCTGAGTGACTACACAACCAGCTTCTGGCTGACCTACAACTCACCTAACTTATATGGAGGGTACTGCTAGCAGGTTGACATGGCAACAGAGGCTGCATCAATAAGGTATCAGCAGTGATCAGGTCTGCGTTATAGCGGCAGCCAGGCTCTGTGTCTCTGTGAGAAACCTGAGATGTTGAGCTACAGGTGCTTTGTGACCGGCTCCCCGCGGGTGATCTGGCGTGAAGTGATGAATTAATGACTCCGAGAATCAATCATTTAAGAACCATCAGCGGGGAATGAGTGCATGCTCTGCTGGACCCTCACAAGGTGAATCTATAGACTTCCTTGTGTGTGTGTGTGTGTGTGTGTGTGTGTGTGTGTGTGTGTGTGTGTGTGTGTGTGTGTGTGTGTGTGTGTGTGTGTGTGTGTATAGGTATGGTATTTACAAAAAAATTGACACAATAAAATGACATACCTTTGAACAATGTTAGATTATTCCGTCTACTTCAGTGGTTCTCAATCTGTGGGCCAGGACCCCCAAGGGGGTCCCCATATGATTTCTTTTGGGGGGGGGGGGTCCCCAGAGGACAGTGAAGTGTCAATTTAAGGACTTTTAAGTCCTTTTTAATACCTCAAAACGAGGGGAAAAGAAAATAGAAATATATATTTTAAGAAAATAAAAAGACCATAACTGCATCAAAAGTAATCAACAAAGTGAACAAACTATAGCCTATTATAAAAACTGTCAAACATTGGCCAAATTGTCAAATAAGAGGCTATAAGAAAGAGGATTCCTTTTTTTTTATTAGCCAACGCCTCGTGTTCCCGTTGCGAGCTTGTAGAGCTGCTTTTTTTCACAATATTTGTCTGTGGAACCAAGTCAAACCAAATTGAATGCCGACATTCCAAGTTCTTGTCAGGGTTGGGGGTCCCCAGTTAAAATATGATTATTTGGGGGGGTCACAGCCTGAAATGGGTGAGAACCACTGGTCTACTTGTTTAGCTCAAAATGACTGTGCATCTATAGAGAGGAACTTAGTTTCCGTGGGGAGCACATAGTGTGATGCACATAGGGAGGAACTGCTGACACAGCTGACATTCTGCTCAGGTTACTCTGGGCCTCAACAGTAGGCCTGGCTCAGATCAGATCCACTGGGCTCAGGTTACTCTGGGCCTCAACAGTAGGCCTGGCTCAGATCAGATCCACTGGACTCAGCAGTCAGTAGTTACTCTGAGCCTCAACAGTAGGCCTGGCTCAGATCAGATCCACTGGACTCAGCTGTCAGTAGCTCACAGTGCAAGGTAGATAATCTCGATCATCACCAAAAACATACTCACTCACTCACTCATATACACACACACGCGCACGCGCGCACACACACACACACACACACACACACACACACACACACACACACACACACACACACACACACACACACACACACACACACACACACACACACACACACACACACACACACACACACACACACACACACACACACACACACACACACACACACACACACACACTAGCCTACAGACTGCTCCAGAATCTGTGATGCAGTCCAAAGTATAACCCTTAACCTCCCCCAGTCCCCCTTATACACTGGCCAGGATGATCTAAAAAGGAAAGAAAATAAGTGACAGAGATAGAGAAAGGTTGGTGGGTGGGCAGACAAAGTCGCAAAGTTTGCTCTCATTGAAACCTGCCAAATGCAGCAATCTCTTATATAACTATAGTATTAACTAATGATAATACAATTTAAATGTCATAATCTGACCCCATTTTCAAGTTTGTGCTTCAAGTGACACGGATGGACTGAACACACAATTGTGCCTTCATTTGTCTAGCACCTGAGACAGACACCTGGACCGGTAGTCGGTTATGCAAAGAGAGACCATAAGGAAACCTACCAGTGTTGCCAGATTGTGCAACAGTAACAAGCGGCCAGGTCTACGAAAACAAGCCCAAAAGAAGCAACTAGGTCGCATGATCTCTCTCTCTCACACACACACACACACACACACACACACACACACACACACACACACACACACACACACACACACACACACACACACACACACACACACACACACACACACAAACCCACACACCCACACACACACACACACACACACACACACACCCACCCACCCACCCACCCACCCACCCACCCACACGCACGCACGCGTGCGCGCACACACACACACACACACACACACACACACACACACACACACACACACACACACACACACACACACACACACACACACACAAATGGGGTGCCCAGCCAAATAAGTTAATGTAGCATCAAAATCCGTTTTACCACTTTGAACCTATATACATCACTTGAAAATATCCAAAAAATATCTACTATTTTCTTTAAAGTCTTGAAAAAAATTTAAATATTTTGAATATATTTGAAACATTTTAACTGCACAAATCTTGTATGGTGGTCCCTGGCACAAAATACTTTCGGTGGCCAAATACATATTCATTTGGGGGGGTCCTTGACATGAACATGTTTGAGAACCACTGTTTTTAATTAGGAAGCCAGCCCAAATAAGCTACTAGACTTTAGAAACAAGCCCAAAAAGACGCAACCCAACCACCAATATTTACACGCGACTTTACAGAAAAACAAGCCCAAAGTCACTTATAATAAGCGGACATGGCAACACTGAAACTCATTGTGCAGTTAAACCACCCCAACAGGCCCAGCAGCACAGGAGACTGGGGTGGAGTGAAACATGCTACAGGATACTATAGAATGGGTGGGGTCTGCCTTAGGGACTGCAGGGCAGAGACACCAGCTGAGGGGCTTAGCATACATCAGTGTTTTCCAAACAATGGGTCGGGACCCATTGTAGGGTCGCGGCTCCATTCTTATGCATTTCCTAATTATTATCTTTTTCATTACCTCAAAAGAAAGACAGAAGAAAAAAAAAGATTTAAAAGCTTGCCGCGCGTCATGATAAGACTTGTTGTGAACTTGTGGATCAGCAAAGAAATTTGAATAGGGCTCAAGTGGTTAAGATATAGAAATTGGAATAATATATTAAATAGGTATGGTGACAGCATAAGATAGATTGTAGGAATGGCATTTAGCCAGAGCCCTGACTAAAACACACAGCAATAACGGCAAATTCTGTGTATTTGTTAGAAATGGGTGATGGTGGAAGGGTTGGAGGGGGGTGGGGGTGGGGGGTATCTTATGGTGGTGGTCAACCAATGGAGAGGGTTGAGATCTGACCAAGGCCAGATTAATCAAGCTCTCCAGCTCGATTACGAGCTGAAAATAGCAGCAGCTTATTTTAATGAGATTGCTGTGCAGTGCTCTGCTCTGGGCTCAGTTTAGTGCTGTCCAATAAATGGTTGTCATAGATAGTCTCTCTCTCTCTCTCTCTCTCTCTCTCTCATGGACATAATGTAATGTAACAACACAATAACTGTGTAAAAGCTACAAATGATTTTCTTTGTTGTAATGGACAAACTGCACTCCAAAGTCCCAGCTCATCTGTTGTCCCATATTATGTTCATGTGCCAGATAATGTAGTGATGTGGCTTTTGTCAAGCTACCCAACTACATAGTGAAAAAAGAGCTTAACTTCTACAAAAAGCTACATGATGTTAGTGTAGCTATCCACAAGCTGGGAAATGTAAGCTAGTAGCTTAGCTATTAGCTATATACTTAAGCCACCAGTGCCCAGCACTGTATGTAGGCTATGTATTTATGTATGTATATATGTATGTGTGTGTGTGTGTGCGTGTGTGCGTGCGTGAGTGTGTGTATGTATGTGTGTATGTATGTATGTATGTACGTATGTGTACATGCCTACATAAATATATATATGTATGTGTGTGTATGTATGTACGTACGTATATGTACAGTATGTATGTATGTATGTACATACAGTATTTATGTATGTAGGCTATGTACGTACTGTATGTATATATACATATATACATATATATATATATATATATATATATATATATATATATATATATATATATATATATATATATATATATATATATATATATATATATATATATATATATATATATATATATATATATATATATATATATATATATATATATATATATATATATATATATATATATATATATATATATACATATATATATATATATATATATATATATATGTATATATATATACATATATATATGTATATATATATATATATATATATATATATATATATATATATATATATGTATATATATATATATATATATATATATATATATATATATATATATACATATATATATATATATGTACGTACGTACATATATGCCTACAGTATATGTATGTATGTACATACAGTATGTATGTATGTATGTATGTATTGCTACGTATCTATCTATCTATCTATCTATCTATCTATCTATATTTTGTGTTCTCTGCTAGTACAGGGAATCTTGTCCTTGAGGTCTGATGACACAACAGACAAGGTTCTAGCAACTGCAGAGGGTGTGTGGGTAGAACATTTGCTTTTCAAATGATCTCATCTGCACTGGCTAAAATGTCTTCAGCAGGCTCCAAAATGCTATGCATCTGCTGCCATCATAACTCCTTCCATGAAAACAGAATGAAAAAAAAATAAAAATATGATATATATATATATATATGAGAGGTTAAAAAGATGCCTTAAAGATCATGTAATATTAATTTGCACAATTAAAGACGCAAAAGCCCCTTCCATCGTTCTCTCAGGCGTCCATCGATCCTTATTTGGGAAGAGAGGAACGTCTTGAATACATGTGCCGGCATTCATTGAAAAGGATACGTTAAAGGCTGATGATGATTTATACTTCAGTTGTGTGCTGGTGTTGCTCACGGCGCAGCCGAAAATAGCCAGATCTACAAGCTCAGAGGGCGTCACAGCAGCGACGCCCTGTGAGCTTGTAGATCCGGCTATTTTCGGCTGCGCGCGACACCAGAGCGCAACTAAAGTATAAACTCTTTTTTCCTTTTTTTTCTTCCAATGGGGTGTGGTCTCTTGACAAGCATCCAATCAAACGGCGTTCATCTGTGAAAGTGGGCGGCGCCAGAAAGGGAAACCCTGGCTGGTGGTTCAATGGGAGAGGGGGCGGGGCTTGAAGACAGGAAGTGTCTCCCGACTGGCCCACAGCTCAGCGTTGCCATGTCGGCTTATTATAAGCGACTTTGTGCTTGGTTTCTGTAAAGTTGCTTGTAAATATTGGTTAGTTGTCGGTTGCGTTTTTTTGGGCTTGTTTCTAAAGTGTAGTTGCTTATTTGGGCTTGAGCTTCCACATTTTTTGAATTATTATTTAAACTACAAATATTTTCATGTCATGGACACCCACATTAATCTCTGTATAGTAGTGTGTATATCTGTCTGTCTCTTATGTCATCATGATTTGTGTGCATGGGGATCTCATCTTAAACAAGCTCAGTGCTTAATGAGTCTTCCAGTTTAGTAGACCTTGTATCGTGAATTTATACTTCCATGTGCTGTTTCTCATGTCTTACTAAATAAAGTACATCAATCAATCTATCAATCAATCAATCAATCAATCTGTATTTGTCCCCCTAACCCCCATCTGAAAATGTTTTGTGCCAGCGAGCCCCGCATACCAGATTTGTGTTGTTGGTTCCAAATATTCCACAAGATTTCAAGATTTTTATTTAGTTGAAAATAGCAGATCTACAAGCTCACAATGCGATGCGACGCGTTGTTGTGAGCTTGTAGATCGGCTATTTTCAACTAAATTAAAATATATTTTCAAATAGCCGATGTATATAGGCTTAATTAAAGTGTAAAGTGTTCATGTGGCCTACAGTTGCTTCTTTTTGGCTTGTTTTCATAGACCTGGTTGCTTGTTTCTCTCTCGAAACCTGGCAACGCTGGCCCACAGCTGTCAACTAGAGGAGGAGAAGTAGAAGAGACCATTACATTTACACACCAACCGGCTCTGCTGCTGCTGCTGGGAGGAAATGCAGAAAAACAGCTAAAAAAAGAGACAACATGGCAACAACATCATCATCATCATCCAAACGATAAAAAAAAGGTCATGTCACCGATCTAAAAAAGGTAGCTATAATCGCACGACGCCATCGAGTATTACCACCGTAGATTATATTTACACGACATTATTTAAATGTCTGTGCAGCAGGGTTTGGGTTGGGGTGGTGGGGGGCTGGCTGGGGGGGGGGGGGTTGTGGTGGTGGTGGTAGGGGGGGGGGGGGGACTGTAAATGATGATGACAAGGATCGTCAGGGCTGTGTGACATTGAACACACAGCACAGGACACCAAACCGACGAGGTCGTTTAAAGAGCCCCATGCACCATTTCACAACTCAGATGATCCACCCGGATCTACCATAGATCCGTCATTATATTAGATCAACTTATAGATCTCATCCACACCGGGGTTTGTAGTAAAGAATTCCTCCGTCAGTCACCCCCCCCCCCCTCTGTCGTCGTACGCCGATCGTTAATAATAATGTTCGCGTCATCCCCGTTATAATTTTTGAGTAACATTAACGTTTGATCGCTCCCCTCCTCCCCCCCCCCCCCATAGCAGATGGTTTGCAGATCCATTCCGGGGTGTAGTAGTGGTAGATCTATCTGATCTGCTGCAGTCTGGTGGTGGTGATCCGATCCACCGGCCTAGTCCTCTAGTGAGGGAACTACCCTAGATTCTGAACAGACGTCATCAGCATTTTCCTACTATTTAAATGGTCGGCAGTACGAGGAGGTCATTGCAGGAAAAAAAGCCTAGATTTCCACACGGTAGGTGTCCGTGCTTGAGTCGTGCGTCGCGCACACGTACGTGCACGCGGGGGGGCTTTAAAAATGACCATTGCAATGTGTGTGTCGTGTGATTTAATAGGACACATGGAAAGGAGAAGGTTGGCGGAGCAGCTGTTAGCTTTAGTGCTAGTCGCAGCAGAACGACCTTTGGAGAGACGTCGGCTTTACTGACTAGCCCAGGTTGTTAGCTAGCTGCTGCCTGCTGGCTAAGGTTGGGTTGGGTGGTGTTTTTTTTCCCCCTTTACCGTGGTGTAAAAACCGTATCTTAACGTTACTAGGCCTCCCACGTATACGGCTAAAAGCGAATCAATGATTTAATCTAATTGATTCCATCACAAGACCAACCAGGCTGTATGGGTGCAGCCTTTGCAAAGTCATTGCAAATTGGTAAAGCTTTGTTTTTTTGAGGCCAAATCATATTATGCTGTAACAGCCCTTTTTATATTTTCTCCTACCCTCCTCCCTCCCCTACTCCTCCTTGCTGTCCTCTTTACCTACTTTTCAGAATAAAAGAAGACAGTAAAAGACTAAAGTCACGTGAGGATTTACTGGGTTTCATAAATGGGGGACTACGGGTTCGGAGTCCTGGTGAAGAACAGCAGTGGTAACAAGTCTGCTTTCCCCGTACGGATCCCTCCTCACCTCCAACCCCAGCCCCCCAACCCCCCCAGCCCCCCATCCTTCATAAACAACACCTGCTCCACCAATGGGGGCAGTGCTTGGCTGTTCCCCGCCGTAGCCCAACACACTAACATGCAAGATGAGATCCTGGATTCAGACAAGTCCAAGGCCTTGGACCTCCAGGACATGCAGGAGAAGTCCCCGGCCCAGGCCCAGCCTCAGGCCCTCTCCCCGGGTCAGCAGGAGGCCGCCGGAGGCCTCGGGGAGCTCGAGGGGTCACTGCCCGACGACGGATCCCTGGAGAAGGGCTCCCTGGAGAGCAGTAGTGGGAAGGAGAAGCTGAGGATGGAATCTCCAGTGTTGGGCGGCTTTGACTACCAGGACAACCTGGGCATGGGTACCAGCTGTGCTCAGTCCACTTCTTCCTCCTCCTCCTTGACCAGCTTCAACAACTGGTCCCCCGCGGTGCCGTCTAACCCGTCCCCAGTGGTGGGGGAGGACGTCGGAGGCTTCTTCGGCCCCGCTGGCTCCAACGCCAACGGGCCCCCTCTGCTGTTCCAGAACTTCTCCCACCATGCCGGGCCTGGTTTTGGGGCAGGGGCAGGCAGTTTCTCCCCACAGATAGGACCAGTCTCCCAGCACCACCCTCCACCTCCTCACCCGCAACACTACCACCCACACAACCAAGGGATCCCGCCGCAACACCGACGCTCCCCCGCCAGCCCTCACCCTCCCCAGCCTTCGTTCCCCCAACACCCCCATCGCTCCGGAGCCTTCACCCAGCTGCCCCACCTGGCTCCTGCCCAGAGCAAGCCCCCGTCGCCCTGGGGAAGTTACCAGAGCCCCTCCACCCCGACATCCACTTCCTGGAGCCCTGGCGGGGGCTACGGTGGCTGGGGAGGCACACAAGGTGTTCGGGAGTTCCGCAGGGGGCTCAATGGAGGCGTGGCCGCACTGAATTCCATTTCCCCACTGAAGAAGTCCTTCCCGAACAACCAGGTAAACGAGATTGTCATTCTTCATTTAGACTGGACAAATAATTCCAGTAGGCCATAGTATTAGCATTGACTCAATACAGCTAGTTAATATGCAGAAACTCATGTGTGAAACTGTTCCTCAGGTCCCCTCTCAGAAATACCCCAGAAACAACTCCGGTTTCAACCACAAAGCTTGGATGGAGGACAGTATGAGCCGCAACGATGGCGTTTACCCTTTCCAGGTGAGTTTGTCACAGCAGGCTGCAAGTGTACATTTCCGAGAAAGCAACAACAACCAATGTGACCTTCGGTTGCAGAGATACTCCACTCACAAATCTTAACTCAACGTTTGTATAAAAGTCAACAAAGTAGCCTTTGTGAGTTTGTGCAGAATGGGATTCAGTAAATGGATCATCTGATCTGAACCATGCCAAATACACAGACAAATTGAAACTTATTGTATGTATATATACAATGAGACTGTTTTTTCAACATCATTTTGTGAAACAAGAGACTTCTGATCACATGCCATCCACTTTATTCTCACTGAAGAGGTCTTGTGCTCCACATGATTTCAACATGATGTTGAGATGAACATTGAGGCAGCTCCAAACATCTCTTGTTAATTAGTTGTTAAAAATATGTTGAAATGGTGCTGTGGAGAATGGAGATGTATAGTTACCTGAGCACAATGCAGTAAAAGTCCAAATATTGTTGTTCATCTTAATTTGTTGCTTCTGTGAAACCAGAAGTAGTGAGTCCATTCACTTGACATACTTAATTTTGGGAAAACGGTTCTCGAAAGTCACACTTTTTGTACATGAATGAATGAACGCAAACAAAGTGGAATTAGCCAATAATTAATAAATAACTAGTCATATGTAATTCTGGGAAGGGGAAATGGGCGACGGAAGTTCTTTAGCACAACAAAAATCAATAGGTAATCAATATCAGTGTAATCCAATCACCGCCGCCAGTAGGCAACGTCGGTGGAAAACAAAAAGTACCAGGACTTGTTTTATTAGAAGAATCGTCTTTGATAGCGTTTGTTTAAATGTGCTAAGAACAGAGATGCAACAAATAAAGATGATTGACAATGTTTTGACTTATAATATCCATATATCTACGTATATAACCCAAGATGTTTTGGTGATTGAGAAAAACATCTGTGTACACACACACACACACACACACACACACACACACACACACACACACACACACACGCGTATGTCTCTATTTAACCATTTATGCCCTATATTCTTTGGCGTATATTGAATAGCTCACAACACATCACAGTGCAACGATTTGTGAGCTTGTAGATCGGCTAATTTTGAAAATAGGTTGAAAGTGGTCAAAGGATAAGTTGATGGCTTTTCTTTAGCTTTTTCATCAGCTATTAGCATCAGTGATCTGTGTCAGTTAAGTTATTTTTTTTCTTTCTGTAAGGAGTGGGAACAGCAAAGGCTAATCGTTGTCTTCCTCTTCTCCAGCAGGAGAGAACGCGCTCCTTTGATGGTTTCAGTATGCATTCTCTGGAGAACTCATTGATTGACATTATGAGGGCTGAGCAGGATTCCTTGAAAGGTTGGTTGGTTCCCACACTAAAAAAAAAGAAATGATGGGATGTGTATTCCACCACCGTAGGTGCTGTGAATGCAGGCAGGCATTTGTTGCAATGCCACGGAAAGAATGGGGAATCAGAAACCTATCTTTATTATTCATGGTTTTGTGCTGAGATGCAGACTTCATTGTATGCATACGGTCTCTGTAATGGAGACTGATTATTTGATGTCAGTCCGGCAAGGATATCTTGCTGAATCAGCCTTCAACGCTAATGCACAATGAAGCCTTAGTTAAGATGCTCTGAGAGTGGTGGGAGTGCACACACAGTACAGTTCTGTACTCTGTTTTAACTTGTGATATTAACCCCCCCCCCCCCCCCCCCCCCACACACACACACACACACACACACACACACACACAGACTCTCCATTTAGAACAAAAAATATTTTCTTGTCACAGGAAAACATCCTGCTAAATCTAGAGTCTTACAGAATGCTAATCTGGGCCTGTTGATACAAGCAACCTAATAAGTGCAACTGGTCTCTCCTGATCGTTCCGATGATGATTTGCTGCCAGTCATTTACTGTATGACTCTGTCATGATGACAGTAATGTAGCTGCTGAGATTCCTACTGTATGTAATCAAGAACCTACTCATGTGACTACACCACTTCCACATTTGTCAAGGTTAAAACCAAGTCATGCAGTTATTTCCAGGGTGATTTTACACATTACCACTACATATAGGATGTTTGCTACTTTCAGGGTGCAGGGTGTCATGATCTTCGAATGAATTAGTATTTCGGCACTACTGGATTTTATTTCCTGATTTCATATCCTGATTCTAAACACACTTTACTGTAATTTGTACAGCTATTGTCCATTATCCCAGACACACAAAGAGTACATCACACCCATCCATTTCAACATAATCCTTGTTGGTTATTGAGCTGCTAGGATTTCAGGGAAGAAATGGATTATTGGCTCTCGGGGTGGGGTCTCTGATTGCATAAGACTGTGCAAGATTGTGTTGCCCTCTGTTTCAAATTTCTTATGTTGCTTCATCTAGGTCGCTACGGTTTCTCTCACCAGGGTGGGGACGGCCCTTTGCCCATGAATGGTATGTAAATTACATGCCTAAACATTTGTAATAGTGTATGTTGATTTATAATGATCTGACATGTATCTTTAAAAACAACAACAAAAAAGACCCTGTTGTCAAATAGTGTTTTGTGTTGTTTTACATGCAGCTAGGAGTTATGGCAGACGACGAGGTAAAGCTTGTAAATGTGCTTGTCTTGTGTTTTTTTCCTGTAATGCTATTTGCAAAGCGGCCACCACACCTCACATGCTGACTCTCTGGTTTGGCCTGTGTGTGTTTGTCTGCTGATTTGTTGATTGTCGCTGCTTATTCTGCCTTCAATTGTTGTCTGGTTTTGACCTCTTGTTCTGCTGGGTCTGTAATATGCCTTAGTCTCTCGAGACAGACTGTTGGCCACACAATTTTCAAATGCTTCCGCCTAAAGGCTGCAGCATTCTACAAACAACGGCAAACTATTTTCTATTCCGGCAGGGTTTCCCGAACCGAAGAGAGTTTGGCAAGGGTGAAAGCGTTTTATATCCGAAGCGGCTCCGCATTGCGTTCTGAACAGTAGACCCGCCACCGCGTACAGTCAGAATCAAATTTATTGTCACATCACAGGTTTACAGTAGGCCTATCACAATTATTACATAATCACCTAATCACTTAAATGATTTGAGATAATCGCAATTATTTTTCATAATCGTGTCCATGTTGAAAAATGTTCATACATTTTCAAATGTTTTCCAGAAATGGCAGATCTACAAGCTTTCAGCAAGTCACTTAGTGACAGGTCGTAAGCTTGTAGATCAGCTATTCTCATTGGAACATAATGTTGGAAGGTAATGTTTCATTGGAACATAATTGCATAATGCAATTAATCAGTGCTGGTGAATTTGTGCTTTGCTTTGATATAAACAAATTACGAGCGCTTCAGGAGATGTTGGGCTGGTTAGAAAATCGTAGAGGTGCAAGAACTGCCTAACTGAACGTCGGCAAGGTACTGCCGAAGCGCTTAGTTTGCTTCGGCAGGTCAATAAGAACAAAAGTTCTTGTTTGGTTGGAGTATGTTGCAGCCTAGCCTCGATCTCCAGGCTTTTAGCTGCAGCCTAACGGTATACATTGGAAGCACTGAAAATACGTGGAAAATAAAGCGGATGTCCTGCCCCACCTCCACTTATGTTTCACCGTCGCAGTCGCATAAATAATTCCTACTTTAAATCAAATTAGTAGAAGCCTATCTAGCTTGCTACTTGGCAGAAATTGAAATTCAGAAATATATTTTAATATTTTCATGAACGGAAATGACAGTTGACAGCTTCATGTCGGAAAGTTGCAGACTCCGTAGCATTCGATGATTGTGGAAGAGTTGTCTGGCTCGAGAGACTAGATATGTCTTGTCAGGGTTGCTTGTCAAGAGGTAGAAGTGATAATAATTCTAATTCTGTTGCATCAAAATTAAATCATTGCCTGCTCATGTATGTAATTTCTTGATTTTTTGTGTGTGTGTAGGAATGCTTTTGTCATTGTTATAATCGACACATTTTCAAACCAATATGAGGTTTTACTACGTTGTTTGAACCATGGTAGTAGTGAGCCAACGTGTCACTGTCCCCCCCCCCCCCCCCCAGGCCATTCCTCTCTGTTCCCCCTGGAGGATGAGCGCTCCTTTGGAGAAGAGGAGTCAGGCGACCAGGGTCTCGCTGGCCTTGGCTCCGCCCACTGCTTCCCCCATCTCAATGGGGAGCGCGTGGAACGATACTCACGCAAGGTGTTTGTGGGCGGGCTTCCCCCAGACATAGATGAAGGTACATACACCACTGTAGCCTTGATTGAATCATTGATTTTCTTTCTTATTATTATTATTGTGGTCTCTGATCTCTGTCACTAAACGGTGATATTGTCATGCAAATCCATGGACAAGCATTCCCTGACTCCGAAATGCCCAATGCATGTGAAAAAGGCTAAACATTGCATATCGCCAAATGTGCTTAGTTCCAAATGACTGACTTGTAAATGTCTCAATCTCTTGAACTGATCAATGACGTTAAATAATAATGGCAAATACTGTATTTATTTACGGTATGACCGCAGCGTGCCTTTTCGTTGTACTAAGCTATTTCTGTGAAAGAGGCTTCCAAAAATTGCCGCTCTACAGGCTCACAATGAGTAGCGGGGCGACGCGTTGTGATATTATAAATCCATGCCTTTCTCTGCGTGCAATGAAGTATAAATAAGGTTTTTAAAGTGACAGTACACACCTTGCCTCATGTCTACTTGAAAAATGGAAAGCCTAGTAATGAAGTGTTATGTTTCATTGTAGGCAAAGATATTTTTTAAATTACCTTTTTGCCAAATTCTCCAACATATTAGAAAAGGATCGTTGGTGGGATCGATAGGGGACCCATATTTAATAATTAAATAGGAGTAAAAAATTGACCCTGAATCTGATAAATTGGTCTTAAATACAATTGCGAGTGGCGTTAAAAAGGTTTAAATCTGACTTCAACCTGCAGATACCCTGGGTATAGTATGCTAAAGGAAAACGTTGCCAATTTTGAACCTGCGTCCCGTTGAAGTCAAACAAATGTGCAATCAATCAAGCTCCAAATCCATTCATGACATAGGATATTTTGTGCCCCACTTAATATGATCTTTACACAAGAACAATGGGATTTAGATAAAAAAATCTGCAAAGTTGTAACTAGTTCATCAGCAGTTGTTGAAGGTGGTTTCCCTATTCGGCCATTGAGACAGGTCGACCCTGGTGTGTCGGGTAGGACACCCACTGGTGGCTGAAAATGTTGTTTGAAGGAGACGGTACACCAGATTGGACACCAGTCCATTTAGACATGAGGCCGATTCTAAAAACGCCTTCTAAAACCGTTTTCTGAAAAGCATACACATTTTCTCCATTGGGAGACATGAAACTTGAGGATTATAGCTTTGGTCAGCCAATTATGATCAATTTGAATGGTATTGTGTTTAAAAGTAACCAATTAGTAAGTGATTTGTGAAAACTGATTGCATGGTAATAACATACAGTAATTGATTCTTGACTTCTTGCCTCAATCAGATGAAATCACTGCCAGTTTCCGTCGATTTGGACATTTGTTTGTGGACTGGCCACACAAGGCGGAGAGCAAGTCCTATTTTCCTCCTAAGGGTGAGTTGCTGTGCTGTAATGTAGCATATCGAGTCCATAAAATATTGAGGATGAGAGTTGCAAGTCTTAACGTCTTCTCAAACGCTCGCCTCCCTAGGTTATGCCTTCCTGCTGTTTCAAGACGAGAGCTCTGTTCAGGCTCTGATTGATGCCTGCATTGAGGAGGATGGCAAGCTCTACCTGTGCGTCTCCAGCCCAACCATCAAAGACAAGCCTGTGAGTGTCATTCTGTATGCCTGTAGCCCTCGGTGCCAGCCAACAAATGTCTTCATTTAGTGCTGAGAATATAAAAATGGACCCGTAAAGTGTTAAATGAACACTGCGGATTTGGCTGTGTACCTGTGTCTGAAAACTGATACTGTATTTTAAAATCAATGCATTGAAATCACATGACACAAATCTCTTCCTCTATCTTGCATCTAAAATGGCTGCCGTGGTAGTTTGATAACATTGGGCCTCATTCACTCACTGTGCTAAACCACTTTAATCCTGGTGTCCCTATTTTGGACAAACAATTTCAAATTCTTTCAAACATTTTCAAGGCCCCCAATTATTTAAACAATAGTGTAAATGGACAATCTATAAGTTCACTATGCGTTGATAAGACGTGCTGTGAGGTTAGATCAGCTATTTTGAAAACTAATTTAAAAAATACAAAAGGAATTGTTAATCACCAATTCATTGTATTAATTCATTAGTATTATAATCGTAATAATTAACTTTATTATAAAAGTGATTAAATCACATTTAATATAAAATATTTGTCTTCTTCCCACTCTTAGTGTTTAAAACGGGGAACAGACATGTATGTGGACTTTTGGCTTTCATAGTTTTATTTCAATCATTCTCAAAACCTACTAATCGCCATAGTCAATATCACCATGAACGGATCCATGTAGTGGAGACCTCCGTCCACATAATTATTTAGTGACTATGAATTGGGCTATTAATTCTCTAATTCTCTAATCTCTACCGTGACCAACTCCACCCCCTTGTTCTCTCATGCCGACTGCTGTGAAGGCATGTCCAGACAGGTTCTCTCACATCTCTATCTCTCCAGAGTGTATGCGATTCCCAGGTCGATTTTCTTTTGGGAGCGCTCATTTTCATTTCATGCAATGCACCTGTGTATGTGCCAAGGTTTTACAACAAATGCATGGGTTTTTACATCACTTGGCGAGGTTACGAGGCACGCCAGAGCGAGCTGCTAGGCGAGTGAGCAACTGATGGCCTATCCCTTTAGAGAGCACGCCTTGCGTGTTGGCAAGTAGTGAACAGAATAGGTTATTTACGTGAAACAAAGTGTCATCCACACCCTCTGTGCCTCAGCCAATCACAGTGATTGGGGGCCGGGTTTTGGCTTGGGAATAGCATGCACTCATCTCTCCACCATGCTCTGAGCCTGCAACAGGACCATCCTTACCAGTGCTGAAACCACGCTGGTGTTCTCCTATATATGGAGAGGTTGGGCATTGGGCCATGGTATTACGCTATTCCAGACATGTGGGCATGCGCCTATCGATGAGTATCATGAGTATATGTGTAAGAACACAAGTGGCTGGTCTGCACGTTTCCTAATAATCTTAAGCATGCACAAACTAAGATTATTTCTGCGCACATACAGTATTAGTGCTCTCACATACAGAAAATAGTGTTCATGGGAACTATTTTGGTCGTGGACAGACAGTACATCAGAATGTTGCAAAGTTTCAACTTGACTCCCAACGTCAGCTAAATAATGACCTTGCTAGGCCTTGCCAGTTACACACACACACACACACACACACACACACACACACACACACACACACACACACACACACACACACACACACACACACACACACACACACACACACACACACACACACACACTTCATTCACTTAACTAATGCTCGTTTTTATACAAGTGGAGTGAAAAACCATCCAAAGTATGCAAGTAAATCAGCCAAATGGGAAACGAGTTATTGTGAAATAGCTGTTGATTTGAACAAAAGATAATTACTAATTAAACTAGCTCCTTCCAGGCTCACTGTGTAAACTATGCTCACTGTAGAAGCAGAGCGACTGAGTGAAGATTTGCATGAATGAGTTTTGTGGTTCTGTGCCACTTGTTTTGTTCTGCAGGTCCAGATTCGGCCCTGGAACCTAAATGACAGTGACTTCGTAATGGACGGCTCTCAGCCTCTGGACCCGAGGAAGACAATCTTTGTTGGGGGTGTCCCTCGTCCTCTGCGTGCAGGTACCCTCATTTTAACCCCTGGAAGGGGGCTTCACCCTTGTCATGGCTGTGTGTTGTCAGTTGGTATAAATGCTTGTGTTTATGTTCTGTCATTCCAGTGGAACTTGCTATGATCATGGACCGTCTGTATGGAGGGGTATGCTATGCAGGGATTGACACGGATCCAGAGCTGAAATATCCGAAAGGGGCAGGCAGAGTGGCCTTCTCCAATCAGCAGAGCTACATTGCAGCCATCAGCGCTCGATTCGTTCAGCTGCAGCACGGGGAGATAGATAAACGGGTGAGTTGATGTGGGTCTCGGCGTCTTTGTTCGGGCGATGTCTGAAACGACATGCACATCGGGGTGTTCAGAAGATATGAATCACATTCATCAAAAAAACATTTTTGAGTGTCAGTCACGGAGCCATCTATCTGCTTCCCGGTCAAACCACTCTCACTTTACTGGCCATAGGGTTAGCCCTAAACCCATTTAATAATGTTAGGACAGGAGTTTCCAAACAAACGTGTTATTTATTTAGTCAGTCATTTATTTGGGGTTGGGGTGACGTCATGCCATTAGAGGTAAACTTATGTCGTTACATGACGTGGGCTGCTTCTGTGGACATATTGGGTCTGACGGAGAAGTCCATTTCCTTGATGATATAAATAGTTGACTGTACAGAGTCTGAGACATTTCCATCGTCATAATCGTAATTTGTTAATGTCTGCTTCTCCGTCTCAATGTAGCTGCCCTTTCGTTGGCAATACTGCTAGCGATGCTATGCTAGCGTCACTTTTGATCTGTGTTAAATCTCTGTCGATAGTTTGACTTTGAGTTAATAATCTGAACTCCTTCGTTTGAATCTGCCAACCACTCCTGGATGTAATCCCTGAACAATAAACTTAAACTCACGCCACCAGGCTTCCCGCAGTAGCTGTGGAAAGCCTGTACTCAGATCCAGTCTAGAGCCCACCTACTGTATCCATTGATTACAAACACGCACGCACAGACTGTTTCCCTAGCCTCTCTAAGCCCGATGGGTAGCAAATTACAGACTGAGTGACCCATAGTCGTGAGCCATGAATAAATAAGCGAACTTCTAAACCTTTTAATTGAGATCCGAACCTTTGGACATTTGGGGTCAGCCCTAAATGGCCGGCACTTATTCATCCTCACCGGGACTCCATAAAAAACTGTTTTTTGCCTTTTACGTGTTGTGTGCCTGATGCGTGTTCTCATAGTGTCGCATTGGGTTGTCTTCTCAAACTAAGAAAAGCTAGCTAGGTTGCATAGACACTTCTAAACCAAAAACAAGTTTCATTCAAGTAACTGTAATAACTGATTCCGATGCTATCGGTATGATACTCGGACAGTGTGCTTGTCGATGCGCGAGGCCAACGGCTGCCCTGTGTGGCACTCGCTCGCTTAGCAGCTTGCTCACCTGGGGGCACGTCATGAGCCTCAAGGCCTCACTGTCGCCACGCCTGCCTTAATGTTCAGAAGCGTGCACTGCTACCTCCTGCTAAACGGGGTGGCAGTGGCTCAGGGGTAGAGTGGCCGGTAGAGCGGCCGGATGGCAACAGTTCGATCCCGGGCTCCCCCAGAGTTAGTATTGAAGTGTCCTTGACGCTGAACCCGCGTTGCTCCCGATGAGCAGGTTGGTGCCTTGCATGGTTTCCGCTGCCATCGGTGTATGAATGTGTGTGACTGGGTGAATGTAATGCACTGCACAATCTATGTAAAGCGCTTTGGATAAAAGCGCTCTATAAATGCAATATTTACCATAAACCACGTCCATCTGGGTAAACACAATTTATTTTTGTGAGACCCCTTACCCACCCCTACCGTTTTAACCACGTTCAACCTGGCATCCCTATTTTGGGCATGTGATGGGTGAAAATTCTGAAGAAGCCTAGGCCTATATGCTTAATTTATAGTCTTATTATCATACGCTGGTGTTGTGTGGTGGAAATGGCAGACCTACAAGCATCACGACTCGTTGTTGTGACCTTGTAGATTGCCTATTGCATCACTACGCGTTGTGACCTTGTAGGTTGCCTCTTTTCGCCAGGCAAACGCCATCGTATGACAACGTATAATTCAGACGTAAGGTTGTTACACACCGGGGCGACACGGCGAAAATAGCGAATATACGCAAAATTCGGACTCGTTCCGAATAATTAAAAGACGCTTATTCGCTTCGCTTTTTCGCTCCATGTACGGAGCCATTGACTTTATAAGGTTTAAAAAAAAAACGCATTATTCGCACGAAAAAATCGCCCCGGTGTGTAACAACCTTAAGGGGTCGATACTTCCTGTGTACCGCGCTATATCCTCTCATCTCTTCCTTGTCTTGGCCCCTCCCTCCCAGGTGGAAGTGAAGCCATATGTCCTGGACGACCAGCTCTGTGACGAATGCCAGGGCACCCGCTGTGGGGGGAAGTTTGCTCCGTTCTTCTGCGCCAACGTGACCTGCCTGCAGTACTACTGTGAATACTGCTGGGCCGCCATCCACTCCCGCGCCGGCCGTGAGTTCCACAAACCCCTGGTGAAAGAGGGAGGCGACCGGCCCAGACACATCTCCTTCCGCTGGAACTAAAGGAGAGAGGGGGAGGGGGATGGGAGGGAGAGAATGTGGGAAGGGGGGGTGGGGGTTACTTAGGATAGGGCTATGATATAGAAAATAAATGCACTTTTTCTTTTTGCTGGTTCCTTTAAGTTAAAAAAAAATCTTTAAAGCTTAATTTTATTTTTATTTAATTATTTTTAAATTGGGCCTTCTAAAGAAAAAAGTAAACGCTAAGAAAAATAGTGAAATCCCATTTATGTTTTGGATTTTTTAAGTTAAAGTATGCATGAATATATGGATGCATTAGATTTGGAATTAGATGTTTTCTGACTTGACTGTACTTTGTTTTCTTGCATTATTAGCTGGTAAAGCTGCTTACATTTGTTGTCAAGAGTAACATAAAATTTGAGTGAGGTTTGTCGTACCTGAACCAGTATAATGACTTAAGGAAGTTGCGTTAGGGAGGAAAAGAGTGCATTTTGTTGCTTTTCGCATGCAGGTTTAGAGAACAACTGTATCGCTAACCAAAGGTTGAGTGCAACTGGTTGAATTGATAGAGAGTGGGGAAACACTATTACAGATGGTTGGACATATTAAATTTTTCAGGCCGTTCAGAGTATATCATCACGCTGCGTGGCAAAACAAAATCTCTCCTCTGTCTGGCATGCGTTTATAGATTGCTGGCATGACTTTGTAGGTCTTGGTTTAAAACAAAATTGACACTTTGTAACCAGAAAGGGCAAAACCAAAGACTGGCCTAAAAAAAAAAGCAAGTGATCAAACGCAAATGTTGATCTGAGGGATGCCGGGATGATGGTGTGTCCTCTTGTCAGATGGAGGCGGAAGAATGGCTGGCGTTGTTTTTGAGTTTGGATTGTAGGTTTCAGATGATTTAAGGCATGGCCCTCAGGGCTCAGGTATTGGCAGTAGTATTTGCTCACTTTATAATGTCAGGGATATTAGCACTGGAAGCTAAAATGCTAATGTAGTACAAACGAATGGGAATGCACAGTCCAGTCGCCCTGAGCTGTCCTCATTTTGTACCACTGCACTCTTCTATGACTGGAGCGTCTGTCACAGGTGTGGTGTGGTTGGTGATGGTAGTAGCTGGACACTCTTTGAAGAATTTGCTGTCACAGAGATAAAGATATTATTTTATACATGGCCTGCTGATTTTTGTACAGTGTTTTATAGCTGATTATTTTGTCATGAACATATATACATTTATTATGCACTACTTTTCTAAATATTTTTTTCAATAGTCATTTTAGGCACATTTTTCACAGATGGGAGAACTCCTTTTGCAATACCTCATTTTTTTCACTTGGTGAAAAATAATTTTGTACCTTTGTTACTAAGAGATCTGCATTTATGGTAAACTTAATTTAAAAATAAAAATGAATGATATTAATATAATTTTCAATTTAGCTTTTATATATTTAAGTGCTGGTAAATCTCAATCTGTCCGGTTCATTGACGTGATTCTGTAGAAAAAAAAAGGAAAAAAGAAAAAAAAAGATTTAAAAAAAAAGGCTAGCGTTAGCCAGTCGTATACAGATTCTCTTCTGTCCTAATAAACATAATTGCAGGACCCTAAGGCATGACAAGACCTTTCTAAACTGATTTTGATAGTCTTGAAAATGTATTCTGATATTCCGCTTCTAGATGTAGTCAATAAGAATCTTATAGGGTAAATGTTTTGGCTTCGGTCCATTGTGGAATCTTCCCTTGTATCACCAGAATGAATGACAGCTGGTTAAATATTTAGATTCACTTTCTTCTGGGACTGCTAAGTTCTAGTTATTCTTGGCATGCATGATATATTACAAAATAACCTGGCTAGTGTTAATGCAGGACCTAATGTAATGCACTAGATCTCCTTTTTTCTTTTTCGACTTTTTTTTCTTTCAATTTCCTTCTCGTTAAGATCCACCTCTTTTGTACTGTAGCCTCTTTACATTATTGTCTGCCTTCCTCACATACGGTCATATTAATGTACAGGACACACTCAGTAGGACATCACTTGACCCCCCCCCCCCCTCTCCTTGTGATGTGGCATGCTTTGGGACATAGACCTGAATGTGATTAATGTTGCAAGTAACTTCGAGCCATTATGTGCAATACTTATTCTTTCCAGAAACGAGACTCTGCAGTGTAACTCATTTTAATCCATGAAAGAAGAAAAAAAAATCATACAATCATGTAAACATAGTTTGTTTTCCTATAATTCATGCTGGTGTCTGCAAGATAAAAACAACAGATCTTTCTACTAATTTATAACTGAATTTTATTTTTAAACATTAGTTTTGTGCTTAATTTACTTATTTTGCTACTACCATGCTACTGTGATTGAAAACATTGTAAATATTAGGTTGATAATTTAGCATTTGCTATATTTTCAATTGAAATATGTATAACTATCATTTTGATCAGATTTCTGTTATATTTTTGGGGTGATGTGTTAAACTTGTTGATGTGTCTAGTTTTTCTAATTGATGTATTGTGCTTCACATTTTCAGATGAAAAGAATATTGAATATGTCTGTTAGTATTACTTGATTGCAAAATTTCAATAGTTTTTAATTGTATGCTGGGAAGGTTGTATTTATTAACTTTTTTTTACCTATCATTTTGATTTTTATTAAGTCATTTCACATTTATAAGTTCAATTTCTTTTTATATTTTCTTCCTGATTTGAGTTACGCTATAATACAGACGTCAGTTTTTATAGTTGGTTTGTAGTATTGAAGTAAAACAAAGATCTAATGTCATATATTCATTTGCAGCCAACTATTTATAACTGTATGCATACATTTGAAGTATTTGTAATGTGAGATGTTGAACGAATAAAACAACTGTGAGGAAGAATTCATGGCCTAATGCACTTGAGCTTCATTGCTTGCGTGTTGATCACTGATACCCACCGCTGTCTCAAGGCTTTAACAAACTGTACATAGTCTTATATGTTATACTGTATTTTGCCGTGCATCATTAGTGTGAGAGGGTAGTACTTTTCTGATGCATGTAGGTGGTTAAAAATCAGGTCGGACGGGATAAAATAATTAACCGCTTTCAACCTTGAATCCCTATTTTTGGTAACATTTTCAAAAATAGGTGATCTGCAATCTGCATGTCTCATTACAATGCGCTAAAGTACATAAATGTTTAAGCCAGTTTATTTCAGTGCTAACTTCATTCATGAGATCTTTCTGAAGTAACCCTGTGCTTAAATCTCAATGTCTCAATACAAGGTGTTTAATTTTTTAATAGCTAGTCTCAGTTTGTTTATAATCAAGTCATTGGAGATTGTGCCTGTGATTAAGAACCTTACTGATCACTTGAAAATACTGTATAGTATTTTGTGAATCACTGACTTTTTATCTAATTCAATATTGAAGCCATGTTGGTGAATAGAGTAGCTTTTAAAGTTTATAGCAATTGTCTTTAGTGCCACCTGCTGGCTATAGGAATAATTATTTACCTTATTTATAAATATATACTATATATAACGCACACACTCAGATGGTGGTATAAGTACACTTTATTTAATGAAGCCTTCATAAGACACTTTTAAATACACTTATAACCAGTTTACAAAACAGAACAGCTCTGTTTTTCTCTAACACCAACCATTATCTTGTATACATATATCAGTCTTCAGAGATGCTTACTATTAAGAGATGTTTACTGAGAAGAGGTTGCCTGGGGACAGCTTCAATATATTCAAGGTGGTTAATACAGCAGAATTATAGGCAGTGAAATATTTATACTTCAAGCTTCTCAACAGTGCATCACAAAATTAGAAAAAATAAGCCATAATAAACAAAATACCCATACAAGTAAACGATAACAATCCTGTACATTATTATTTCACACTTGACAACATAAACATTCTAAATGGTTCCAAATTGATGAATATATCAGTACTGAGGAAATAACTTGGACCTAAGGCTAACCTAAACTGATCCCTAGCAATGGATCAAACGACGGTCGTCTGGATTAACTTCAACCTGGTGTTTGTTTTTTCTCCCTTTTTGGCCCGTACATCTACATAAACGTTCAGATTTCAAATATAAAGTGCTTACCCCATGGCCAAGGATGTTACAATTATGTACGGGTCCTCAAAAGTACCTGTATCTTTCGTATTGTTCAATAAAAAGCATTTTAATCCGATTGGTGGCCATTTTCTCATAGTTATGTCGTATCAGAGTGCAATACACCTCCCAACTGATAGGGTCGCGTAGTTGAAAGCATATGGAGAAAATGGCCACCAATTGGGTTAAAATGCTTTTAATTGAACAATACGGAAGATACGGGTACTTCTGTGGGCCCGTTCATAATTCTAACATAACATCCGTTGCCATGGTGTAAGCACTTTATATTTGAAATCTGAACGTTTATGTAGATGTACGGGCCAAAAAGGGGAAAAGTGCAAACACCAGGTTGAAGTTCATCCATGACTGGATATGACAGCGTGTCAGGACTAGCTGTTCCCTAGCGACGCAAGGTCACTAATCAGGTGTCATCGGTGTCAAACCACAAATCACTGCGCGCGTGGTTGTCCCTCTAGACGATGGGATCTGCCTTCTTTTGCATCTAACCAACTCAAGACGCAGGAGCAGGTGAATGAGAAAGAAGTAGCAGGTACTGAGATTGGAAACAAAACTAAAGGCCACCAGTGAAATAAAAGACCATCAGTACAACAACAACTGGAAGAAAAATGTCCAAACTCAAGCTCAGAGCTGTGTTTGTGCCACGGTTTGGGTCCCAGAGTTTCAATACACCTGTCAAAGAGTATGTCATCGAGCTGCCACCATCAACCAGTAATGGCAAGAAGGTCGCAGTGAGGGAGAAGGAGGTTCAGAGTGGTGGAAGTAAAGTTAAAAAAGGCTTGTCACTCAACTCAAACAAAAGGGTCAAAACGACACAACATAATAACCACCAGACACCGTCCAAGAAACGGAAAAATGACGACAAAAGCCACAATAAACAAACAAGTCCGGTGCTGGCAGTGACAACAAGGAAGAAGAGGTCTGTCTTTCCAGAAGGAGAGGGATTTCCGCCCATCTCACAGACCAGCTGCAGCCAGGGTGAGTGATGATGATTGATTGTACAAGTTTATGGCCTGGCAGTGGTGGAAAGTAATTAAGTACTCAGGTCTTAATGAAAATAACTAAGTACCAGTGGTGGAAAGTAACTAAGTTCCAGTGGTAGACAGTAACTAAGTACATATACTCAAGTACTGTACTTAAGTACACGTTTGAGGTATTTTTTTTTTTACTTTCAGTAATTTTACTTCTACTCCATTACATCTCAGAGGCAAATATTTTACTTTTTACTCCACTACAATTATTTGACAACTTTAGTTACTAGTTACTTTGGTAAACATGCATTAACCACTTCAGACCTATATAATATATATATTTTGATGCCTATACATTTGTACTTTTACTAAAGTACATTTGATAGTACAAAATGTGAGTACTTTTACCACCACTGCAGCCTGGTGTTCCACCAAAATTGATGACCTTTGGAGCTGCTATGTGTCTAACTGTTTGCAGAGGTCGCTGTTTGTTACCGTATAAATCTTCTCTTTGTTTCAGTCAATATGATATCAGTCATTCAATGATTAAAAAAAAAAACCGGGAGATTCATAATTTAATGTGACACATTAACACCATGTTAAAAACTGCATGTACTGTAGATGTAGTTGACCTCCCCACAAGAGCCTTTTATAACCTGGCCGAAATAGGAAAACATGCCCATTTCAGTCACAACCAGTGCCATAGGTAAATGTGACCAGCCCCTACTATAGATATATACTTATGTATTAAAGTCTATACTTCTGTTCTGGCTATAACTATAATAACATAATCACCTGCAGTCACATCATTTGATTGGTCACCAATTTTGCCTGGTGCTAAGCAAGCTAAAGGAGCTGTCATCAAACTTGTACCTAATTTGCCTAATTACGTTTATCAGGAAATTTAATTTTGGGTGATGCACTTAAAGTTGCCCATGAATGGCAATTGGTTTTGTAGCATATAGTGCGACATAAGCAAATATGTGAAAGAAATTGTGCAGTGTCAAGCCGGCAACAACATAAACAGAAATGAACATAAACATCGTCCTACAAGTAGGCCTACTCGTGATGGACACCTCCCTTTCCCTGCATTGAGGAGGAGTCACTGTTTGTCTTGACTGTTGAAGAGGGTAGGGATTGAACCTCCTGATGAAGAGGGTAGGGATTGAACCTCCTGATGAAGAGGGTAGGGATTGAACCTCCTGATGAAGAGGGTAGGGATTGAACCTCCTGCGGGCAGGGATTGAACATAGTCCTGATGACAGGGCAGGATTTGAAACTCCTGATGAAGAGGTTGGGTGCAGTCAAACCACCGGACTGCTATAGAGCATCGCAGTTGCGCAGAATCCGGGTGCCGGAAGTAAATACTCAATGCATTTTTCCCATTGACTTTTCCAAAAATATTTATATCAATGAATTTAAGCCTAGAATCAAGCCATCCAGGATTCTGGTGAATCATGACCATAAAACCTTTTTTTCTGTGATTTTTTACATTTTATATTTAATGATATGATATACTATGTTTAATAAATACCCTTTGTTTTGCCGTTTTCAAAAAAGTTTTTTCACAGAATCAAACGTTTTATGGTCATGATTCACCAGAATCCTGGATAGCTTGATTCTAGGCTTAAATTAATTTATATAAATATTTTCGGAAAAGTCAATGGGAAAAATGCATTGAGTATTTACTTCCGGCAACTGGAAGTGGGCGGGAACTGCGACGCTCTATACAGAACAGACAGGCTACTCTGCTGGACATTTGCTTCACTATTTTAGCTAGTGGTGCATTCTTGGATTTGACGTTTAGATCACCATACCGACCGATGAGAGAAAATTGAGAAATGTATTCTTTTTTAAAGACTTATTTCTGGCATTTCCATGCTTTAGTCAAATGGTTAACAGTGAGGGAAAGACAGGGAACAAGGAGAGAGAGATGGAGAAGTACATGCAGCAAAGAGCTTGGGTTGGAATCGAACCCAGTCTAGCTGTGCAAGAACTGAGCCTTAATATTATGCGATCTACTAGTGGAGCTACCAGGACACCTGATAAATTTGATTCTATGTAGGATTTGTAAAAGATGCGTTGAGTTTAAGGAATGAGTTTTTGCACCTCCAAATAATCAACCACAGGGCTATGACTTTATTCATCATGGAGGAGACTGACAAATGAGTCAACTGCAAACTTCAGGATATATCTGTTCTGACTCTGACAGTCATCTGGATACAGAATATAGAGGAGTTGTGAGAGAACACAACCCCTGGGGTGCACCTGCTGTCGAGCAGAAGACAGCTCACCAGACATGGCCTCGTTCACCCTCACCCTCTGGGTTCTGTTGAAAGGTGGTGTTGAAAGCTGATGAAAAATCAACAAACAACAGCATGATTTGTACTGCTCTTTAATGCAGGGTGGCAGTTGCACCCTGTACAGTACACCCTGCACGGAGTGAAACGCCATTAAGAAGGTGTTGAATCTTGTCCAGAAGTTATTGTTTTCTCAAAGGGACATGATGACAAGGGAGGTCAGGAAAACTGTCCTGTAGTCATTCTGGACCTTTGGGGTGTTCTTCTTGGAAGGAATCAGAGTTGACTATTTCTGTAATTTTGGAATCCTCTGGTGGCTGAGTGACGACATACATTTAAGATGAAATGAATGCCCTAAGGATTTGTACGACAAATAGCGAGAAGAGCCATGTAGATTGCTGTTTTTACAATTCTACAATTTTGAAAATGTGCCCAAAATAGTGCATGAGCAGGCCGGCTCCCGATGTTATCTGGGCCAGGGCTTGGCTTGTGTTTTGCACCACTTAAAGTGTCAATCACAGTACGTTCATCAAATGTAGAGAAATCGCTAACATCAAATCTGAGTTAAAACGTTTTGGGCTCAACATCTCAAAACGTTTTGTCTCAGATTTGATGTTAACGTGTCAGAGTTAAAACCATCTAATGCGCTCTTTTCCTACGTATTCTGCAGACCATAGTTTTCATCTCATCCCAGTTAGAGCCAAGATTATTGCTACCAAGAATGTCTCCTGTTTTGTCAATTTAGCTCTCCTCATTTCACGGTTGAAGTCTTTTATTTTTATTATTTAGTTTTTGTACTACTTATATGTTTTTTTTTTGTGAACTGACCCAGGGCTTAAATTTGAAATATTAAAAGAATTACACAATCACTTGTGGAAACGATAACCTGTGAACATTAGGTCTATATGGATTTATGATGTCTATAGACACTAAATATGAATGTATTTTGTCTGTTGGTGACCAGTTCAGATTTCATGGAGCAAACATTTTCATGTGGTGTAACTCTGTGACAGGTGAGCAGGTGTCACAGAAAATAATAATCATTCATAATGTATTACATAATTTAATAATTCATTAATTATAAGCTCCACAAAGGTAATAGGTTTTGTCTCTGGTGATGTTATGCCATCATGTAACTTGCAATAGCAGACTAAAATAGCAGCAATGTAACGTGGCCATGGTTGGGGGGCGTCCACTGATAGGGACACAAATGCAACATTGTCCAGATCTCTCTTCACCTTATTATCAGCCCAGGGCGCCAACACGTTTTGTCACAATCATGTCACATTTAGTTTTGAACTTGGGCTCGTACATTTTCCAACTCTGCGTTGCTGACCCAGTTCATCTGAAGCTCTGATGGTGTCAGATGGTATGAAAGGTGAAAATGCCAAAGAGGTGGAGCTGGCATGGGCCATCAGAACAGCTTTCTAAGGCTCTTGAGGCAGTTGACTAGGCTGGTCAGTCCTGTCTACTGCCTAATATGAGTTACCTCCACAAATTCATGTTCTAGTGTTGAAACCGCTTGTCATACAAGCGTCGCATCAATCCTCTTCTGTATTTCCAGGTTCCAGTTCGACCTCCTTGGTTGGAGATGTCTACACTTTCTCCCAGGGAAGCAGTGACACGCCATCAAACGATAAGGAAAAGGTACACATTAACACACACACACACACACACACACACACACACACACACACACACACACACACACACACACACACACACACACACACACACACACACACGCATGTGCACAATCATACATTATGTTTGCTTTATTGCTTGCTTTTGTTTTGTTGAAGGCCCTTTATGTAGTTTAGATGTTGAAATTCTGTGGTTCATTCTTATTTTTGAGCCGAAGGCAACCACTCCTATACGTGGCTTTGTCTGTGTGTCCGTATGTCTGTATGTCCGTGTGTCCACCAAGCTAACATTGGTCAAGCATCACGTGACACGTGACAATATGTTGAAAGGGTGTGCTTTGATTGGCTAGCGAGATGCATGACGAAATAGAGCCGTATAAATAGGTGTGTCACTTTGAAACATTGTTTAATGTTTCAAAGTGACATCAGTGCCATCAGCCAAACTAACATTGGACATGTTAGCTTGGCTGATTGAACATGTTAGCCAAGCTAAGCAAGGCACCACTCACTTCACACAGGGTGTGATTTTTATTTTACATTGCACTTTTTGCTCACATTGTCACATTTCTTTTTATGTAAAGCATCCTATCCTATTTTAAAATTGGCTTAACCCATTAAGACCGGTAACGCATGTCATTTTAAGATTTCTTTGGCTATTCAAAAATAGCAGATATACAAGCTCATAGCGTGGCACAGAATGCCGCGCTATGAGCTTGTAGATCTGCTATTTTTGAAAAATCTTGTTTTGTTTTTTTTTGCAAATCTTTGAATATATATATATTTTTAAAGCGTTGGGATTTAGAAAACATTTTTTGAATCGGCCTCAGGTCTTAATAGGTTAAGGGAGGACCGGCCGACGGCCGGGCGGGCGGGCGGACTTCTGACACTATGACTATGTGTCCTCGTGGCATCAGGCGCAAACAAACCAGTTAGCTCCATATATGGGCACAAAAGAGGGCATGCCCATATATGGGCATATACTGATGACATGAGCAATCTCTCCGTATATGGGCATAAAAGGGACAAGGACTGATAGATAAAGAGATCCGGTTGTCCAGAGCCACAAATTCCGACGTGTGCTCTGTAAATAAATCTTAATATAATAATTAATATTGCTCTTATTATATTTTGACTGATGACCTATGAATTCACCAACCGTACCTGTCTCTCTCCATCTCATGTCTTGGACAGGCCAAGCTTGACGTTCGTCAAACCATCTCTAAGATGCTACGGGAGAACAAGTGTATCAGGGCGCGACTGACCGCGCTGAAGCAGGCCAGTTGTAACCTGACTTAATAATGCCTGACTTTCTGGGATAACGTGTCCTCATTTCTACCTGTCCTTATGAGGATGAAGGAAGTTACTGAGTAGATTATTAAACATTAGTGCTTGGGTTAAGTTTATTCTTGTTTTGGTTTGCCCAGCACGCACAGCTTGGACCTCACAATAACTTGCTTGATTGAAGTAGGCTGTGTGTCTGTTCACTATAAATATGTTAACTACAGGAGAAAGAAAAGCAGTGATTGTTGTGATGTTGTTAGGACCAGAGCCCACATATATATTTTGGTTGTTCTTCAACATAGTCAATGTTATTAAATTGACGTGATGGCCAGAAATGAAGATTTGCAGTGTTTGTGTACTCTGGTAAAAAATAACCTCCCATCTTTGTCCATCAGAGGGCACCATCTCTTTTGTTATCCACACTTCCTGTGGTGATGGTTGACTTTTGGTTACACTCTAGATAGACTGTATTTCTTTCTAGCTAGATGATGACATCTTCTAGATAGATGGTCATGTCTCCTCTCTCTGCTTCTGTGACTACCTTAATGAAGAATCAGAATATTCTTTACTGCATATTAGGTACAGTATGTTTGCCTATGCATGGAATTTGTATTGGTGAGGTTGGTGCAGTACACTGAAGCAACAGTTTAGAAACATTTCAGTTATTTACAACCAGACTCGTTGAAAGAGAGAGTTAGGATATTTTGCGCATTCTTCATCAATACCCATTATGAGGATTCAATGTTTGGAACTCTAGAATAGAGTGTTTGGAACCCAATGGCAAGCATTACTTCCTCATTGTTCCTGTTCCTGTTCTTGTTGTTATGTTGAGCACACCGAAACCTTTCTGAATCAACTGTAAGTTGGGTCTGGCAATAAATGACTTTATAAATTCATATATTTGGTAACTCTCAATATTTCTGTTTACAACAATTCAATCAAAATGTAAAGCAAAAATGACTAGATAGTATAGATACAGTGTACACTATGGACTGTAGAGTCTGGAATAGCTGTATATGTAGGTAGATACATATTTATATATTCATTACTGCACACATTAGAAGTGTGCTGAGGGTAGTACCATAGTGTAAATAACACAATATTGCCATATAATGGAAGTAACTTCATTTAGCCAAAACTCAGTTCCAATGTGAAATACAGTATGTGTTGCCCACAGATAATCCTTGATGTGTCGAGGTCTCCTTAATCTACAGTATATTACATAGCAGTTATTTTCACGTTTAGATTTCATAGTAACAATAAAAAACTGGAACAAAACCAAGTTGAGAGGAATTAAGTTATTGCCTTTGGGCATTGTGCTAAAGATAAAATATGAACTTAAGATGCTAAAGACATATTAAAGTTAATATATATAAACATAATATAATGTGTGGCGGCCTAAAGGTTCACTAAGGTTCTCCAGAGGTTTGAAGCTTCCTGCTCTTATCAAGGTTTTTTTGTATTAGTAAATTAACTTGGGTACAACATGTGGCTATAGTTAATGTAACTGTAAAATAATTGCTGTTATACCATGGACAATTTAGTTTGTTAATTATTGTGCAGTTTCATGCTGTTTTGATTGATTGGCCTCATTGCCTTTGGTTTTGGAGGCCGGTTGCTTTACCCTTGATACCCTGTGTCTCACTGAACAAAACACAACTGTTGCTTAATCAGAGTTCTGTCTCAACCCTGACACAACGCACGCTGAGAACGTGCTTGCAGTGTTAAGGCTAGTCTAGTAGAAAGCCACACTAGACCCCATACAAGAATAGAAGATATTTATTTAACCACAAAATATGACTTGCCATATCCTTATGGGTATTGAGTGTTCTAACAGGTCAGCTCTATATGTTGAAAGCGGTGATGTTTTTGCCTTGCCCTAGCCTCGGTCAACTAGGTGATTATTTTCCTGATTAGGTGTGAGCCGCCTCACCTAGCACATACTAACATACCTATAATCATACCTGTTTCACCTGTACCTGCAGCCTGTCATTTTGGACAAGTTTGATGACAAGGTGCGCTCTCAAACTAATTGCTTTCTTAAGGTTCATGAACAACAGAAACTGCACAGCTGGGTTTTCCCAGCCTGTTGCTTTTAAAACATAAATTGGTCACCTTTCCCATTTTCTTTTATGTAAGAAATTGTATCTATGATGTACAATGAAATGAAATCATAGTCGGTCACATTACCACTACTGGATTCAGGTTGTTGTTGTCAAATAATATAAGTTACGGTTGGCCGTAGCTTCTTCGTTAGGCTGTCTGGTTTTGATTGATTGATTGATTTGATTGATTGATTGAATACTTTATTAATAGTTTGCAAAGACAAGCACAGGGAAGTACAATTTAATACAAGGTCTGTTAAGAGGATTTTAAACCCAAGAAAGCACAATGGCTTGTTTCCATTGGGGTCCTTTGTACTCAATTCATCGAAGTTTCATCTCAATTTATCGACCTTCTGGTAATCAGAAGGTCACCGGTTTGCTTCCCGACCCAGGTCTGTGTCTTTGAGCAAGACACTTAGGCCCCATTTAGACTGCAGTCACATCCAGCCAAATCAAATTTCTCAAATCTGATCTTTTGGCCCGACTGTTCAGACTGCATTTGCAAGTGACCAGATCTGATCTGTCACAGATCTAAGTGTTCAGACTGATTTAAACAACGTCAACCCAAAGCCTCCTTTGTAGAAACCTTGTATCTCCATATTTCAACTTGCAACTTGTCACAATGCAACATGTTGTGAACTTGTAGATCGGATATTTTCACCAATTTAAAATGTTATAAAAGTACGAATAAAAAAGGAACGGTTCTGGACATTTAAGGTTTCCGCCTGACAGCAACGATATATATTATTAGCGTTAGAATTTCAGCATTACTACAAATATTACAGGAGGAGAGGCAGAGGATGCGGTACAACGCAGGTCACCAGTCCTGTTAGGTCATTAGATCTGTACATGCGTTGAAGTACGTACAGAACAGTACTATCTGGCTCAGTCGCCATGACGCCCCAGTATATATAGTACAAAGTATATAATATTGTGAAATCCCACTGCCATGTTTTTTTTTAACCAGTAAACAGGCGGTTTAATGAGAGTTGTTTTTACAGTGTTGTAGATGAATGGCTCTTCAGGAGGTGATTAGCAGCTAAACAGGCCTTTTAATCAGAGCTGTGGTCTGAGAGGGAGCCTGGCAGACTGTGGCAGCTCTCTACCTCCCGAACCACACTGCCAAGCCTGTTGACCTGCGGTTCAATGCATTGTTTACACGGAGGGGCCCCAGGATATTGTGCATGGCGACACTTTCTGAAACAAGTCGGTTTTGCTTTATAGGGCTTGTTCTGAAAACGCTGTTGTCAGCAAAAAAAAATGAAAGAGGTATACGGCACAAGAGACTGGAAAGAACCCAAAACCGGCACAGATCTGATGTAAATCACTGTAAGATTAAGAAACATGGCGCTTCTGTGTAGGCACACTGTACAACATGCTTGCTTTTGACCACTTCTATGTAGGGGAAAGAAGACATGATTAAGTAGTATGGTCATTCTGTTGTTGCAACGAAATGGCATGCAGAATTACTGACGAGTCATGGTCTATTGTGGGCTACAAAGTGCCCTTGAATGATAAATACTCAGGCTTCATCAAGTATATTAACACTGGTTTTGCACTCCATTTCAATCAGTGCAAACAGGATGTGAATCAAAGCATACAGAAAATGCCCCAGTCACAGACTCACACAGTACTCAAATCCAATCATTACAATGCGATGTGACGCGTTGAGAGCTTGTAGATCAAGTTGTTTGTTTTGTTTTGTTTTGTTGTAAAGTGACTTTGGGTACTATGAAAAGCGCTATATAAATTTGATGTATTATTATTATTATTATTAATATTATAGATCAGCTTGAAACGTCAGGTTGAAATCCTCTGTTTTTCTAGATTTTCACACATTTTCAAAAACAGAAAAATTGAAAGTATAAAATGGGCTTGTGGTTAATATATGCCACTCCAAATTGCATTTGATTTCATGAATCATGATGTCAACATGTTAAAGAACGCGATATTCTTTAGTAATAATGAACACAAATCTGCATCCCAGAAATTGGCTCTTATAGCCTGAGGAATTCTTGATACTTTTTTAAATTTTTATTTCGAACTATCAGTATACCCTTAAATGAACCTATATTAGGTAGGCCAACTCGAATGCATATGTTGTGTGTGTTTGTGTGTTGATTACTGGACTGAGCTGGGTTGGGCTGTGTACAGTATACAGCATATATGTTTACATACAGTCAGGTACTACAATTACAACCCTAAAATGCTATACCTTGGTCCTACTCCTAACTGGAATTGATTGCTAGGTTAAAATTGCCCAAGTTGTGATTAAAATGCTGACATCTCTGGCAGTAGAATGCTGATGAATTATGATTAATGGCTCATTAAGCTTAAATGCCTGTGTATTGTTGTTGGAGTGGTGTGAAAAACAGGGCCTGCTTAGCATCTTGTGATCTCTGTGGGACAATTTGATGAACATTTGTGGGCTGTTTAGTGTGCACTCATGAATACTCCAGTAAACCAATTTTTAATTGAGCACAACAACAACCACCTGTTCGGTCAGAGCAGGAATGAGTGAGTTTTCAACTCTTCAACTGATTGAGTCATTAAAATTCAGTCATAATGAGAAGTGATATTTCATTGCGTGCACACACACGCGCACACCTCCATAGAGAACAGTCAGCTCTGAGGGTCCATATTCATCATGAGCAATGAGCATACAGGCCTTTTTTCCTCCAGTTTTCAGTTGCAGAAAGAAACTATGATCCAATGCACACAATAAAGCAGTATTATAAGGATAGCAGTCTCTTTGACTGTAGATTGTAAAAATCTTACAATCTTACAATAAATGCAGGGAATCGCTGTACGTCTGTAATCCACGTATCTCGAGAACCATTCGACCGTCCGATTTCAAATTCGCCACACACGTCGCAGACGACCCGAGGGAGTGCAGTGCCCGGCATCGAGTCGGTCGGATAAACTGCCGACCCCTCCCCATAACCCATATATACCCATACAGGGATCTCCATATATCATACTATAATTCTAGTAACCGTCTTGAGTAGGTAGGTGAGTAGGTGAAGCTACCCGGTTCTCCTCAGTGGCTGGACCAATTGCTCTGATTTTGCACACAGCCATTGACCATTACCATCTGAACTTAACTGTGAAGCCCGTTTTTCAATTTCATCAAATCTCAGCTTCTTATTAGCGTTTATGTGTCAAACAATGTCGCCTCCCGGGTTGCCAGATCATGTGCGCATATCCCCCCACGGATGCGTCGACCGGGTATGGTCTAGTTGGCATAAAAGGGATAAGGACGGACATATAGAGAGATCTCCATATATGGGCATAAAAGGGAAACAGGAAGGCAGATGTATACAGAGATCTTCATATATGGGCTCAAAAAAGACAGACAGACGGGTACTATGACAACGGGTATAACAGGTATTGCATAACAGGGTGGGGCATGCATTCCCTATTTTCATCGTTTCCAACTTGCAGCGACGGGCACAGGTCTAGTACAATAAATGCAGGGAATCTCTGTACGTATGTACGTATGTCTGTAATCCACGTATCTCAAGAACTGTTCAACCGACCGACTTCAAATTCGCCACACGTCGCAGGCGACCCGAGGGAGTGCAGTGACCGGGGTCGAGACGGTCGGATTGGCGGTTTTCCAGAACCACCAGAAAAGGCTATGCCACGGCCCAAATAAGCCAATTGACTGCCATGGCAACCTCAGCCTAAGCTTGATTTGGCAAATTCCCCACACCTGCCATTTGATTACGTTCCACAGTCAAAGTGAAAGTAATGCGTGGCATGGTGACGCATTGTGAGTTTGTAGTTCGGCTAAATGGCTGAAATTTATATAGGGCTGACGTGGTTAATGTATGTTTTGTAATTATAATCTAAATCTACAAAGTAACTAAAGTTTTCAAATAAAGTAAAGTAAAAGTACAATATTTGCCTCTGAGATGTAGTGGAGTAGAAGTGAAAGTACTGGAAATTGGAAATACTCCACTAAAGTAAAAAAAATACATCAGAATTGTACTTTAGTACAGTACTTGAATAAATGTACTTACCGGTAGTTACTTTACACCACTGTATAACAGGTATTGCATAACAGGGTGGGGCCTGCATTCCCTATTTGCATGGTTCCCGAGTAGGCCTAGTTATTTTTAAACAAAGAAGATCAGTGTGGTCAGGTGCTTGACCATCCATGACCATGGCTATCACTTTCTACTGCATTGTCTCCAGGTACTTGAAAAGGGGCTCTGAGCATTGCTATACAGTACAACTTTTTAGTTTCAAGTTTGATATGCATTGGGCCAGGGACCCCTATTTTTTATTCTCCAATCTACGTTGTAAAATGTAACTCTGAGAGTTTAAAAATGGAACCAAATGGATGCCCATAAGGGTAATCTTTGTTCCTATTTCCTAACTATCAATCATTTAGCTGGGGACCCCATGGAACCCCCTCAAGGACCGTTGGGGGGTCCACGGACCCTAGGTTGAGAACCAGGTTCTCAAAGTGGGGTCCAGCAAAATGAGTTAATATAGCGTCACAATCATTTTAAACACTTTAACCATATTCTATACTTTGGCTATTAAAAAATAGCAGATATACAAGCTCATAGCCCTATGAGCTTGTAGATCTGCTATTTTTGAAAAATCCCTGGCACACAATATTTTTGAGATGGGGGGTCTCAGCCAAATACATAAACGTTTGAGGTCCTTGACATGAAAAGGTTTGAGAACCACTGCCCTAGAGGTTCTTTGATTGTGTCTATCTACGTACAGCAGGGGTTGAGAGATGAAGCAAGGACTCCCGCTACATATTGTATGAAATTGTGTGGAAGATTTTTTTCTATCGCATACAGCTTCATAGACTTGTTTTACAGCACTGTTGTTTACACGGGTTTGTTTACACATTATCTTTTCTATTAATATGTCAACTCAAACCCTCAATACTTAGTAAACTTGACCTTTGGCTCCGTAATTGGCCTGCTCTTTTTTCCCACTACGCCAAACCTCTTCGCCAAGAATAGCAACGCATCGCAGTGTGACGCATTGTGAGCTTGTAGATCTGCTATTTTTGGCAAATGTTCCCCCCAGAATAGGGATGCTATAGGGTTATGTGGTTAATGTAAAAAAAGGAAACAATGTGGGGTTCCTCTCACAGAGATTTTTCGGCCCCTCTGTAGTAACTGTGAGGACCCCCTAGGGGTCCCGGACCCCCTGTTGAAGACCCATGGTCTATTATAGCAAGCTGTGTTTGGAATGTGTCATGGATTCAGATGAAGGTGAGGTAAAGTTTAAAGGGCCAGGGTCGTTTTACGTCTAATAAGCTTAACCCATTTGATACTAATCTGCTTATTGGAGTACACTGTTCCATTTCATATCACTGATTGACAGGGGGTTAATTTAGCTGAGAAACGTTAAAATGCGAAGAACACAATAAGAATTAAAGGGCCGTACCGGCTCTGGTGTGTGTAGTCCATTGACTATGACTCATTGGGCTAAAAACGGGACATTACTGCTGACTATTTTCCAGGGGTTTGTTAGATCAGGGGTTACCAAACTTTTCCATGCCCCCTATTGTGAAATGGCAAAAAAGAAAAGAAAGAAAGAAATAAAAGAAAATAGCCGATCTACAAGCTGACACTCCTCTTGTTTTCCCTTTCCCCCCCCTTTTTACATTTATGACGTCCGTAAAATAGGCATGCCAGGTTGAAAGTGGTTAGAGTGGCACAATAGTCTTATGAATTTAGTTTGTATTCATTTAGTTTTTAATAGGATTTTTCTTTTATGTTCCTCTCCTTTCCAATCGATCCCCTGTCGGCCCCCATTTTGAAAACCTGTGTGTTTAGAGTCTTCACTATCTTGTTTAATGTAACACAATGGACTTTGCCTTTTATATATTTAAATTGTATTCAGATAGTAGAATGTAGAGAGACAGGACATGGTAAATGGACTGCATTTATATAGCGTCTTTATCCAAAGCTCTTTACAATGTATTTCACATACACCCATTCACACATTGATGCCGGAGGAAACCATGCAAGGCACCACACAGGAGCAGTGTGGGGCTCAGTGCCTTGCTTGAGGACACTCGAACCGGGAACCTTCCGATTCCAAGATGGCTGTTAGACCTCCACTGCCATCCTTAAGTGCCTCCTGAAGGCAGACAGAGAGGGGAGACACGCAAGACATGATGCTGAGAGTTATATTTGAACCTGGGTCCTCACAAGGAGCATACTAACTGTTTGAGGTACCTGGCACCCTGTGCCTTTATTCTTTTGGTCAGTTATGTTATCCTTGTATTTAAATACATTTTAAAGTGCAGACTTATCGGTTTGTACAGGACTGTCCCGGTTTCAAGCTGGGTGTCCCGAGTTCCGACACATATCTGTTAAGCACTGAAATATCCCAGTTTTCAACATTCACTACCAAAATTTCCCGCTTTTCAACACAATTTAAATACTTGCTTTCAGCTCTTACATACAGTTGACTTTTATCATGTTCTGTTCTGTTGAAACATGCTGTCACAGGTGTGTATAAAGTGAAAATAATAGTCCCCCATCCTGTTGAAAATGCCTACAGTGTGGTGCCCAGTAAATGCATGAATGTGTGTGTACATGAATGTGCATGCATGATCGTGCACCTGCATTAACGTTCACATTCATTTAAGGGCCCTGGTTTGGGTGTTTGAAAATATGGTCACCCTGGACAGCACAAATTTACCAAATGATTTAAGTATTATGATTAGGTATGTTAGGTAATGTTTTAAAAATATTAACATGGGCCAAATAACTGTTTATGATATTTAGCAGAGGCTACGAATAGACAATGACATGTATTGATGGTGGTATTGCTACAACTTTCATAACATGTATATTAGATCATCCTCAGATACATTACATAGTTTTCATTTGTTGAACCATTGATGTTCTGATGTGATCTGGAAACACATGCTACTTCTCTGTTGGTTACGGTGACTAATAGTGTTCTTTTTAAGTACCACTATAATTATCAGTACTTAACCAGTATAAATGATCCAAGTTTCATAATGTCTGTTTAATAACGTGTCTAGTATTTAGTGAAGCCACAAGCAGGTCTATTAAAAACGAAGCACTTCATAAAAGTCTATCTTCAAAATGTCATGAACAAAACCACCGCCAACCTTGGAGTCCCCATTTTGGTCATTATAGGTGGAATTGTTCAAAAATATAGTTATAGTGGGGTTTTTTTAATTAAAAATAATATATATATTTGAAAATAATTTCCCAAAATTCCAATATAGTGAAAATATTGTGATGCGATCTACTGAGCTAGTAGATCGTATATTCTCACCACACAACACTGTCCTACAAGGAAGTATAAAAAAAGGTCTTAAGTGCTTAAGACACATTTCAAATGGAAGGAATTTTTTAATCACCAGACTGACTAATAGTAGTCATGATTCCACCAGCTGCTTACACACAATAATACTGTGCAGCCCCCTTCCTCATTATTGCTTATCCAAACACATCTGTATTTGTTTCCCCACCCTCTGAACCAGTGTCATTACATAAAGTGACATTAAGTAGGCTATACATAGTTGTGGCATTGTCTTGTGTCCTTGCTGGAACAAGCACGGTACTACGTTTCTTTTAGATCTCATTAAAATAATGTGGTTTGACAGAGCAACCTTTTACCCCTACATTTATTTTTTTCCATTAGAGAATTAGAGAGAGATATGAGAAATAGACAAGCACACTCTGGATCTCTTAACCGCAGCACAGTAATGACGCCTAGTGCGTGTTTGATAACGGTGCCAACTCCAAATGAGCCTGTAATTATTCTCACGGCCTGGCAGAGTTCAGGGTCTCCGGGGTGTTGAGACTTGCAGGAAAACAAATGCTGTCTCACACCTTCATTGGCCCTAATTGAGTCAATATAGGCAGCAATCCTTTCTCAAACCACAAGCAAACTGCTCCGAAGTGTTCGGCTAATCGGCCTCTCTCTTTACAAATGGTGTCAAGTGCACAAAAACACAGGAAATACAATGTGATGGTATGTCACGCTCTGGACTAGTTACTCAATTATAGACGCCCCTAAACGGTTTCACTTCAGTGAGACGTGAACTTGATTATTTTCATCAATATACGTGGGGTGTGTGTGTGTGTGTGTGTGTGTGTGTGTGTGTTGCAATAACCTTTAAGTAAACGTGATTTCTTCATATAGGCACCACATATTTTTGTATTTTATTTTCATTACAAATGGGCTCCATCACCATTGTACATATGTCATTCACATACATTTGTTTTAATTCAAACTTCAGCTTAATAAGACGGGTAATTATAATTTAGCATAATTACAGTTTTGTAGCTGAAATGCCCCTGAGCACAAATTATACATTTCTGTAAATCATTTTAAAATAGTGTATCCTCATTCATTTAACATGCCATAAAATGAACCTCAACTTTATTATGCCTATTTCAACTTCTTACATTAATCTTTTTCTTATTTGTTTTGATGAGTGGAGCTAGGAGAAGGGAGTGGCACTCCAGTGTGTGGCTGTAGACCTAAATAAAAACAAGTAAGAAAGTCAGCCATCCTGATAAACACAGCACGTCTCTCACCTGTGCCAATGTTAATTACTGTATGACCCTACTGGGTGGGTAACAATTTGACTAGGAAGTCCCCGGGCTTTCTGTCATTTGTCAACTCATCTCACATGACACATAAGGGGAGCGCGGATGGTGTTTTACCTCTGGTTCACCTGGATGCAGCTACGCTACAGTATAATCACCCTGCCTGGAGGAGCCGGCACAGCCGTGCGGAAGGCGCCGGTCTCACTCCGATGCAGATGGTGCTCGTGTTTGTGTGTCTGCGTGGGTGAAAGAGGGAGAGAGTGAGACAGAGAGAGAATGTAAAAGAGCGAGAGGCTTCTTTTTCTTTGGGAGAAGAAATCTTCTGTAAGGGTGAATGTTACTGTTGGCAATGTTTAAGATCATCTTATTCCACGTTTAGCATATTGGAATATTTGTTTGTTTGTGTTGTATGTTACTCTGTTTCTGTGTGCAAGCTGCTCGAAACTACAGTAATTGCCTAGTGGGATTATCTGAATTTGAAGTAGGCAGTAAGGTTATAGTTTACTTAGTGTCTGTTGCTTTAACGGACCACACGTTATAGCACGCTCATTTCCTGAGCAATAAGCGACAATAGTCTAGTCTTTAAACCGCTTTCACCCTGCTGGCATTCCTATTTTGGGCATGTTGTTATAGGCAAAATGTGTCAAAAATAGCCAATCTACAAGCTCACAACACACCATGTGACTTGTAGATCAGACATTTTTTTAAAGTCTTCAATAGGGCTAATCCTCAAGTTAAATGAGAGACGTATATCTGTAGACAAACTAGCCTGCATTTGTCTCCTCTATATGCTTTTATATTGATTGATTGACCTTTTTATTGACAAAAATGCATACTATGAACATATCTGTCAAAAGGATAAAACACAAAAAAGCTCTAGAGCTTATTTCCATTGTGGTCCTTTGAGTGCAAATATGTGTGTGTAAACTGATAGACAATAAATAGATAATAAGCTAAAGTGAAATACTAATTGTAATAATACTAATAACAAAGTTTGACTGTATGGTCGTTTATTTTTATCTGCGAGTGGGCGGATTTGTCCCGTTGTTGAATCACAAACCCTTTTCAGTTAGTGAAGAGCTCATTGGTGGAAACTTAGTCTCTATGGCTCTGTGAGTGAAAGATCTGACATGCCACCACAGCCAGACACATCACATGCACACTGCACAGCCACAAAACTGCAATTTGGTGCGGTGAGATGGGGATTTAACTGTAATGCTTTCATCAATCAAGGGATTTGTTTTGTTTGGGTTTTTAACATTATGAATTGACTCGGCGCGGCAAATAACAGCATGTGAAAATAAGTCAGAGCAGCGGGAAGATCCATTAACTAACCATGAATGCTGTGACCAAAGGGCCTGAAGGCCCAATAAAGAGAAAACAAATCTGAATTATACCTCCCGTCTTCCATGAGATAATTACCCTCTCACATTAAAGCTCGACTTCCTCTCAAGTTGCATTCAAAGCATTTTGTGGACCTAACATACGACCGGGTATGTTGATTTTATTTGTGTTGCATGGCCATTACCTAGATTCAGCGTTTCTGTTGAATGTCAGTTATTTTTGGTGAACGTTCCTCATCGTGCAAAGCTTTAACCCGACACAGTCATGAAGCCACTTGGATCACTCTCTGGTTTTCTTACTTTCAAGTCCTTTATTTGAGTTTTGGTCTGATTTGGTTGCAAGTGCTTATGCATGGCTATGGTTATACCCTCCTCCCAGCCCTGCGGTTCCATTTCCAGTATGGGAAAGGCTGGAAAATGCAAAAGCGTGATCTGTTCCCAAAACTCTGAATGGGACATTTACAGTACTAAACTTTGAATCAGCTTCAGGGGACATGAGGAACTGTGGCCAATGACCATGTTCTTTGATGCAGATGAGGGACTAATTATCTCTGAGAATACAGAGCATGTTAATATGTATGAGTAGTACTTTTGTGAAGAAAGTGCTTTCACCACATATTATGTGTTTAATGATTGTGGTCCAGCGAGCACATTGTCTGTTGGGAATCTTATAACAGAGACATCATCTGAGAAGAACACACATGGTGCCGAGCCCCACATTTAGACGTCTTGTTTCCCCAGCGAGCTTGGCCTTAAAGAAAGAGCTCTTTTCAGAACTTGTTTCACTTTTAGCTCTAATCCATGCTAGCCTATACTTAGAACAGCATTAAACATCGGTTATCTTGACGCTGTCGTCTGCTGTGCCTTTTTTTGGTTCGTTTATTTTGACTTCCTCCAATTTAAATATATCAAGTTGAAGCAGCTCTGTGTTGTTGATTGGTCCATTATAACCACATTGAAAAAGTTGTCTTGTGTGCAAGTGTGTGCGTGCGTGCATGTGTGTGCGCGTGTGCGTGACGTCCGTCTGCATGTGTACTTGTGTGTGCATGCGCGTGTGTGTTTATGCATAATGCCCACCCGTGTTGCCAGCAGAACTACTGCAACTGAAGCGAGGCGGAAACCAGAGCAGTGCTAATTGGTGTTTAGGGTAATCAACGTGGGCTGAGGATCTGTGCTCTCAGGTCTGTGGCGTCTGCTGCCTCTCCTCTCCTCTCCCCTCCGCCCCACGCTGGGATCCTGACACTGGAACCGCTGGTCGGAAGCTCAGGGCACCCCCAGAGCTGTCACCAATGTCTCCTGTGACTGTCAACATACTGACAGACAGACAGACAGACAGACTAGGCCTGTCAGCACAATTATTACATAGTTGCCTGCTCACAATTATTTGGGATACAATTATTTGGGACTATTTTTTGCAGAATCCTTGCGATCGTCATAATTTTAGTATTCAACAATGATTTGATTATTGGTACCAGTCATTGTCAGTCATTTATTTATACTCTGTTTAAGTTATTTGTCATATTTGCCTCGTGCAATTTTTGTTTACAAGGTCCTAAAAGGCAAACAGAAATATTTTTTTCATGTTCCAATGTCCAATGAAAAATGATGTTAATTGCAATTATTTGAATGACAATTAATCATAAAATAAAATGTCTTGATCGGGACAGCCCTAAGACAGACAGAGACAGGTGCACAGACAGACAGACAGACAGACAGACCCCGTGACCATTCCAGCAGGGCTACCTACAGCAGTGGTTTTCAAACGTTTTGTGGTCAAAATATTTATATATAAAAAATATGTTTTTAGGGTATAGAATTTGCCACTGTAATGCGAAATGAATGTGCTCAAAGTACTGATATTGTACATTAAAAACATAATAAATAACGTTTTGTATAGTGTATACAGTATTGCAATAATATTGTGTGGTTGTCACACCTGGGCATGTCTCGCGGCACACCGCTTGGGACCACCAGGCTAGAACAACTCTCTGCTTTCAGACCAGAGGACAGGACAAACCCAGAGCTAATTGGGCAGAGGTAAACCAGACAGACAGATTGCAGTGGTCCACTGTGCTCTTATTGCCCACTTTACTGGATCCTTCTGAGATTATTTCAATCTGTGGCTCAAGAGGTAGAGCGGCCATCTGGAAATCGGAGCGGTTCGATCCCGGCTCCTCCTGGCATTGCGTCACAGTTTCCAAAGCTGCCTCTGATGTCAATGTGTGAATGTGAGGCATATACTTTGTAAAGCACTTTGAGCTCTCAGAAGACTAGAAGTGCTGCAGTATATTATAATGCTGTCATTTACTGTACCATTTGGGTGACTGTTGTGAATTTAGTTGACCCTCCATGTGGTCCTAACCCTCCATGTGGAGTCTCCCTCTAACTAAGGGTGGCGAGTGATGGTTCAGTTGAGTGACGAGCTGTAGGAGAACAAGGTGACACCAGGCAGTTTCACATGAAGTGTATTACACACACTGACACACATAGATAATATATACAGTGTTGGACACATGACGTGACCGGAAGATATGAGAGATGGTATTAAGAACAGAATGAGTAGGAATAGAACATGCATCTGCTGTCATTGTGAACAGACGTCAGTCTATATGATAACCCATTCAATCCGGGAATCTGTGTCACTTTTGATTTCTTTGGCTATTCAAAAATAGCAGATCTACAAGCTCATACAAGCTTGTAGATCTGCTATATTTCAAAAATTGTTAATACATCTATACATTTTTAACTCAAATATTTGCTTCTGGGTGGGTCCCTGGAACAAAATATGTTAAGTTGGGGGGGTCCGCGGACACATACATATAATTATGGGGGTCCTTGACTTGAAAAAGGTTTGAGAACCGCTGATATTATAGCGACATAGGAGGATAGTTAGGATTTAGAAGACATTTGTAGAATCCCCAGAGAACGGAGAAGCAAAGATTTGAGTTAAAAATATTCGCTTTAAAAAACATATTCAAAGATTTGCTCAAATGTTCACGATTGTTCCAAAAACAATTTGCAGATCTGAGTGCTGCGCTATGAGCTTGTATATCTGCTATTTTTGAATAGCCCAAAGTATAAAATAATGGTTATAGCTAAAAATCTAAAATGACACTGTATGCGTTCCCTTAAATAATGGAAAAGGCTAGCTTTAAGAAGAGATCAACAAAGGAAGCAAACAACCCCCCCCCCCCCCCCACCCCCGTTCGTACACCCTCAGTCAGGAAAGAAAAAAAAACGGGAAAAGAAAGGAAGAAACGTTTGGAAAGATTTAGTTTTTTAAAACTTTTTTTTTTTTACCAAGGCCAGGTATGCTGAGCACGAATGCTCAAAATGATGATGATGTTGGTTTTCTGGATCAGAATGCTGCTGTAGTAAGTGATATGAATTGGTCATTAAAATTGCTTTTACTATTTGGATCAAAGTTTCTCCATTTTCAAGAACACTCTGTAAAACATGACTACATCACACAAATCGCCTTGAATTACTAAGTAATTATATTTGACACAAATTGATGGTATATTATATTTTAACCACACTGATATTGCAATACGATACTGTTTCCCTGCTATTAGCCTTACGACCCACCTTGAATCTCCTCATTGTGTTTAATTGCCTGAGTTATATTTTTGGCTAATTGGCTTCTTTTGTAGAAAAAAGAAAATGACAATTGGCTGTTATTACCCCCAGGTGGTGTATATGTTTCCACTGCAGCTTGATCCCATACCCCCCCCCCCCCCCCACACACACACACACACACACACACACACACACACACACACACACACACACACACACACACACACACACACACACACACACACACACACACACACACACACACACACACACACACTCCATAAACCTACTGCACTGTAACTGCGGGTGAACAGAGTGGGACAACAGAGAGGCCCCTTAATTGATTTGCGTGAATTTACAGCAGAATGGGATCATGCTGCGAACACATTGCTTCATGAGGAGCCTAATGATGCTGGGGGGGCCCAGGGGGGGCCGGGGGGCCAGGGGCCTGACACCACTGTACTGTAATCCTGCTGATTACAGAGCACAGACTGTCTCTCTGGGGCCATGATCATAGAGCTCTGGCCAACACAATCAGCAGTCACTTCACGGGGGATCCGTGTGCGTGTGTGCGTGCGTGTGTGCGTGTGTGCGTGAAAGACAGAGCGGGGAGAGGGTTCAGGCAGAGTCAGAGTAGCAGTGAGTAGCTGGGAGAAAAATTGTCTGTCTTTTCCTCTCCTGCTGCAGGATCACTGAGAACTCAGATTCAAACTATACATCAAAGCTGCAATCCGGAACTTATTTGAGTGAATAATAATGTTATGTCCACTCATCTGTATGGTAGAAAATGTTAATATACTAGTACATCTGCAGTGGTTGGAAGTGTCTCCCTTATATTCCACTGAGAAATGTAGCCTGGTAGGTTACATTTCTCATGTACAATGTACATGTCAACCTATACTTGTTGACATGTACTTATAGTACTGCCTGAAGCCTACTGGTTGACATGTGCTTCTAGTGCTTAGTGCTGCCTCAAGCTTACTGGTTGACATGTACTTAAAGTACTGCCTCAAGCCTACTGGTTGACATGCACTTACAGTACTGCCTGAAGCGCATAAGCGCAACACCTCCCCTGGACAAGTGGGGATGTCTTCTTGGATGAGCAGTCTTCCACGTGGGAGAACCAAGTTCGAATCCCAGGGCGGGTAGGATATGAAACTCATATCTTCCAAAAAGGATTGCAGCTTTAACACTGCTGAAGTTTTTTTGTTGTTGTTTTTTTACCCATTAAAACTGGGAAAGCATCTGTGCCATTTTAGATTTTTGCGTTGGCTATTCAAAAATCGCAGATCTACAATCAACCAGTAGGCTTGTACATTTGCTATTTTTGAACATTTTTTTAAAATCTTGAAAGTGTGCGAACATCAATGCATCCAATGCACACTCTTGATACATTGCCTGCCTCTCTGGTGAGTGAGTGAATGAGGCGGTTTGGAGAAGGGGCAGTCAGTGTTTGGGCAGATACGGCGTATATAGCAACCCCTGTTGTATTTCTCTCACAATAATGTCTCCTAATACTGCGAAGCCCTACAGGTATGAGCTTCAAACAGGCACGAGACGGCTCCGTCTCCACCGAGAGAGAGCATAGACTGGGGCTAATCATAGCGGGCGCCACACACCTCAGGAAGGTAGCAATTTACCGTCATTACCGTTAAATCCTGCTTAAAAGAACCGGATTCCACAGACCTAATTACAAGGTGTTAATAATAACAATGTAATGACAGTCATTTTAAAGCCTGCCCAAAACCATAATCCATCTCCCAACTGCCTCTCACGTTGGGGAGTGCGTGGTTGATGCACAACTTTAAAAAGCACCATAATTCTTATTGATTACCATTGTGATAACTCCTAAGTGGTGTGTCAGGTCCCTGCGAGTTAGGGCATGAGTTAGGAGCATTGTCAGCTTGTGTGTTTGCCGTTGACTCCTAATGGTGTGTAACCCGCCGGAGAGACAGATGTCACGGTGAGTTGATGATGTCCTCCTCACACAGCCATGATCGTTCCAACCGCATAGATTGTGCTACATTTTTTATTGAATAACAGATTGAATATATTTTAAATATAAAAGTAAAATGAACATGTAAGTTAACACAGACAATTTTAGAATCAAGACAGTGTAGACAAAACATCCCTTTCACTCGTGGTTTGGGTTATTTCATAATTGTGACCAATAGAAAGAGAGAGTTTTTTTTTGTGCTGACAATATGCATCATGCGTGATTAAAAAGTTGTAAGCGATTTTTAAGAAACACTTCTTTCCGCACTCCTTGGTTAATTAGCGGTAAATGAGGCTGATGTTTATACCTGACATGGTGTTTATGTGGGGGTTTTGTTTGGCCCCCGGGGGCCTCTTTAACCTCAGGAGCCCATCCCAGGCGCCCCCAAACTAAACACACACTGTCTGGTCTAGCCTATCACAAGTCTCCTCACGATCCTGTAGTCAGGGCACGTCATTGGCTAGCCCTGATGACTGTCATATCATGACAGTCATGGATGAACTTCAACCTAGTGTTTGCACTTTCTCCATTTACGGCCGTACATCTACATACAAGTTCAAATTTCAAATATAAAGCGCTTACCCCATGGCCACAGATGTTACAATGATGTACGGGCCCTCAAAAGTACCTGTATATTCCGTATTGTTCAAAACAAAGCATTTTAATCCGATCAGTGGCCATTTTCTCCGTATGTTCTCTACGCTTTCAACTACGTGGCCCTATCGGTTGGGAGGTGTATTGCACTCTGATACATTATAACTCTATGAAAAAAAGGCCACTAATAGGATTAAAATACTTTTTATTGAACAATACGGAACATACGGGTACGTTTGAGGGCCCGTACACAATTGTAACATCCGTGGACATAGGGTAAGCACTTTATATAAAAAATAAGAACGTTTATGTAGATGTACGGGCCAAAAAGGGAGAAGGTGCAAACACCAGGTTGAAGTTTATCCATGGCGGTAGTGACAGACGAGCGTCGTGTGATCCATGGCTAGTCATTGGCTGAAAGTCCCAGACCAGAACCTCCCAAAGTTTTCTCATCATGAAGTTTTGCACTCCTGTGACAACAAGTTGTTGCCCCTTCAAGTTCTCTCCGTGGACGTTGCGTGTTATTTGGTCTCCGCGTGGACAGATGTTATTGTTGGTTCCCGTTGTAACCCATTTCCAAAGCCATGACTTCGCCTGTAGACTCGAGAGACGGCTTTTCAACGGACGAGGAGGTTCAGGTTCACTCGCCGCAGCTGAAGAAGACGCAGGTGTGCTTCTTACCTTTCAGCGTGGAGGCGCTCATGTCTGACCAGAAGAAGAAGAGGCCACCGGCCGTTGGAACGATCCTCATGTCTGACCAGACGAAGAGGCCACCGGCCGCTGGAGAAAGGGGAAATGATCCGTTGAATGGTAACGGACGGACGCACATGAGTCCAGATGATGCGCTGTCGCAACGCATCGTAGGTCTACCTGGCGCACCAGTGAAGTCAGAGTCCTCGGACCGAGCAGGAGACTGTGCGTCCTGGATGTCAAGAGTCCAGCTGTCCACACCGCCCCGTAAGTTAACAGTGGAAAAGTACAAAAGTGCTATTATAAATTATAATAACCCTCCCCCCTTTTTACGTTTGTAACCTTTTTAAAAAAAACGTTTTTAAAATTATAATTTATAATATATTGCATATATATGCAATATATAGGCCTATTGCATAATATAGCTAATAGGCTACAATATGTCATAGTTATTGCTTTGTATAAGGCACTACAAAAATGTTCTAGGACGATAAAAAGACACTTGTTGCCTTTGGAACCACATGGCCTTACTAAATACAGCCAAGAGACAGTTTTTATTTATTTATTGTTTAAAGCAGGGGAGATTCCCTGCACCTTCCAGGGGGGGTCACCAGTAAATTTATTGATGGTTAAACTTAACAATTATTATTTTAAAGTAAATACAATTAGTTACTATATATAATAATGGCTATTTTGTACAGTGTCCTTTCTACTAACATTAGACATTATACAATTATGCTTCTGAATCAAATCATATCTAACAATAAATATATTATTGTATTGGGGTCCCCCTAGACAAAATCTTATGAAATGGGAGTCCATGGCCTAATGCATATCAATTTGACACAAAAACTTTTGGGAACCCCTGGTTTAAAGGGCATAAAAGCCTCAGCCTTATTGTTTTTTAGGGAAAGCACCATGTGTCATTTTAGAGTTTTTGCGTTGGCTATTAAAAAATAGCAAATCTACAAGCTCACAGTCAGCACTGCAAGCTTGCACATGTGCTATTTTTGACTTTTTAAAAAAGATCTTGAAAGTGTGAGAACTACTGATTTAGAAGGCATTTGAAAGAATCGGCCTCAGGTCCTAATGGTTTTTAACGTTTGGTTTTCTCTCCCGTCTCTCCTGTGCAGAGCAGCTGAGTCCGACGGTCGTCTGCCCTCTGAGGAAGCACAAGACCAACCGGAAGCCTCGCACGCCCTTCACCACCTCCCAGCTGCTGGCCCTGGAGAGGAAGTTCCACCAGAAGCAGTACCTGTCCATCGCCGAGCGCGCCGAGTTCTCCTCCTCGCTGTCGCTGTCCGAGACCCAGGTGAAGATCTGGTTCCAGAACCGGCGGGCGAAGGCCAAGAGGCTCCAGGAGGCGGAGGTGGACAAACTGAAAATGGCCGCCAGCGTCGTGGGAGCCAAGCCCGTGTTCCACCCGGGCTTCTCGTCGCTGCCGTTCCCCCTCGGCATTAACCTGCAGGCCGGCTCGTCCGCGCTCTACGGACACGTCTACCCGTACGGCCGCAGCCCCATGCTGCCCGCCGCACATCTGGCCATGTACGCCTCCCCGGCCGCCTACAGCCTGTTCCACCTCTCCTGAAAGGACCTCGTAGGCTTCAGACTGACAGCCCCAAATCAGATTGTGTGTATCCAGATTGGAATCAGATTAGTCAAGTCTGAACAGCCAAAAAAAACACACATTGGAAACCGATTTCTGGCTAATCAGATATGAACCACATTCCTAGGTGGTTTGAAAAATGCGATTCAAATCTAAAGATTTGACTCTGTCTGGACACTCGGACACTGAAGCCTGTTGCCTGCTGAAAATAGCAGATCTACAAGCTCACAATGCATTGACTATAGATCTACTATTATCAGCGACCGACACCACCGTACGACAGAGTTTAAGTCAAACATTACTGATTACTCACCTAAGGTGTTATGCCATCACCACCGCAACCAATGCAGATAGGTCGATGTCTGAATTCACAGATCTGATCCGATCACTTAATAACAGTGTGGACAGTCAGTCCTAAAGATCAGATTTTGAGAAACTAATCGGATTTGTCTGCAGTCTGAACAAAGCCTAACAGGCAGTATGCCAGAGCCTTAGGGAATGCACTGTATGTGTAAGTAGGGAAGGGAGGACATTAGCGATATCATAAACTAATGCACCTTATGACTTGTGTAATAATTCCTTATCTGGAAAGGACCTAAAGTGGCTTTTAGCTTTGAGGAAAATGGGTAAATCTTTTTTTTTAACATTGTGTATTGTACTACTGTGCAGTACATACGCGCGACACAACTCCACGGCATGCATGACGTACATTCAGGTGTCCCAGGATCTCTTAACAGAGGTTAAGTGGAATATATTGAATTTGATTACCTTCATGAATGCCAGATCACATTCATGACAGGCGAAGGGCCGTAGGCCTATTGATTGGCTTCCTCTTAGGGAGTTCCTCATTGAATGCCAAATGTGCCATGCTTTTCGTTTTTCGTTTTTTCCCCTGGGAACCTTGAATAAGAAGAAATATGTTGTGAGGTATTCTGCTCACACCAGTAAGAGCTATGAATCAAACAACAGCAATTAATTTTGGACCTCTAAATTAGTGAATGCTTACGTGTGGAAGGTGTATCATTCATAGGTGAGATGTATTTATTTTTTAAATGTAATATTTTATATAATAGTAGTATATACATACTGTATATATAATGGAACATTTATATTTGTATATATGCCATTCGTCTTGACCTGCAATTAAAGCTCTTGGTTAACCTTGCACAGTATGTTTTGTTATCTTCTGATTTGAGGCATGAAAATACATGCAGAAATGACACTATACTACTGAATATTTGTCGTCTTTTATCATTTTCAAAACCATTTCACCTTCTTTCAGTCACTCATTTACAAGTTACGAACGTGTTGCCCAGCATGCATACGCATTATTAGGCCATATCATAACTTTACTCAGCCCTCATGCTTTAATGTGTTAAGTTGGCGTTGGCGTTCGTTAATCTCGGGAGGCTTTGAAGAATGGAGGCCATGGTTTCTCCATCCAGACTGGTGGTCCAGGCAGAAATTAATTAAACGATGCATTACACGACGATCCGTAACATATTAGTCAAACTGCTGAGCTATTTAGCTTCCTAATCCGCTTTAGAGCTTTACTCTGAAGAATGTCTGAAAGTATGGGGTCATACTTTAGGACTGGCAGCATTTTACTGCAGTACGAATGGAAGCAGGGCTGTATGTGTACGTATATGTATGCATGGGATCTTCTGGGTGGTCAAGTGAGGAGGTGTTGTGCCATTTAACGGATATTTACCAAGCCAAATTTACCCTTGAAAAAACATAGAAGGAGGGGGAAAAAGTGTAATTTTTGCCTACAACACACCTCATATTGACTTAATTGCAAGCATGTGTTTCTATATTGTGTATCAGCGAGGCTGAGCTTTATTCCCTGCTGGGCTGTGTAAACTGTAGACTCTAAATGAACTCTTTCACTCTCTTTGAACTCTGTGATACAGCAGAATGTCGGGCCCAACGTCAAACAGTCCCCAGCTTAATTGCGCTTGTCCATAGATTCTAACTCCAAAACTGTGAAATTATGTGTGTGTACTTAGTGCTAACAAAATTGAGGCATTATATGAGCTCTCTCTCTCTCTCTCTCTCTCTCTCTCTCTCTCTCTCTCTCTCTCTCTCTCTCTCTCTCTCTCTCTCTCTCTCTCTCTCTCTCTCTCTCTCTCTCTCTCTCTCTCTCCCCCCTATCTCTAACCTTGAGGGAGCCTTGTTACCATTAGCACATATTTCACAGTCCATTTGCGCTCCTCCATTTTGAAATTAAACCAGCATTAGGCTGATACTGAGGTCTTTTGATGGCTTAGATTGCCCATGAACCCCAGCCTCCTGTGGAGACAAATACATTCTCACAGGCTTGTTCTTAATTTATAGTCCATCGTACAATGGTGTCTCTACGAGTCTACAAGCTCCTGTTTATTTTAGTGTGTATAAATCTGGCTTAAGTTGGCTCTTATTCCAGGCTAACCAGAAAATAAAATAGTAAAAAATAAAAAATACAGCGCTGTATTGTAAAAATAAAATAAAATAAACATATACCATAAAATAATTTGGCCTGTCAACATCCGACTGTGAGAATCGAGGAGTTTTTTTGTGTGTGTGTGTGTGTGTGTGTGTGTGTGTGTGTGTGTGTGTGTGTGTGTGTGTGTGTGTGTGTGTGTGTGTGTGTGTGTGTGTGTGTGTTCACCTGTGTTCTGGTGAATTTTGTGAGTTTGATACTTTTATCAGGCTTGCTTTACTAGCATTAGGAAAAAGTTGCCGTACAGATTTGATGACTGAAGCTATGTAAGACCCATCTTTAATAATAACCATTCATTACTTAAAAGTAAATATCTCTGTATGATTGAATGCACTGTGTGGGAGTCCTCCCCATAATCTTTTTAACATAGTAGATGTAATTTCACCAAATCAAGGAAAAGTTATTTATTATATATGACATAATAAATACTTTTTAGAAGAGGGTTTGCCATATGACACCTGTCAAAACAAGGAATATTGATACTACTACACACAGTAACCATGTTAAAAGGAATGTATTACAAATGACAAACCACACAGTTTTGAAAAATCATTTCATAAGACAGTGTTTAATATGTTTTTAAATACAAACATTACTAACTGAGCTCCTCAGAGCTCAGTCAAGCCATTTCGTAATTAAGGGGCCTGGAGCAGTGGTTCTCAAAGTGAGGTCCGGGGTCCCCCAGGGGTCCTTGGGGGGATACTAGGGGGTCCCTAGAAAAATCAGTTAATATAGCATCACTATCATTTTAACCACCATATCCATTTATATGTTGGCTATTAAAAAATAGCAGATCTACAAGCTCACAGCGTGTGCCGTGCTGAGAGCTTGTACATCTGTTGTTGTTTTTTTGCACAAATCTTCTCTTCTGGGGGTCCCTGTCACGAAACATTTTCAGATGGGGGTCGGCGGCCAAATACATATCAATTTGGGGGTCCAAGTGGTTTAAGAACCACTGGTCTGGAGGACAAAGACTGGCCACCTTTATATTTGAGTCTCTCTGCAAAATAGTGAAACAAACTGTCTCCAGGTCCTTGGCTTTGTTTGGTCTCATACAATTAAAAACATCTGGCCTTTGTATTAATTTCAACTCTGTTGCAAAAGCTGACAAAGTACAGATTATTATTATTTCCATCCTGGCTAACTGGGAAACCTCATATGTACATTTTGAATTGATTCTCTGATTACCATGTTCTAAAGAGAGATTTAAGTCTCTTTTTTTGTGATCAACTGTATAAAATAAAAAGAATAACAAAACAAAACAGAGACAATACATATAAAACTGGAACGAAAACAAAAACATGCATAATGTGATTGATTTGAGCGTCAGCTGTCATGATTATTATAGTTATGCACCTTGCAGTACTACACAAAATCCACTAGATGTAGCAGCTTCCCATAATGTTACTGTTCAGGGTTCACTAAGTACAGTCTGGCTTTACAGTTGATACAGATGCACTATTATACCTACAGTATGTCTTTCAGTGGTGGAAAAAGTACTCACATTTTTTACTCACAAGTAAAAGTATCAATACTGGTTGTATTGATACAGCTGGTTGTATCAAATGGATGGGTGTGTCCTTGACATTTTATGGTACAGTGTGGGCCACCTATAGGTAACCGAATACCGTCTAAGGTCTTAGATATGGGGTGGCAGTGGCTCAGGAGGTAGAGCGGCCACATCTGCTCTACCTCCACCCCCCCCCCCCCCCCCCCCCCCCCCCCACACACACACACACACACACACACACACACACACACACACACACACACACACACACACACACATTTCTACATGACCTCTGGACATGTAGAAATGTCCTTCTACACTAACTCAGTGTCCACCGTTGGTGTCTGAATGGATGAATGTCACCCACGTTGTAAAATGCTTTGGGTAACGGCGCTATATATATATATATATGTGTGTGTATATATATACACACTGTATATATATATTTTATATGGATTTAAATTATTTACATGATTTACATGAGTGGCTCTTAGATAATATCTTTGTTAATTTGCCATGAGTGTTGCAGTGATTAAAAGATGAGACTGTATTATGTATGGTAATGGTTCCATTGTGTCCATGCTAAATGGCACACATTAGTCAAGGAGAGAAGTGCCTCTCTCCTTGACTCATGTTCAGAACCGATTCAATCAAATGCAGTAGTTCATGTCCTCTCCTGTAGAAACATCTCCAAACACTCCTGTAGAAAAATCCCAAACCTCCTCTCCTCTCCTCTCCTCTCCTCTCCTCTCCTGCTTTTCGGCCTGCCTATAGACACTGTAGCCTGGCAATTGATTGATTGATTGAACATTTATTTAGAAGTTTGCAGAAAAAAAGCACATGAAAGTACAGTTCAAATACAAGGTCAACTAAATGGGATTGAAAAAAACCCAAAAGCCTATGGCTTGTTTCAATTCCGGTCCTTTGTACTCAATTCATAGTGAATACTTTATTAGACAGAAATGCAGCACGAGTACAGTCATAAGGATAACACAAAAAAGTCCCGATAACTTGTTTCGTTGTGGTCCTATGTATTCAATTCATCAACATAGCATATAGCATATAAAAAGAACACCAAAATACAACATCATCAACAAATATAAAACACTATTATGTATACAGAGTAGAAAAAGGGGGGTAAAAAAGAGGGGGGGGGGTTGAAGGCAGTTAAACGCCATCACCTTTCTATGGTAAAAAGCGTGATTTACCTCCCCCCTTCGACCACACTCACATGTTCCTTGATACCGTGGTGGAGGAACATGTGAGTTGAATCCAACGTCATCAGTCTGGCAATGCCAGGCTATATAGACTCTGAGGAATTCAGAGGAGCAGGTCATGACCTCAGCAGCACTCAAGGGCAAAGCCGGAAATGCACACTTCATTGGACAAGAGAAAAAATACACAACCCCCCCACACCAACAAAGATCGCGGCTCACAATGGCAGCACACACACACAACGCCATTGTACATCCCATCGTGTAATGAGAAACATGACATTAAAGGAAATGGCGGTGAGAGTACTTTTCCCTTGTAGGCCTGAGGATTGTGTTGTTCCAAGTGCTATAATTAGGGGAGCTGCTTTCATCTCACCTTCAAAGCCGTGGAACAGGTGTGTCCCAATCCCTGTTCTGTACGTCCTTCATCTGAGCTCTTCATGATTTACTGGAGGTTCTTTGTATCTAAGCATCTCCCTCGGCCCTTTCTCTCTCTTTCTTAACCCCCCCCCCCCCCCATGATGCCTATTATGTTATTGATCTATACTCTCATGTGCTGTTGTTTCAATGTCATGTACGTGACCTGATCACCAATTAGCATTTCACCTGCCGTGAAAACTGCACTGGCCACTTAGTAGGTCCTCACTGAGAAAGTCTCATTTTTAATTGACTTGCACACACAAAACAGGCCTTCTGTGCTCATACTATCATGTAAATCATTCCAACTGATATTATCAAACATTCCAACTGATATTATCTTCGAAAGGAGAGTATCCAGAGATAGGCGAGACACACGAGACAAGACCCGGAAATCGGATTCGAACTCAGGACCTCGCAGCTCACGGCGAGCACATGGTTAATGCACTCACAGACACCCCACCATGTTTCCGTTTCTCACTGTGGTGGGTAATAGTTGTTTTTGATGTAGCGTTTTTCCTCTCCAAACAACCTGACCCGTTTGTTCGGTGAGACACGCCCTGATGGCCTCGTTCTGCTATCGGGGTTAGGTCAGCGTGAAAGGGGTCGTCTCTGGAGACACGATGGGTGAAAAGGTTAGGTTGAAGATGTAGCTCACTGATAAACGCAGTCCATTTGAACACTCAGGGTTAAAGGAGGTGTAAGTGATATATATTTTTAAAGTTAAAGCTCAATATTTTAATTGTAATCATTGCTATAGTGATTTTGTTCCGTAACAGGGGTCTCACCATCTCTCCTGCTCTTTAGTTAACAGAAAATACCTTTTCAGGTGGGGATGCCAATTTTATCCAATCAGGAGAGAACCCCTCAAAGATAATTTATCAGCTTAAATTCTATTGCGTTCCAGTTCCAAATTTGTCTGCTAATCTTTGTGTTTGTTTAATCACTTCCAATTTCACTTGTTTATACTGTATGAGTTCTCTTTCGTGATTGGATAATATTGGTATCCCGACCTGAACATTTACAGTTTACTTGAGTGCTGGAGAGACGGGGAGTCCCCTATTACTGAACAAATACTCCATAACAATGATTGCTCAGATCAGAATATAGAGGGTTTTTTGTAACTCTTGTTTTAACAAAGAAAATATCATTTACACCCCCCTCAACACACAGGATTTTGCAGTGTAACATAGGAGGAGGCATCATATAGCTTACAATCTTCCTCATCTGTTCCAATTCTCCATAGCTTGAAAGCACCTCTCTCTCTTGCCACCCTCCGGCTCTCCGTTGCTTGCTTCATGTGGATTGTTCATGTTTCAGAGAATCAACAATAGGAAACCGTTCTCCCCTCCTGTGAGGCAGCAGTCCAGCTCTGTGTGCACAGCACTGATTGTGTATCTACCCCTACAGAGCCCTTAAAGCGTAATTTGTACTTTGTCGCATAGCTGTGTGGAAAATAGCCGATCTACAAGCTCGCAACGCGTTGCAAGCTTGCAGATCTGCTATTGTCGGTGAAAGACACCGCCGTACAGCGGAGCATAGATCAAGCTTTGATGCAGGATGGGGAGTAATAAGGCCTGCTTTCAGACACACTGTTGACCTCTAACCTCATCCTTACAACCCGCTGTGTTTTATTTTTCCATAGGGATTTGTGTGGGCGTAATTACTGCAAGGAACCCCTCTTTTCTTTTTCTCTCTCACTGTCTCTCTCTGAAAGTGATTCTGCCCGGGAGGGAAGGAAGCACCGATGCCAACTGAATTAGTGTCAAGCGGTGACATCCATACATTGCCCTGTAGGAGGGCTCGGTGAACCACTGTCAGCGCCATCTGTAGCTCTTTCTGTTTCCCAGTGAGCTCCTCAAAGACATGCAGCACACACGCTGCGTCTCCCATAAGACTCTGTGAGCGTCGCCATCGGTGGCCCCCGTGGCCCATACGGAGGGTGACCTAACTCCCTGACACGTCCTTCTCGTTATGTAGGAGAATCACATACACACACGACATGCTGCACATAAAGATAATATGCATGTGGCGTGCAATACGCACTGATGATCCTGACTTTTTATGGGGTGGCTCTGCAGGAGGCTAATCATCTAAGACAGTGGTTCTCAAACTTTTTCATGTCAAGGACCCCCAAAATATTTGGCTGCGGACCCACCATTTCAAAAATATTTTGTGCCAGGGATTTTTCAAAAATAGCACATCTAGATATGCTATTTTTTAATATAGCAAAAGAATAAAATATGGTTAAGGTGGTTAAAATGATTGTGACACTTTATTAACTAATTTAGCTGGGGACCCACTGGTACCCCCCATTCAACTTCAGTTTTTACGGTCAATGGGGCTTGGATCGCTCTATAACCTTGGGGTCTGGGGACCCCCAGGGGTCCTTGGGGCGGTTACAAGCTCACATCTTGCAATCTGCTATTTTTGAGTTTTAAATTAAAAATATATATAATTGTAAAAGTTTGAGAACCACTGTCCTAGATGGTTAGGCTCCTGCAGAGCCACACCATAAAAAGTCATGATCATCACTGCGTCCACATTGAACCCACCACCCCGCTCCCATTTGGATCCTGAGATCCTGAGATGAATCCATTTTCATATATTTCACAGCAAACCGTTACTGTGGACAATTCTCCAATATAAAACCTTCAGTTTAAAAGAAGTGTGAAATAACCCAAAAATATAGACCTATATGATTTTCTGAAAATTGGCTTTAAAAAAAAACCTAGAACAAGCAACAAAAGAAAGAAATGTCTCTGTTCTGGTCTGTCTGGCAAACTAGAAATTCAATGAGAAAAATGCAAATTGAAGTCCAACGCTATTAATCACATATCTCTCTCTCTCTCTCTCTCTCTCTCTCTCTCTCTTTCTCTCACACACGCACGCACGCACGCACGCACACATGCAAGCACGCAAGCACAGCATCTATAACAAAGGCTGGTCACTGAGCTACAGTAAGGTGAGAGTGTGTCTCAGACGACTGTCAGGGGAAGTAATGGGAAACGCCATGGCTTAATCAAACTCTTTAAGTGGTTGCTTTATTCACCCTTTGATCACATTTTCTCATTCCAGTAATTCTCATTACACAGGGGCTCCAACATTAACAGCTACTTCCAAGTGGCTCAAAAAGGAGGAGAAAAAAAGCTCTCACAAGAGGAATAGGCATGACCTTTTCAGTAATTCCATGTATGTGTATGCAGCTGCTGCTGTGGATGGTCCTGTCAGGCATAGGGTTGAACAAACCAGGCCACGCCTCCTGTTCAATTTCTCAATAACCTGCTGAATAATGGAAAGCAGGCTAAGCAGGAGAATAAGCTCACAGATGAAGTAAATATAGAAGATAAACGTAACCTCAAATCCCCCCTACACACACAGGCGCGCATGCACTTGCGAGCGAGGGTGCACGCACACACGCTCTCTCTCTCTCTCTCTCTCTCTCTCTCTCTCTCTCTCTCTCTCTCTCTCTCTCTCTCTCTCTCTCTCTCTCTCTCTCTCTCTCTCAAACTGAGTCCCATGAAGCAGAACTTCCCATGAACCCTTGTAGCCTACATACCAGCGCATGCTTATAGGGTTGGGACTTAAGATGGATTGTGTATGTGCGCGCTTGCATCCTGGGATTCAAATTGCTTTGTGAGCACTCTTAAGTTCGTATCGGAAGCACTAATTGTTCTTTAAAGCGGTTTATCCACTACATTACAGAGCATGATTATCAACTGGTAGTCTAAAAGATCCTCACGCATTGCCATTGTGGATTAAAACAAAACAACCGTCTTCAGAAAAGTAACCATAGCTTAAACTCACCTCCTTGTGTTATCATCATGACAAATCCTGTATATATACTGTATATAAAAATAAATCATACATCTCTGCCAGTGTGTAGTGCAGCACACGTACATATAGGCTACTGTAGGTAGACCCACCAGGACACGCCATGCTCCTCTATGGGTTAAATGGACATTGTAACTGGAGAGCTTATCACTGTCCACTCATTAGTGACACTGCTCTCTCTCCTGTGAGGTCGGCTTGACCGGGGTCTCCCGGGGTTCCATACTTGGCCCCTCCCTTTTCCACCTCAACACCAAATACGTCACATTGCGATCCATTGTGTGCTTGTAGATCTGCTGTTCTCGCAAAGAATTTTAGCCCCCCCCAGACTAGGGAGGTTAGGGTTCATGTGGTCAAAAGATTATTTTGCCAGTGGTGTCGATACACAGGCCTGGTGTATCGACAAAACAAAACAACGCAAATACAGACATCAGCTGTATGACCCCCCCTCCCCCCCTTAATGAGATCCCTGGAGGAGGTGAAGGAATCAGATGATTCAGTTGGTTGCGTGCGTGGGAGAGATAGATGTGGTCCACTGTTTGTTTAGTTTTGTTGCATTTCCTCTATAATGACTCAGAACCGAGCACCGAGTTCCCACACTCTCACAGCTGTGTCTCTGTGAGTTCTGTGCCTAGATCTTGGCTGGGGTGTGCGTGTGGGGCGTTCTGTGCGCGCACGCGTCTACCCCGTGGCGTGCCCACGTGTGTCCCCGTGGGTCGCATCTGAACCCAACAGTCCTCCGGAGGGTTCCGGACTCCTGTTGAGCCCAAAAGGTTTGACAAGAGCCTTTCCTAGAATAGACCCTGAATCACGTCCGCTGTCTGCTTCTCTCCTATGGAATCCAGGGCCACACAACCATCTACCCCCGGCAATAATAATGAATGTTTGAGGTTGTTTCTATTCCTGGCCCGGTTTGAGTGAAGCCGTGTCTCTCCGCGTCCTGACTCCTGACACCCCCACACACACGCCCACCCTCTTCTCATGTCCTCTCGTTCTGCTCAGTGTGCTTCACATATAGTGCGCATGCTGTACTGTACATCGTTCAAAAAACCTGCTAACTTTCATGTTGGCGATTTTAATTTGGGTTCAACTTGAATTCACCCCTCAGATCTCTCTGTCTGTCTGTCTGTCTGTTTGTCTGTCTCTCTCTCACTCTCTCTCTCTCTGAAGCTTCCTCATTTTCTGTCTCTCTGCAGGATATGTTTTTTCAGCTTGTCATTGTGCGGTCACTATAGTGTGTGTGTGTGTGTGTGTGTGTGTGTGTGTGTGTGTGTGTGTGTGTGTGTGTGTGTGTGTGTGTGTGTGTGTGTGTGTGTGTGTGTGTGTGTGTGTGTGTGTGTGTGTGTGTGTGTGTGTGTGTGTGTGTGTGTTGTGGAGTGGTCTTTCAGATGCTGAACAACTGATTAGAATCTTAAGTATTAAAAACATGACCGGCCTTCTGGGTTTCCTCGGCTGTGGTCCTAGCTTATATCTCTGCCACTCTGTCTCTCAGATAATATGCCTGATCTCAAATTATCAGGCGTTATCTAGGGAGGGGGGGGGCAGAGTGGCAGAGGTCATTGATCATTCTAATCTTTGATTTACAGTGATAGACGTTGTCGTTATAATGCAAGCTGCCATAGGAAGTAGAAATTCCACCGTGACCTGCTGTCTTTCTTTTATTTATTTTTAAATCAAATTTATAGACAAATCATGAAATCTAATTTCATAATGAAGAACAAGACGGCGAACACAGACAAAACTAAAACAAATAAACACTATCAAATAAATGAAAAATAAAATACAAATTCCATCCATCATGTATCACCATCACACGTCACTCTGCTACTGCTAATGCACAACAATAAGACAGCAACACGTATAGGAAGAAGTACAACCAGTGCTATACATAATGCTAATTGTCTCCGCCAGGCCGAAAGGCATGGCGAGAGAGTATGTTTTACCCCCTGTCCGTGTGTCCGTCCGTCCGTCCGTCCGTCCGTCCTTCTGTCTGTGACCAGCTAATCTCCACCAACGTTGGCCCGTTCGCTGTGAAACTGCGCACACACACTCCCTGGATGCCACAGCAGAACCTCTGCCCCACATTTTTCAGATCAGCCTGTCATAGCGCCACCATGAGGCCGACTTTGGTAAAACAATTTTTTTTATATTACTCCTACAGATTTTGTCCAAAAAACACGCTAATCGGTACACAGTATCTCTATGGTCATGTGATCAACACGGATCTGTCCGATTTTCCATATTCCATCCTGATTGTCTAAGATTGGCTTCCAAACTTTGCAGGATTGGTTCGTTTTGAACAAAATGCGTCAAAGCATGAACACAGCATGCGATTTCCGTGAAGTTTTCCACGTAGATTCCCACTTGGCCCAGGAAGACATTCCACTTGAAAAAGATCAAATCAACCTCATGGTGGCGCTATAACAGGCCGATTTGCGTTTTTACCTATAACTGCACCGATCTGCGTGAAACTTTGCACGCACACTCCCTAGAGGCCAAGGAAAAACCTTTGCCCTGCATTTTTCAGATATGCCTTTTAGAGCGCCACCAGGAGGCTGACTTTTGGAAAACACATTTTTTGCTCTTACTCCTTCAGATTCTGTCCAAAAATCACGCAAATCAGTACACAGTATCTCTAGTCATGTGATCAAGATGGATGTGTCCGATATTTCATATTCCATCCTACTTGGCTAACATTGGCTTCCAAAGCTTGCTGGATAGGTCCGTTTTGAACAAATTTCCTCAAATCATGAACGCAGTATACGATTTCCGTGAAATTTGGCACACACATTCCCACTAGGCCGAGGAAGAAATGCCACCCATTTCACATTGGCCTGTTATAGTGCCACCAGCAGGTCTAATTTAGCAAACCACATTTTTGGAACAAAATGCAAAAAAAGAAATTGCCGTGAAAGGCCTAAGAATAAATGGCACCCTTTTCAGATTTCCCTATTATAGCACCACCAGGAGGCCATAATAACCTACCTGACCTGGCGGAGACTTGCGCTCCGAGGAGCACTTTTTCTAGTTATCCCTCATTCCCACAAAGGGTGGACTGCTCAAAATAGGACGGACAATAATACCAATTCATCAGGTTTCCGACTCACACTAAACAAGACCCCAACCCTGTGTCTGTAAGTAAGAAGGTGTAGGCCTACTCAACTTTCAGTTCTGTAAAATAAGCCACCTGGCCAAAAGAGTATCATAACGCACACACTGACCTGCTTCAACATAAAGTAGGTCAGGTACTTAACTAGTTTTTGTTGTGAATTCCGTAATATTTGTGTCTGTTTAACTCTGTACAATGTTGCAGTAAGCACATTGCAATGAAGATTCATGCAACAAAGGGCCATGAATCATCTGCTCGCATAAGCTCTTTTTACAGCTTTTTCTCTGTGAAAATAAAAATACTTAACTGTGAGTTTTTCTTTCTGACTAAAGAGGGACTCAACATCCCGGAATTCAGAGGAGTTTTCCCCACACAATTGCAACTTTATGTCTGAGAATCTGAGAATATAATTTTTGTTCTTGCAAATCTCACATTTGTGAGAAATCAACTCAAGACATTACATGTCACAGTTGCAAGAATAAAACTCACACTGCTGAGAACACAGGGAAGCTGTCAGAACCTTCACTAAAACATCCGGGACAACGCTCCACACGTCCCAGACTCTTCTCCCTTCTGGCTCCCAAACTAACTCCCCATTGCAATTAGAACTGCAGACTCATTCCCAATCTTCCGCTGTAATCTGAAGACTCACCTCTTCAGACTCCACCTTAGCCCATAACACTTGCCGTAGCACCTGCCCTACGGAAGGCTAAAATGTAACTTATATAGCATGTTATGTAGACAGATGCCAGGTCATTGTTTACCTGGCATCCTATAGTGTGTATAGTTTCAATATACAGATTATTTTTGATGTTCTACGGTTAGACTGACGATAGGTTCTTGGTTTAAGTATTAGTTTATTAGTAGATTACTATTTCTATGCGTTTGATTTATTACCTTGTGTTGTCCTTGCTTACTGTAAATCGCTCTGGATTAAGCGCATCTGCTAAATGCCTAAATTGTATTTGTAAATTGAGATATAATGTCAGAATTGTGAGGAAGATTCAGAGGCAGAAATTGGCTTTCTTGTCCGCATAGAATTGTCCCTAGACTCCCTACCAATCACACTGAATGTCCCTTCGACGGTCCTCCATCACAATGACGTTTTTTTATCTGTATCTAAGTGTATATCATCATTATGTCGTAGTTTCACTGCGAGGCTCTATTCAGTCCATAAAAGATTTTTAAGTTCAGACGTTTTGTACCGCCTGACAACTTTGAGATTTTGGCAGCGGGTCAGAACGATGCATCTCTCAGCAGATGGTTTGACACCCCAGGGTCACCTTATCGCCCATCCCTCTAACTCACTCTCTCCCACTTTGTTCCCTCGCACTCTGACAACTGCTGAGGGGCCAGGTGTGCGGATTAAACGCTAAATGTCCCTCTGTCAGTGCCTGATGCTGATGTGATGGGGCTTAAGTAGAGGGGACCCATTTGTCTCTGCCCCTTGGGCTGGCTGAATATCATTTGCATTCTCACAATTCACCCGTGGGGCGTCCTGTCAGCAATAACGTTTACATTAGCATGATATCCACTCAGAGCTGTCTCTGCCAGACTGGTTTTCTGTACAGCGGTCGTGCTGAGCAGGTCTGGAGTTGACGTAGCCCCTGCTGAAGAGACTCTTCTCATCTGCTCAACTCATTTGCACCGCCTTGTTATTCATTGGATGATATCATTCATATTCACTGACTTGGCATGGTATTAGTTTAACAGGCTTCAATGGTTGCTATCAACACCGCTTTAATGACATGCTTTGATAGCGAGAGGAGCCTGTATTAACAATTACATATGTCATGATCAATAATACATCAAATCTGTTTTCTACAGTATTTACCCATGGTTATTATGTTTGACCCAGATCAAATTAATTTCCATTTTAGACCACTTTCCAGCAGAGGTCACATTTTTGAGCGGTGCAACCACTCCTATAAGAGGGTTTAGGACCCATCCGTGGTGAAAGTTTTTCTTTCCGTCGTGAAAATGTGTCTTTCGCTGTGACGCCATGCTGTGGAAAACACGCCCATAGGCTAAGCTTTGCAGGACGTGTTGTGTTAGGCTAGCGAGACACATGATGAAATTAACTTCAAACTTCGCGGACACACTGTGATTGGCTAGCGAGACGCATGATGAAATTAATAATAATGTAAAAAATGTGTGAATTGATCCATGCCGTGACGCCACGACATGGTGTCACTTCGCAGGATGTGCTGTGATTGGCTACCGAGATGCATGATGAAATTAACTTCAAACTTCGCAGACGCGCTGTGATTGGCTAGCGAATAGCACTGCTCACTTCACACTGGGTGTGATTTTTTGACACTAAGTACCAATACCACCAAAGTCCTCAATAGTATGTACAAAACCCCAACCGCTGCCCACATGTTCGCCAGTACCTGCTCCAGAGAGTCAGAGACCACATCACACCAAGTCATCCAAGACTTTCACAAACACATAATATGTTTTAAAATACCCCTCGCCACATACAACGCCCTCAACGATCTAGCTGCTCCCCTCCACCTCTCTGACCTCCTCCTCCATAATGTCACCTCCCACTCCCTCAGGTCTGGTGATGCTAACCTCCTGAGAAACCCCCAGGTTACCAAGCGAGCACCACTTTCTTATCTTGGGTGACAGGGCTTTCTCAGTTACCACCCCCTTTCTGTGGAACTCACTCCCAGCCCACATCCAAGCAGCCCCCACCCTCTCTTCGTTTAAAACCACCCTCAAAAACCACCTCTTCAGACTTGCCTTCCCCATCTAAAATATGACTTTTTCTGGTTTCTATAAAACCGTTTTTAGTCACTTTTTTCATCATTTATTTCATTTATTTCTTGTGCTTTAAATAGTTATTTGTTTTGTTTATATAGCATGTGTATTATTATTATTATTATTATTATTTATTAAATTATATTATTAAAGTCCTAGAGGATTCCAAATATTTGTGACTGAATGTCATACTGCCTTATAAGTATTCATTAACTATATTGGTCTGCACAGGCACTTACAGTTGGCAAGTACAGAGACTGGAAGTGGATATCAGAAGATATTTAGAAAGGGAAACATCATGCGACTGAGTGCAGAGCCTGTGAATAGGGAGTTGAGATGAGTGGATTAATGATGTCTGCTTGAGGGTTGCTCTCCCTGGGACTGTCTGTCTCTCTTTCCCACAACGCCGGGCCAGCTACTGTAGCAGTGGCCATACAGTGCCAAATCCATGACAAATATGGACGTTTGCCACAGCGCCTCCACAAATAGGCTCTATGCACAGCAGCCATATTGTGAAGACATTCACAGGTGTTGCCAATGATACTAATGAAGGCTCTGTTCCATTCTGGACAAACAGAGTCATAGTGCTGATAGTGTCAGTGTGCATGTTGGCTCACAGGAAACAATCTGCTACACCAGTGGGTCTAAAATTGGGGGTTCTAAATTGCCCCTTACGGGCCCCTTACGGGTGTGTAACTCTGAGAGTGTACAAGTGGAACCAAATGGACCCGTAAGGGTTCATTTGGTTCCATTTGTACACTCTCAGAGTTATGGGGGTCGTGGAAATTAAAAAGTCTGGGAACCACTGTGCCACACTAAATGGAACAGAGCCTTCATTAGTATCATTGGTAAAACCTGTGAAGGAAATGATAATATGGCTGCTGTGCAAAGACCAATTATTTGTTTACTAACATTGAGCCTGGACGCACAGGTGATTGTTTCACGCAATCAATTCCCAACCTGTTTCGGGGTGCACTGGTTTCAGCACACCCCAACCCCCTCTTGTGTGTGTTGGCTAGTGAGACGCGTCCTAACGAGACCTGATATAATGGGTTTCGTTGCGCGCATACTGGCTGCACGCAGCCAGTATGACGTCGTCTGTTAAGGGGTCTATAGAGCCTATTGGCGGTGCTATGCAGCGAAGGCACATAATTGTGCTTGTTCCTCTATCTTTCTCTCATTTAAAAAAATGCATGGTATTGACATTTTGGCCGATAACCGATGGATTGCATGGTCGATACCGATACCAATATCGTTTCCAGTAGGGTTTACCTGTTATCTGTATATAAGTGCAATATTAGCTGATTTATTAGGCCTACTGAAACAACCTATTTTCACACCCAGGTCGACTAAACACTACAATCTGTCTGTCTGCTTTAAACACTGAAGGAGATGAGCACAAAATTAGCTCAAACAACTTCAAAGATCTTTAAAGAACTTCTCCCTATTGTCATTGAACAATAAAGTTTATAGTTAAACTGTAAAGTATAGTCCAGTGATATTCAACTGGCGGCCCGCGGGCCAAATCCGGCCCCAGCGGAGCTGTCTTGTGGCCCTTGGAACATATTCCATGTTCCAATGTAAAAAGAAAGTTACTAAATAGTTGATTGCTCATGGGACGGCCTAACACGCCGTGCAACAACCTTTTTGAACAGGAGCACGCGCACGCACATGCATAGATTTAAAACAACTTTAAATTTACACCTCGACAAAGTTAACAAAGGCTGCCGACCGCCGGTTGTCACACCAGCATGAATTAACATAGGATTAACATAGGAATGAGCCTAGATGCATATCAATTGTTCATCGTCTGACCTGTAGTGGAGGTGTTAAGCGATGTGTGCGTTGCGTCATTAAAATAGAGTGCAACCACTTTCCAATTCCAATAGTGACTCACTCAGGGTCCCAAATTAACACATACAGTACCAGTACTGCATTTGCAGTCAAGACACTGCTTCAGGAACCCAAATGCGGTAAATGTAATCTTTGGTGCGTAAGTCACCCAAAAGAAAATCACTTGGGTCAAAGTGTTAAAGTAGCTCACCTCATAATATGAACTTAAGAAAAGCATCTGGTGTTAAAATATGTATTAAGTATCAAGTAAAAGTATAAAGACCTTTTCGTAGTATAAAGAAACAAAACAGCCAGATATGTTGTCTACTTCTACTTCCCTACTTCTAACTACTTTCAGAATAATGTAGCTTTCAAGTAGTTCAGCATTTTTTTGCGGTGCCAACCGCTCTATATCTGACTTTGTCTGTGTGTCCGTATGTCCGTCCGTCCGTCCGCAAGTGATGTCACGAGTATGCCTATTTACTCATGCAGAAGAAACCTAACCACAACCGGACAAATATTTATGAACAAATATTGATGACATCAATACGGGGCTCATCAAAGGCACCGCTTCCTTCACACAGGGTGTGATTTTTTTTTCACCATGTAGCCGGGTAGCAGATCTAGCTTGGCAAAAGCTACATCAGTGGCACATCAACATGAATGAGCACAACAGGGGTTTTGAGTGCAGTTCATACATCATGGACCATCCATTTGTAACTATTTCTGAGTTTTGAGTGGATGTTGTTAATTACACCAAAGACATTATTCTCCTTATGCATCCATTAGCTTGTATGTGTTAGTTTTGTGTGGATTTTGTCCATCTTCCTGCTTCTCCATCTTCCTCCACTTCAAACACACCATCAGAGCTTGTGCTCTTATCTCCCGGGTGCTCAAAACTAAAGTAAACCTTACATTCATACTAACATTTAAACACTTCACCTTGCCAGCCTGCCTCCAATACTCTTCACACAAAGACGCTTCCATGCACAGAACACACTGAAATATCTACTTCCTATTTTCTTAAAATCTAAATCTAAGCCTGTTCACAAAGGACAAACATCAAAATGCATGGATGCAGTATGAAGCAGGCCGTAATAAGTTACCATAATGGACATAATGTGTCCATTATCGTGTCCTATCGGACACAAAGGTTTTGTTGTCACAGTCTTGTGGCCCCCAAAGTCATTTTACAATTGTGGCCCGATACCTAATCTAGTTATCCTGATATAGTCCCTCTGTTACACATCTTTGCCACAATGTATTTTCATAACCATATTTGAGGGATCATTACAAAAAAATCTGTATATATATGAATATTTTTACTCCCTAATATTCGTATCTGCTTCGGCCCCAAACATCCAGTATCGGTGGGGTTTTCCTACAAATATTCTGTTAGAGATCATAATATCTAGAGCCGTTACAGTAGTTCATTCAGTTATTTAATCTATTCCACATGTGGAATAGATTAGATCCCATATCTAAAGACCATGGGTGAAATTGCACCACCGCAGATTAATTCAGTAGTGTGTTGTGTGCCTTCCCCCCTCGATTTGTCCGTTGTCTCTGGCCTGGCAGTTGATTGAAGATGAATATGAAGAGGCTCTACTTCTCATTATGGACACGAGGCGCGTTTAAACAGAATAGCAGCATTTCTCAGAGTGCAGATTGCACTCACGTGTCTGTCAGCATGCAGCTGTGTGAACACACTTCAAGTCTCTCAGTTATCCTGATCTTCCTGTCATGCGAGGTATTAAAAATGCATTAGGGCTCCAATGCAATTATGATAGCTCTACCAGTTGTGAATAATACATACTTAATGGAGAGTAACACCGGTTATTGCAAATGTTTTAAGTGCATTTTAATTACTCAGAATCTTGATTAAGGAGAGAGGGTGAAAGGGAAATAATTAACTGCATAAACGAGGCTCTTTACCACATAATGTGGACACATTTACCTGTTTATCCAGAATCCTTTGATTTGACAAACTCCTCACTGAATGGTGAATGGCAAAAAATGAACTGCAGAGAGAGAGAGAGAGAGAGAGAGAGAGAGAGAGAGAGAGAGAGAGAGAGAGAGAGAGAGAGAGAGAGAGAGAGAGAGAGAGAGAGAGAGAGAGAGAGAGAGAGAGAGAGAGAGAGAGAGAGAGAGAGAGAGAGAGAGAGAGAGAGAGAGAGAGAGAGAGAGAGAGAGAGAGAGAGAGAGAGAGAGAGAGAGAGAGGTTGGGGAATGATTTCAGAATTCACTTGGTAAAAGGTTTCTGGTTTAGGAGGTGGAGCAGGTGGTCGTGGTGGAGCAGGTGTTCATGATGGGGCAGGTTGTGGACCAGGTGTTCATGATGGGGCAGGTTGTGGAGCAGGTGTTCATGATGGGGCAGGTTGTGGACCAGGTGTTCATGATGGGGCAGGTTGTGGAGCAGGTGTTCATGATGGGGCAGGTTGTGGAGCAGGTGTTCATGATGGGGCAGGTTGTGGAGCAGGGCAGGGGATCTTGGTGGAGCAGATGATCGTGGTAGAGCTCCAGATGTCAGTGAAGTGACAATTTAAGGACTTTTAAGACCTTTTTAATACCTAAAAAAAAGAAAAGAAAAGGACCATTACTGCATCAAAAGTAATCAACCAACTGTACTATAACAACTGGTAAAACATTGGCCAAAATGTCAAATAATATAAGAAAGAGGCAAACATTTTGAAAATCAATCTATAAACTCACAACGCCTCGCAACGCTATACAAGCTAAACATCCTAAACATCCACAGATAAACATTTATCTGTGCAACCGAGTCAAACTAAATTGAATGCCTCAACTCCTACATTCCATGTGCTTGTCAGGGTGGGGGGTCCCTAGTTCAAATATGATTATTTTGGTGGAGCAGATGATTGTGGTTGAAAGAGCAGGTGGTTGTGGTGGAACAGGTGGCGGAGCTGTCTCTCCCGCTCTCTCTCTCTCTCTCTCTTTTTTCCCCCCCTCTCTCTCTCACTCACTCACACACACACACACACACACACACACACACACACACACACACACACACACACACACACACACACACACACACACACACACACACACACACACACACACACACACACACACACACACACACCCCAGCCATCACTCTGAATTCCCATCCTGCAGCATGCTTGCAGTCCTATTCATGCAGTCCTATTCTGCATGAAAAACAAGAAAACAACAACAATGTAATCCAATCCAATACAAGTGATTTTTAAAAAGTTATTTAAAGACAGGCAAGGTTGGGGCCATCCTAACATGAAGTGGAAGATCGTTCCACTGTTTGGGACCTACAGCAGAGAACGATCGATCTCAACCTGTTCTTCAGCCTTGTTTTTGGGATCTTAAAAGGAAAGGACAACTGTGCGTGCGTGCGTGCGTGCGTGTGTGTGTGTGTGTGTGTGTGTGTGTGTAAATCTAAGCTGGGCTTAGATTTAATTCAATCAAATCAATAACATTTCTAGTTTCCAAGACAGACTAAAATGTTTCTTTTTTTGTCAATCTTTTTTTAAACAGGAAATCAAGCTACAGTATTGTATTGGAGCAATCTTTCCAGTTCTATGAGATGTAAAAAGTAATCTAACCCCATTACAATGTGTCTGTTTGTGCTTTTTGATTCTGACTACAATTCCCATAAAACACTTGCCTATGCCTTTCTAAAATTGGAATATGTCATGAGTCCCACTGAATCTCACCGAGCATTCCATCACACTTGATTCTGTCGGCATTCCACTCTTGGAGTTCCCCAAAAGAGGAACTCTCCCTGGGACCCATTAATTGTGAATTCATCTCTCTCAATTATAGGGCATCGCGACGAGTCGTGTTTTTTTAAATCGTCCATTTTGGCTATTTTGAAAATTTGTAGGGACAAAATTGTATTTAAAAACTTTGCCGACAATGACATGCTCAAAATAGGGCCAGGGTGTTACAAAAAAGCGTGTAGAATTTGCCTATGCATTGGGAAATAAGTGCGCACGAAGTATTGACATAGTAGATTAAAAATAATTCATATCACACACACACACACACACACACACACACACACACACACACACACACACACACACACACACACACACACACACACACACACACACACACACTCACACACACACACTGTGGGTGTGAGGCACAGCTGGTCTAGTTAGCTTTTAAGCTTTGTTGTACTGATATTATGATCTTAAGAGATCTTGATGTTCATGTGGATTAGAGGGCTTGAGTCTGCAAGCTGTTTTAAAATGAACTTTCATGAACAACTGTGGAATAAAATAAAGTGTGAAACACAGCAGGTCTCTCTTTCAATACACAGCCCTTTTAATCTAATTTATGTTCATTATGAATGCAAAATATTGAGATTATTTCCACCTCACTCCCTCTCCTTCACGCACACGCACACGCACACACACACACACACACACACACACACACACACACACACACACACACACACACACACACACACACACACACACACACACACAGAGAGAGAGAGAGTTGTCCTTTCCTTTTAAGTCTGTTTTCTTTGGCCATAGGGACTGTCCCCGCCTCCTCTAACCTCCAGCACAGAATGAGGAAAAATCATGAAAATGAACAAACACACATTTATTCAACAGGACTGAAGCAGAGTTAGCAGACACAGCAACAATGTATCAATTGGTGCGCTGCTATACTGTATAAATACACATGTACATGTATCCATTTGTCAAACTTGACATTCACTGCAACATTAGAGGAATAGACTTATCTACACATTGTCTTTGTATCAAGACTATTTCCTAGGAAAGGAGTTGCACCCTAGCATCCCTATTCTGGGCATGTCATAATAAGCAAACATGTCTGCAAAAATAGGCGAACATTCTGCCACAATAGGAAAAAAGGAGGTGACCAAGTACGGTCCCTGAACTCGGTCAACAAAGTATATAGGGTTTAAGTGGTTATATAAATATCAGATTTGGAAGTTAATACCTTTCAGAGAACAGATCATATGTGTGCATACAGTGTTATATCAAACGTATAATTCCAGTTACAAATGCAGATTTACTGTCCTTTAGCAACCATACAGTGTCTCTGTCTGTCCTTGTCTGTCTGAAAACCAAGGAGACATTTTTCTGCAGGTCGTCTCACTTCCATAGACAGGCCATCTGTTAATGTTTTGGCACAGTCGCAGGAGACCGTGTAAGCTGAGATCCTGATTCATAAAATTCATTTTGAATGCACTTTACTGTATAAAGGGATATTTCTCACAAGATGTATTCACCTGCCATGTACATTTCGCTCTGGATTCGTTAACATTTGGATTGAACGTTACAAAATAACGATGACCATAAACAGGTATAAATAATAAAGACACTCACTGGATTAGCTATAGCAGCTGAAATAAGAGGACAAAGTACAATCGTTTTACTTCTACCCGTATAGCCATCTTTACTTTCACAAGAAATGTTCACATTTTCATGAGTGTTCTCCTTCCAGAGCCCTCTTTTGAATTGACATTAAAAGACTCGGACAGATTTAAGATTAAGATAATCAATTCAGTTGTCATGGCAGCAAAAGCAGGTATTATGAAACACAGGAGAGGTACAGGTACAAATCAAACCACTCAAGAACCAAACCAAAATAAATAAGAATAAAACTTCAAACACAAAGAAAGATCAAAATAAAATGCTAGCCCTAGATATCCGCACTGGGTCTCTGAAGGAATGAATGATTGAATGTGTAGTTCATCAATAAATATACATGTACAGTGAATACATGAATGAATATACATCTATCACTATACATCTATCACCAGTGAGTATACGAATGAATATATGTACAGTCGACAATGAGTATACGGGTGGATGTACAGTAATATAAAATAGGTCAAATCTATTGCCATTCTAGTTTTAACCCATTCAATCCGGGAACGCATTTGTGTCATTTTAGATTTGAGCTGTAACCATTATTTTATATACTTTGGCAATTAAAAAAAAGAAGATCTAGCTTGTAGATCTGCTATTTTTGAAAAAACGTGAAACTTTGTGCAAATCTTTGAATATATATTTTTTTAAAGCGAACATTTGTAAAATATTTTTTTCCAGGGACCCCCAGAAGCAAAGGTTTGAGTTGCAAATGTTCGCTTTAAAAATATATATTCAAAGATTTGCACACATTTGTCAAGATCTTTAAAAAAAAAAAGTATATCTGCTATTTTTGAATAGCCAAAGAAATCTAAAATGACACAGGTGCTTTCCCCGGTCTTAATGGGTTAATATTAAACCATGTTTTGGATTTACTTCTCCTACATGTTTAGTCTCAGAGAAATATATAGATAATCTTTGTAGAATATGTGATCACTGAATTAGATACGTAACCTGACAACTCATATATATATGTGAGCATGTTGTTCGCTACAGGTACTTTTATGGGGGGGGGGGGGGGGGGTGTCATGATCTGACAGTATTTGGGTGCATGTGTGCGTGCATGTGTGTGATGGTATTGCTGAGAACAGTGTCTGACTAGTGTGTTGTGCTGGCTGGCCCTGGTGACAGGATTATCTCTCCCGGGGGCCCGTAACTACTGCTGCTCTTCTCACCCTGGCATGACAGGGGAGACATGTCTAAGACCCCAAATCTCCTCTCCTCTCCACTCCTCTCCTCTCTTCCTCTCCACCCCCACCCCCTTCTCCTCACCTCGCCTGTCCTCCACCCTCCTCTCCACTCCCCTTTTCCTCTCCTCCACTCTCCTCTCCTCTTCCTCTGAGTGTCTCCCAGATGTATCCATTGTAGTGACCCAACCCGGGAATAAAACACACACACACACACACACACACACACACACACACACACACACACACACACACACACACACACACACACACACACACACACACACACACACACACACACACACTGTAACAACGAGCACACAAACAGGCAGTCCATTGGCCGTGCATTTGCTTTGCAGACATGTTACGCCGTGGTCGGTGGCCACTGCATCCTGCAAGAACACTGCAGTGTATTCATTAGACGTAAATGAGCCACGACGGGAACGGTGGACTCAGCACTGAGGATGAGTCAGTGCTGCGAGAGCCACAAGTCACTTTTTGTTCAGGGTAACCTTCTCAATGCCGTGGCCTCCTGGACACAGTCTGTGGCAACCCAGCAGGATGGAGAAGGCCTTGCGGAAATCCTCGTTGAAGGCGTAGATGATGGGGTTCAGGGAGGAATTGGCCCAGCCGAACCACACGAACACGTCGAAGGTGGTGGGGCTGATGCAGGGGAGCGCTTCCCCTCCACTCGACCGCTCACAGAAGGGCACCATGCAGTTGAGGATGAAGAACGGAAGCCAGCAGCAAACAAACACCCCCATGATCACTGACAACGTCTTCAGGACCTTGGTCTCTCTCTTGAAGGTCATCTTAAAGGAGCTCTCAGACTCTGCAGTGCTGTAGCCGTCGCCCACGCTGTCGTGTCTGTTCTTGGCGTTCTCGGCCGCCCGCTCCAGGGCAGAGATCCTCCTGATCTGCCAGTGCGCAATGCGATAGATCTGGGTGTAGGTGGCCAACATGATGGCCACTGGGATGTAGAAACTTATGAGGGAGGTGGAGATGGCGTAGGTCCTGTTCAGACTCGAGTCACAGTTCTCTGCAGCTGTGCCGTTGGATCCCGGAGAGCCAGAGGAGCCTGTGAACGAGGCAGATGTTTCAGTCTGGGCCTTGTGCCAGTTGAGCTGAACGGGGATAAAGGAGATTAGGACGGACAGGGTCCAAGCAATGCTGATCATCGAATAGGCAACTCTGGGAGTCATCTTTCTCTGATAGCGAAAAGGGCTGGAAATGGCCCAGTAACGGTCCACGCTTATCACACACAGGTTCAAAATGGACGCCGTGGAACACATGATGTCAAAGGCCACCCAAGTGTCACAGAACGAGCCAAAGGGCCAAAACCCTACGATCTCCGTCACGGCCTTCCATGGCATCACCAAGATGGCCACCAGGAGGTCAGACACGGCCAGCGAGATCACAAAGAAGTTGGTGACTTTGGAGCGCAGGTGTCGGAACTTGGTGACAGCAGCACAGACGAGAGTGTTCCCCAGCAACGTGGTGAGGATGAGCAGCGAGAGGAAACAGCCGGTCAGGACTCGACTCGACGGCGCCTCCTCCAACAAGCCACTGTCAAGGACGGTGGTAAAGTTAATCAGATCCATCGGTCGGATTGCTCAAGTCATACCGGCGGCAAGAATATTTGCTACATCAAAGCCATAGAATTATGTAGAATTATGTCTTTGACGCTTCATAACAGCCGCTGGTATCGTGGGTCCGTGTTTCATTTGGTAGAACGATAAAGCCTGAGTCGTTTGGGCTTCTGGCCAGGGTAGTTTCTCCCTTGACTTTGTAAGTCAGACTTGACATCCTTTGAGCTGCAGTGATGGAGGTCCTTACTCCCTAGGAAATGATGACTACTGCTACTTTTACCAGCAAAGGTCCCTTTTGTTGTACAGCAACCCTCTTTTTTTTGGCCACCAAATTCGTCAGCAGCACTGGGGATTGAAAAAAGAAATATATTACACTGACTGTGTTTTAGATCATATTGTATACATCATTTCTTTCTCACAACAAATAGCCTATAAATGTTCAATTATTTTCTTAATCCAGGACTTCTCTGTTTTTTTAAATGATATACATCCTTGCATTTATAATTGCCTTATACCATATCTGATTTAAAAAACATGATCCACAATTTCTAAGCTCTATAAGCCAGTTTGCTTATAAGTGCGCCCAAAGTAACATTGCACAGCCTTATGGACTGCATTTTAAAGATATAAATAATGAAACGTCCCAGCTTTTCCACCAACATATTTTTCACCCTGTGTTTTACTATTTTTAGTTCACAAACAATTAGGTCTGTCACAATTATTACATAATCGCCTATTAAATCGCAATTATTTGAGATAATCGCAATTATGCAATTATTTTTGCATAATCTCATAATCGTCATAATCCTTTCCATGTTGAAAAATGTTCATACATTTCCCAAAATTAGCAGAAATAGTAGATCTACAAGCTTACAACACGTCACTTTGTGTAATGTAAGCTTGTAGATCAGCTATTTCCGCTATTTATTTATTTTTGAAAGTATAACATTATTAAATATGTAAGTAGCCTAATTTATTTGTATATTTAAGTCATTTATCATAATCTGCCCTGTGCAAATTGTGATTATGAAGCCTAAAAACCAAAACCTAAATTAAAATTGTGTTCATTATGTTCCAATGTTTGATGCCAAAAACATTTAAATCATTAATCGCAATTATGTGTGTGACAATTAATAGTTTAGGCCTACTTAAAATATTTAATTGCGACAGCCCTGCAAACAATACTCACTTTGTCCTGCTCAGACAGTCCTGTCTCTCCTGTTTTTGGATAAAAGCCCCATAACTTATAGTGGCGCTATAGTCCATCCACCCATGTAGCCTAGTACCTACACATCAGTCTCTCCATCACCCCCCAAAAAATAATCCTTTTAGCCCAAATCCTTTCGGCGGACAAGACGGCAGCACAAAATGTTGCAAATAAAAATACACAGCATCATAGATGTTGTTTTGTTTAACGCCATGTAGTTTTTCTTTGCGCAAAGCTTGATTGCGCGTCCATTCGTCTCCAAACCGCGGAGTCCTGTTTCGCACTCACTGCCTCTGCTCTCACGTCGTTGTCCCGTTGAAGAGCCAGCGGTGGAGTGTGGGTCAGTGATGATGTATGACGGTGCGTCCGTGCGCGTTTCTCCTGTTCAACTTGACATTACACACCTGGCTGCGCGTAGGCTAGAGCTGTTCCCTGATGTTGTATTATGACCAAATGGGAATAACCTAGCCTGGCATCGAGACTAATACTATCATAGATGTATTTTTTTGATCGAGTCTGACTTTTACTTTCGTATCTACGAAAGCCTTGGCTAGCACCCCGCAGTGCGTCCTGCACTTTCACCAGTAGCCTAAAAAGCCCGTATTTCGCACGTACAAACATGTACAAATGCAAAATATAAGGTGCTTATTCGGTTGCCCCAAATGTTAACTCGCCTTTCGGAGTAATTTGTGCAATGTATTAGTCCGTATTTTCCAATAAAGAAGTGTTTTAATCCCGTCTGTGTCGGATTCTGTCGGAAGTTCCCTGTATTCCACAATGGGCGATAGTGACGGGCGCATCCAGTGAAAGCCGGTATTACACTCAATGTAAACAGGAAGTAAACGAGGGGGTATACAAATGGCGTTCGGCCACAGACGGGAGTAAAACACTTCTTTATTAGAAAAATATGGACTAATACATTGCACAAAGACGTCGAATGCTGACTTAACATTTGGTGAAACCGGGTAAGAACCTTGTATATATTTATTGTACATGTACGGAAATGTACGGGCTTTACTGGTGAAAGTACAGGACGTACTGTGGGGTGCTAGCCGAGACTAGATACGTAGATACGAAAGTAAAAGTCAGACTCGATAAAATACATCTGTGATAGTCTCTTGAGCCAAGGCTGCGGACTACTTAATCTTATGTCATTATAGGGGCAGAAAAAAAAACATATAATAGACTACATTAATAGGCTACATCAAAGAGACAGAAAAGGAGATTGCTTGCTTCCTATGGAATTACCATTATATTGGTTGTATTGGGCAGTGGGTTACTGAGGCCACCTAATGGAGGAAGACATCAGTTGCTTACACAGGGATAAACTGAGGTGCACTGCACAAGCATAAGCCTCACGTGAATTAATGAATGAGAAAGAGATTCTGTGTGAAGGGCATATACATTTATAGCCTATATACATTCTGCCCAGAGTTTCATACGGACTAATTATCTTCAGTCAGAGGACCTCATCTGTCAGTTGTTTTAAAATGTCACCAGGAGAAAGGATTACAAGCTCAATATCTGCAATATCAGAAGACGAGTAAGCTTAAACTGGCACAACACTAAAGCTAGTATTTCTCTAGAACTTCTAATAGGCTACTCTCCTTTCATCAGAAGGACACTTGTTTTTTTTAATGGCAGCCTACAGTATATGTAGCCTGTAATGCTCCTCTGACTGACATGAGAGCAACCTTAGAAGGTCCATGGCAATATTTGTCATCATATCCCAAATGGCTTTATTCACAGTAAGATCCTGTGACCCAGTTTGTTTGAGCAGAGGGACACTGGTGGTGGGGCACAACCAGAGCCTCACGGTGCGTTTTAACAGCGGGCAACTCTGGGCGATGCCGGGCGATATCGCCCAAAAAGATAAAGAAAATCCATCTTTTGGACGATATCGCCCGGCTTCGCCCGATCGCCGGCTCTCATAGACGTTCTTTATATTTTGGGCAATATCGCCCGAGAATCGCCCAGTATTGCCCGCTGTTAAAACGCAGGGTGAGACAAATGCAAGTTGAATTCGTTTTGACAGAGGGAATAAACAGCGTTCGCTGTGTTTCCCCCTGACAGACATCAAAGTCACTGCACATTGGGTCGACCTCTGCACTAAAGCTTTGCATTCTCTCTCAAATAATATCCATGTTGAGATTGTGCGTGCGTGTGTGGTTTAGTTTAACACTGGGCCAAAGATTATATTTGAGGAAGACTCACTCACTCACTCATCAAGAGTATTCTGTGTTTCTCCTTCATTTACCGGTTCCCATCTCTCACTGTCAAAAAACGAAACTGAATACCTGTGAATACCTGTTCCAAAACCCCTGTTGTGCAAGGAGCTGTTCAGGGCAAAGGCCCACAGCATCATGGGGAATATTACCCATATCCTTCACCTCCAATACCAGATGCCCTGCCTATAACTCCCCAAGGTGCTCTACTAACCAGCAGAGCATCATTCATTCCTATATGCCAGGTGTTCTACCAACCCATGTTCATCGGTCAATGTTCATCGTTTATTCCAGTGCCAGGTGCTCTATATACTAACCAGCACAGAGCATGGTTCATTCTGGAAGCCATCCGCTTGCTGAACAAAGAACTAAATTCTGTGATCTGGAGCATGGCACATGAAATACTTAAAGGTATTGTAGGGAACATTAAGCCTAAATTTAACATATATATATATATATATATATATATATATATTGAATTTTTTCCCCTCTATCAGCCACTATGTAATGATGCTGGGGTGTTTTCTTCCATTGAAACACAGTCCTCCTTCTGAAATCCGTATTTTCCCTAATGTTTATGTGTTCTATGTTTATGTCCGGGACGTAAATTAACGCACGCATGTGCGCGTCCGTGCGCGTCCGTGTCCGTATGAACGTTTACTTTCGGTTTTAAAACGCTCTCAAACTTCGTTTTTGAGGCACAGAATTTACTTTTAAGATAGCGTGTGGATAGAATAGATTTAAAAATAAAAATTCAGAGAACCAGCAGGGCGGGAATTTCCGCATATTGTATCCCAATAAAGCAACCTGTTTTCGGGCACCATCCCTTCAAAAAGTACCTCGCTATGGAACTCCCTCCTGCGTCACCCCCTGGTGGTCGGGGAAAAGTACTGCTGGTGTTTATTTACCTCTGAACTCCCGCGTATACCTTTAAATTCTTATCTGCCTTGTGGACTATTTCCTTATTTATCTTTATTTATTTATCTTATTATTAAAAAAAATCAGTTCCACTATCTGCCCAACTTCGCTTGTAACCGTCTGTCTGTAGCCTGGGATCCAGCCTGCTTCGCTACGTTCGGCGGACTTTTTTTTTCTCTCTTCGAGAAAAAAAAGTCCGCCCGAAGCAGGCTGGATCCCAGGCTAGTCTGTCTGTGCTGTATGTCTGTTTACTCTGTATTTTACTTATGCCCCAAATGAAATTGCCTTTGTTGATTACAGTTATACATTAATATTGAATTGAATCGAAAAATATTAGTCAGTGTAAACGAAATGAGGTTAATCACATTATTATTTAAAGTTTAAAATCTGAATTTCAGTATTTTCTTAAAAGCATAATTTCCCTAAGAATGTGAGAAGAAATCTCTAAATATTTTTATAATATCTGTTTCAAAGTCTTGTTTGTTCTCAAAGCAGTCATTTATTGATCAGGTTGTTTGAAAAAAGAGTTGTTTGATCTCAGTGTGACCGACTCTTTACTTAAAATTTAAATCAAATTAGATGAATAGTAAAATAAAAAGTAGCCTATACCATTATGTGAGAGCTGTTCCTAATGATCAATCTAATAGCTATCAACCCACACATCTTCATCCTGATCTGAACAGATGGTATGTGTCTCGTAAGAAGTTCTCAGATTTTGGACTTACGTAGGTAAAAGTACCACTTCTACAAAATACTCTGTTACAAGTAAAAGTCCTGCATTCAAAATCTTAACTTTATAAAGCATCAGAACCATCTGAGCAACCATCAACTGGGTGAAGCTGATAACTGAATTCCCCCCAGTGGGATTAACCAGGTCTCCCCTTTACCCCTTTCCTTTCCCTTTTGTAAATGTACTTAGTTATTTCACATCACTGCTCATTATGTAACCTGGCTAGCTTCCCCCTGCAACATGTGACTAAACTAAACCGCTGAGTGGGGCTTGCTGCCAGAGCATTAAAGGCAGGCCCAGCAGCCGGGCATGGAGTCAGGAGTTCAGGGGTCACACTGGGTAAAGCTGTGATGCCGACATGTACAGGTACTGTAAGCTCACTTCAGAGAATGTCTCTCCAGCTGCCTCCTGACCAAAAGGAGAAGGCTGGTGTTTCTATGTTCAAAGGCGCAGCTGTCACCTCTCTCACCACCTCTCACCACCTCTGACGGGTCTGTCTGTCTGTCTGTCTGTCTGTCTGTCTTGTATCCACATCCACAACATAAAGGCTAATTGAGTAGCCAGTCATTGTGATTTAGAATATAAGGGTTCTGTACAAAACATAACAGGGGCTCTGTTAGGGATAGAACTTTTAATTTTGGCCCCTCTCCTTAAACTGTTTTGTTGCCCCCATGTCCTGGGACAATGTTCTGCATGGAAACCGTCAAATCGGTAACAATAGTCACTGAACGCTAACAATAACTAGAAAATGTGGCAAAATTAAACAAAGTAGCCTACCACATCAATGTAAAACAAACAAACAAAAACTGCAGCATGCCAAAAACCAATGATGTAAGACTGTTGGCTCAGATGCACATTTCTTTATTTCCACCACAGGCTAACGTGTTTCGGCAGAAGCCTTATAAGAGCATAGTGCCTTATGAAGGCTCCTGCCACAACACGTTGAGGTAGCAATAAAAAATGTGCTTCGGTAACAATAGTCACTATAGCAGTGTTGCATTTTTTGGAGTGCCACTAATTCCACCTGGGTGTTTATTATTTAATTTTTTAAAGTTGTATTGACTAGGGTGGGTGGCCATAGCTTACTGGGTAGAGCGGCCCGTGGTAACCAGAAGGTTGCCGGTTTACATGTCATAGTGTCCCTGAGCAAGACACCTTAGCAAGACACTTAACCCCTAACTGCTCCCCCTAAGCACTCATCATAACCATCTGAGCAGCCCTCAGCTGGGTGAAGGTCAAAACTGAATTTCCCCTGTGGGGTTATTGGGCTAATCATAATCTTCATTTTTTAAAGAAAGAATGCTGAGCACCCATGGCCAAGGCGGAGAGGAAGCGGACCTCTTCCACATCGAGACATAATTACAGCATAAATATCTTGTATGTGGTGAGAATTGGAGCAGCATGTGTACCTCAGGGCTACTTACACAGTTTTTCTCATTCATTGCATTTAGGAAGTTGATGTACTGTTTCTTCATAGCGTGATTTGCAGACATTTTTCTCAGAAAGACAGAAAGGAAGACGGTGCACTGAGTTTTACAGTTTGCACATCAGCCACAAAGTTGTGGCTGGTTGACAGCCAGGCTGATGGTGTGAGATTCAAGAGATTCAAAGTATTAGGTGCACATCAGAACATGCAGATGTTCTGATGTTTTGAGAGAGTTTTGACATTTGTCGTCCCGATGATCTCTCTCCAGACTTGTCTTATACAGTTCTTTTACAAAAAAGCTTCAGGTTCTTGGCAAAGGTACTGCTGCAGTGACACTATGGGACAAATGACAGGGCCCGTTGCAGTTTTGCAAAGTAAAACAAATAAAATCAACCAGATTACTTACTATTCTCTCGTTTTGTTATTTGGCACTTGAATGATCAGTGCCTGTAGAAATATAGATAATAACATTTATTATTATTAATCCACTGGATGGTCATGACAAGATTATAATGATTACATTCACATGTATGCAGAAAACATAAAATAAAAGAAACTGTATGACAATACAAGCGCTACATTAACACTGATTCTCTTTCAGCACAAGACCCTGTCACAGTGCCAGTAAAACCCTGTGGGTACAAATTAACAAGAGATGTTAGAACCCCTAAATTAAATTTCCACAGATCCCCCATTTCCAATGATTCTGTCCTGAAGTTCAACTTCATTCTGTTCTATGGACTGTTCTTTGGACTTTGATTTAAATTGAATTGAATTAAATGGTCATAATTTTACTTGAGAAAGTGATGGCATAGTGATGATATTTTAAAAATAATTCACATTATTCACTATAGGCCTACATACATACTTATAATATATTTATCACCGGAGCCCCACTTTACCATCAAAAGAGTGATTATAAAAATATTTGTCCACAATGCTACTTTTCTATTTCTTACAGTTGGTGATCTCCTTCCTGGCAGTCTGGGCCTCCTCGTCATCAGCCTTCCTGCCACACACTGCCTTGGCACCAGGCTTGCATTGATGCAACATTAAAACTACAATTACTACTTTGTACGTCATATTCAATCACTTTCTCTTCTATCTCTTTCTGTTGTGCAATCACACCAATCACTTTCTCTTCTATCTCTTTCTGTTTTTGCAGTCTTACGTATGTGGGTGAAATGAAGGTGATTCAGCACAGCTGTTTTACGTCTGCATGCCTGCCCTACAGTATGTTGAAATTGAATTGAATCAATGTCTGTATGTCTGTAGGTCTATGTCAATGTCTGTAAACTGTATACAGTTTATAAGAAACTAGCTCATACACCATGGCTCATCAGTTAAGTTGACAGCTGTTTCACAGTAAAATAAAATAATTAATTTAACTGCGTACATCCTCAGAGTTACATTGATACTCTGTCTACAGTCTCTGAAGAGTTAATTTAACACTCAACACTGTCAGAGTTATTTTTACACTATCTACACTCGTCTTAAATTCCTGTAAGACTCCAGCTTCTGCTGTGAAGTGAGATGTGAGTTAAAGTACATATAAAAGTAACTATTATTAGAGCACTCTGAGAAAGAGCACATGTGACTAACTTGATCTGCTGACACTTTTCACACGTTGACAATCCTCTGTTCATCAAGAACTGGCTTTGATGCAATATCTGATAACACAGGGCAGCGGGGTCATGAAACTGCCTGTGCCGTATATATCTGCCTGTGCTCCAAATACGCAGCCTCACCTTGTCAGGAGAATAGGAGAGACTTTAAAAAGAGTGGGATGGGTGTTGAAGAAAGACAGGCAGCATTTGGGCCTAGACATGCCCAATTCTCTGCATCTTTTGAAATTGAAAGGGTGAAAGTTGGGTGGAAACCAAACCTCATATGTCCAAAACTGTTCCTTTTCAGGATTAAAAATGTAAAATTGCAAAAGTAGCAGATTTACAAGCTCGAAACGCGTCTCGATGCTCAAAATGCGTCACTTCGCGCCACGCTTCGAGCTTGCAGATCTGCTACTTTTGGTACTTTTGTGTGACACTGTTGTACGATTAAGTAGGGCGTTCATTTACACAAAAAAAACACAAAAAGGTAAAACTTTGATATAAGAGGTTTCTGCCCGACAGCAACAATATACTACATTCCACACACACACATGCACTAAAATATATGTGCAGTACATTCACATACATAACATGTATATTACTTCATGTATTCTTATGTGCAGTATATATGTGTATATTCATCTGTAGAATATAGCACTCAACACTGTCAGAGTTAATTTAACGCTATACTCTTTAGAGTTAAGTTACTGTAAGACTCCAGCTTCTGATGTGTAGTGAGATAGGAGTCTAAGCACAGAAAGGAAATAGTAACTATTATTAGAGCTATCTGAGAATGGTGATGTCGTATCAGCAGATCTGATCGAGTAGTTTGTTCGGCAGACACTTTTCACTCGTTTTCACTCTGTTCATCTTTAAGAACTGGCTTTCATGTGGCTTTACAATCTCACTCTTATCATGTAATTGTATCAAGTCTGTTGAACTTTTCCTCTGATGTGGAATGACAGTCACCCGCAAAACACAACACTGCAAGGGATTCCAAGTCTTCTTCTTTCGTGTGTGTGTGTGTGTGTGTGTGTGTGTGTGTGTGTGTGTGTGTGTGTGTGTGTGTGTGTGTGTGTGTGTGTGTGTGTGTGTGTGTGTGTGTGTGTGTGTGTGTGTGTGTGTGTGTGTGTGTGCGCGCGTGTCAGTCATAATAGTAAAGGCATGTATATTTGTGCCAGTGCAAAGTGTTTGCATGTACGTACATTTGTTTGTTCAGGCATGCAAACATATCGCAACTCTCCAGGTGTGTTGAACAGATCTCTCTTACACATTTACACATGCACAGTGCACACGTTTACATAGGCACAGGTATACATATGCAAATTCAAAAACAACAAAAGTAACAGATCTACAAGCTCGAAACGCATCTCTTTGTTTCGAGCTCAGGGATCTGCTACTTTTCATGCTTTTGTGTGATGCTGTATAGGATGATCAAGTAGGGCGTTAATTTACAAAAAAACACAAAAAGTTAGAATATGGAGATAAGAGGTTTCTGGCCGACAGTAACGATTTTCTTTTCCGGGTCAGTTTCTCATAGCTTTAATTGATTGGTTCAGCAGCAGATTTGAACTGGAACACATGAAGGTGTCGTGTGTTTCCAGTTCACATCCAGTTCAGAATTTCAAGATGAGTGGTACACTGTCACTAACTTGAAAAGAAATGCATTAGAATGATATGAATATTTCACACGGCATTCAAACACCTTGTTTTTATTTCATTACTGTATGTGTCATGTGATGAGATTGCATTGAGTACTGTGTATGTCTTTGTTGTGGTGTATAACAAACAAACAGTCACTGTTGTTTACAAGTTTCATGGTGCATTTGCAAAATCACACAAAATTTAAATATGAACAAAGACGTTTTATTTTAGTTGTTTCTGCGCAGAAATAAAATGTATATAACTGATATTACTTACTCTACAATATTCAACAATCATAAATAAATTAAATAAATAAATAGATATCCAGCTGAAATAAATAGATAAAACAATAAACAAATCCCAATCTAGTTAGAACATTTACTAATATATATAATATATACTTATAGGTATACAAAGATAAATATATAACATATATCCAGTATAGTATAGACATACATTCATGTGTCTTGTCCTCCATTTCATCTCATTAAGTAAAAATGTGGAAACAGGGTCTCCATCAGGGATCACAGGTGCCAGAACTTCTTCTTTTTGGCCTCCCTCCTTAAAGTGTCTTGGTAACCCCCATGTCCTGGGACAATGCTCTGAATGAAACACAATGTTCAAATGAGTAACAATAACCACTGAACACTACAAATAGATGAAAACTAAAAGCTACTTAACTAGAAAATGTGTCATAAATGACCACAATTATAGTACCACACAAATATTGTCTTGTATGTGTAAGTGGTGAGAGTACGCGCAGCATGTGTACGCCAGGGCTACTTACGCATTCTTTCTCATTCATTTCCTGAAGGAAGACCGTGTACTCATGTATTGCAGACTTCAATGATATGACTTTCTGACTTGACTTGCACACTTTCTTGTCCTTAAAAAAAAAGGGAGTTAACTTAGAGTTATGTTTTTTGGATACAGTTTGCACACCAGCCACAAAGTTGTGGCTGGTTGACGGTGTGAGATAAGAGATTCAAATTAATTCCGAATTTGAATCTCTTGGGAAAAAGGAAAAATAAAGGAAAAAGAAAGAAGAAGAAAATGCATCACTAACCAAGCGATGATGTTTAGAGAGAGTTCCAGCTCTAGATACCAGGTTCTCTAAAATGACACTGTCCTTTAGACTCGTCTTATTCATTTCATGTACCAAATGCTTCAGGTCCTTGGCAAAGGTACCGCTGCAGTGACACTATGAAACAAATGAAATGACAAAGCCAGGTAAGGGTACTGCAGTTGTGTCGATTAAAACAAATAAAATGGGTCTTGAACAGAACAAGAAGAACATAAAATGCCTGCATGGATCATTCTGAGGTCTCGATAATCAACTCATAGATTACTTACTGCTTCTTTTCTCATTTTGTTTGTTGGCACTTTAAAGTGCATTGCCTGTAGAAAAGAATATTTTATTATTATTAATCCACCGGATCGTGATGACAAGATTATAATGATCATATTCAAATGTACAGTATGCAGACACTAACACTGATTCTCTTCAGTGCATGATCTGTGACCGGGTCTTGCACTGAAGAGAATCAGTGTTAGTGTAGAGTAGGGCTGTCACGATCATGACATTTTACTTGTCAATTAACAGAACAGGCTGTCGACAAACATTGCACAACGCAAGATATGACAAATAACTTTAATATACAAAGAAATTACTTTAATAACTTTATACCTTCAAGCAAATGTAAATATAGCCGATATAGCCGCTCTAGCCGCTCTACAAGCTTACACTGTGTTGCAATGCGATTTGAAAATGTATGAGCATTTTTTCAACTTGGATATGATTAGGACAATTATGCAAAATAATTGTGATTATCTCAAATAATTGTGATTGGGCGATTATGTATTTACGTATAAATCCTATGTACATCGAATAACTTTATAATTATAAATTAAACTACTTATTTGGTGGAGCCCCAATTTGAAAACCACTGTGCTAGAGCATTACATGAGTGATCATAAAATAAATTCCACAATTCTACTTACTAAGTTTAATTTCTCCTTTTGTAGTGTCTTCAGGAAATGGATGAGCTCTTCGATGGCGGTTCGGGCCTCCAAAATTGCCTTGTAACCAGCCTCCTTGGCACCCACTGCCTTGGCATCAGCCTTGCAGAGATGCAACAGGACAACAACTATCACCATGTACTTCATTTTCAAATACTTTATCTTCTCTCTCTTCTTCTGTTTGCTTTTGCAGTCTCAGGTGTGTGAAGTGATGGTGAATGCGATCTGAAACTGCCTTTTTATGGCCCAAAGAAGGGGAAGTCGTGGCGCCAGTTTGTTTGGCACTTTTCATTCATTGATAATCCTCTGTTCATCTTAAGACCTGGCTTTCATGTGGCTTTACAATATCACTCTTATGATGTAATTGTGTCAAGTCTGTTTGAACAGTTCCTTTTATGTGGAATAACAGTCACCTGACCACAGACCACCAGTCTGTCTGTCTGTCTGTCTCTATCTCTCTATCTGTGTGTGTGGACCTCTGGGAAAGCTAAAAGCTCAGGGGACCACAGACGGCATCCACACACAGTTCCGGCTGTACGGCATTATCTTCAACATCCGGCGCCTCCATGCCTTCACCAAAACCACAAAACTTCTCTGCAACGTGCACTTAACGTGGTCTCATCCATATACAGTGCCTTAGGACTCAAGGTCAATATATAAAAAAATATAAAAAAACACTCTGCGCAACACTCTACCCAACAGTCAGAAGTGCCTGTCTTCAACATGGATGGCCAGCAGCTCACCATCGTTCCACACTTCACCTACCTCGGAAGTGTCCTGTCCCCCACCTGTAACATCGACAATGACATCCAGGTCCGTGTTGGTTTAGCCTCTGCCAGGGTCTAAGTAGAAACCTGACAGTTTCCACCAAGGCAGCTGTATACAGAGCAGTTTGTCTGTCCACACTGCTATATAGCTCAGAAGCTGGATCAAAGGCACGTCAGAATCCTGGAGTTGGATCCAGGGAATCTGGTCTGACCTGGGAGGACAGGGTCCCATATGTGGACATCTATGACCGGACCCAAACACCCAGCATCCAAGTGTTCCTTGCGCAAAGACATCTGCGCTGGGTGGGGCATGTAATCCGCATGCCCACCCAGAGGCTCCCCCGACAGATCCTCTACGGCCAACTCCAGGAAGGTTGTAGGTCTCCTGGGGGACAGCGGAAACGCTACAAGGACCACATAAAAACCCTGCTGAAGCGCTGTGCTATCCAACCCTCTGCACTGGAAGACCTGGCTGCTGATCGCCATACCTGGCGCACCATCAGTCACGAGGGCATCGCACACCTCCCGGAGCAGACCACAGAGAGGAGAAAGCAGCAACGTGTGCAGCGACACCAGCGTGCTGCAGGGGTCCTCCTCTCCTGTGTGGACTTCATCTGCCCCACGTGTAGTGGCAGACTCTCCAGGTGTGTTGAACAGATCTCTCTATCACATTTACACATGCACAGTGCACACGTTTACATAGGCAGATGTATACATACATATGCACAGTCACTTTCCCAACATTGAAAGCAGCTTTGTTGCTGATCACTCAAGCCCTATTTTATACTTCATTGTACGATGGTGTCGTGAAGCGAAAATAGAGTACCGAAGTCTGGCGTAAAAAAACACCGGCACCTAGACCGCGGAAGTGTTTCCCCCATTCAAAATACTGTAGACTTGTTTTTTTTTTTTATCCCGTAAGTGATAGCCCCAAAACTTCCCTGTCTACCAAAACAGTGAAAACACCAACATAGAGCGAGAGGGCAGTGTGTTTCTGCAGGTTAACACCCCCACCATACTCCAGTGGCTGATGACTGCTGGTATAGGGAAATGATGGGTAAAAACATGATATTGTTTTCTTATGTAAACACCGGTCAAAGTTACATTACATTGCCTTTAAACCTAGTTTAAAAATAATCAGGTTTTCATTTAAACCATACTTTTAAGGTTTTCACAGTAAACCTGCCTTAATCGGCTCTGTGCATAACTGTATTTTCCCTTTAGAACCAGTATGCGTGCAACCAGTATGCGCTCAATGAAACCCATTCTTCCGTCAGGTCTCGCTAGGACGCGCTGGGGTGTGGGATGTGCTGAAACCAGCGCACCCCAAAACAACAGGTTGAGAATTGACCCCTGGCCCCTGGCCTAAACTCCTGATTAAGCCTCAATGTCGCCTGATGGACAAAGGACCTCTTCAGTTTGACCTTATTGTCTCCGCCAGGCCGAAAGGCATGGCGAGAGAGTATGTTTTAACCCCTGTCCGTCCGTCCGTGTGTGTGTGTGTGTGTGTGTGTGCGTGTGTGTGTGTGTGTGTGTGTGTGTGTGTGTGTCATTCTGTCTTGTCTGTGTACAGCTAATCTCTGGCACCGTTGGCTTGATCGCAGCAAAACTGTGCACACACAGTCCCTGGATGCCAAAGCCGAACCTCTGCTCCAAATTTTTCACATGGGCCTTTTATAGCGCCACCAGGAGGCCGATTTGTGCAAAACACATTTTTGAACAGTACTCCTACAAATTTTGGCCAAAAATCCCCCAAATCGGTACACAGTATCTCTATAGTCATTAAAAGAAACGGCTCATTTCAGATTTTTCATATTCCATCCTGATTGGCAAAAATTGTCTTTCAAAGTTTGCAGGAGTACTCTGTTTCAAACAAAATGCCTCAAATCATGAACACAGCATGCAATTTCCGTGAAATTTTGCACACACATTTCCATTAGGCCGAGGAAGAAATGCCATTTGAAAATGTTCAAATCAGCCTCATGGTGGCGCTGTAACTGGCCGCTTCTTGTTTTTACCTATAACTGCACCGATCAGTGTAAAACTTTGTATGCACACTCTCTAGAGGCCAAGGACAAACCTTTACCCTGCATTTTTCACATTTGCCTTTTATAGCGCCACCAGGAGGCAGACTTATGTAAAACACATTTTTTGATATTAAGCCTTCATATTTGATCCAAATTTCACGCAAATCGGTACACATGATCTCTATAGTCATGTGATCAAGACGGATCTGTTTGATTTTTCATATGCCATCCTGATTGGCTAACATTGACATGTAATGTTTGCAGGAGTGGCCCGTTTTGAACAAAATGCCGCAAATCATGAATGCAGCGTCCGATTACGGTGAAACTTTGAACGCACATTCACACTATGTTGAGGAACAAATGCCACCCTTTTAACATTGGCCTGTTATAGCGCCACCAGCAGGTCTAATTTAGCAAAACACATTTTTAGAACAAAATGCCTCAAATCATGCATGCAGTGTCCGATTGCTGCGCAAGGCCTAGGAATAAATGGCATCCTTTTCACATTGACCTATTATAGCGCCACCAGGAGGCCATAATAACCTACCTGACCTGGCGGAGACTTGTGCTCCGAGGAGCACTTTTTCTAGTTGTATGTTGGAACACCGTATCTCCTTCCTGAAGGCAGCAATATTCTCCATACAAAACATGGCTAGTGTTTGAAGTGATATTCCTTGCCAACCTTAGCATACCGTTATTATACGTAGTACGAGCCTCTGAAGTGGTTGTCCAACAATCTTTGAACAAATGTTCAGTTGCTGCAGCAGTTGGGACTTTAAGGCTACAGACAGACATCCATACCAGGTGGTACTACAGTACTGAAGAACACTCATAATAACAGAAGTGAAAAACAAAAGAAGAATCTGTCTACTAGCACCAAAAGATCTCAGACGGCGAAGGACATAGATTCTTACCCACTGATTCAATCTGGTCTTTCCATGACAAAAGATGGTCTATTACTACTCCTAGGTATGTATACGAACATACCTGGTTGATCTGTTCACTATGAATAGTAATGGAGGATCTGTGTATCTCCAGTGGTGCACCAAAAACAATCTCTTCTGTCTTTTTTGTGTTAATGATAAGAGCGTTGTTATCACTCCACTCCACTACCTTATTTACTCTGAGTTGGTGCAGTCCAGGATCACTGGTACTATCTAAGAGAGAAATCAAAACTGTATCATCAGAGTACTTTAGAATGTACTGGTCTGGTGTGTCAGTGCGACATCCAGACAGACATTCCTCAGTACGACAGCATTCACAACATTCAAACACCTTGTTTTGAGATTGTGATGAGATTGCATTGAGTCTTTGTTGTGGTGTTTAAACACCAAACAGTCACTGTTGTTTACAAGTTTCATGGTGCATTTGCAAAATCACACAAAATATAAATATGAACAAAGACGTTTTATTTGAGTTGTTTCTGCACAGAAATAAAATGTATATAACTGATATACAATATTCAACAATCATAAATAAATTAAATAAATAAATAGATATCTAACTGAAATAAATAAATAAATAGATAAAACAAAAAACTAAAAATATATAGATATAATATATACTTATAGGTATACAAAGATAAATATATAACATATATCCAGCATAGACATACATTCATGTGTCTTGTCCTCCATTTCATCTCATGTCATTTTAGATTTAAGATGTATATAGTCTCTGTCAGGTGGAAACCTCCAAAACTGTTACTTTTCAGGATTCATGTTGAAAATGAGCAAAAGTAGCAGATGTACAAGCTATGAGCATGTGGATCTGCTACTTTTAATATTTGTGTTACGCTGTAGTATGATCAAGTAGGGCAATATATAGCAACAAAGATTTTTCAGAAAACTGTGAGGATTTAGAAGACATTTTTAGAATCGGCCTCAGGTCTTAATGGGTTAATTAAAAACGTGGAAACAGGATCTCTGTCAGGGCTCACAGGTGCCTGGACAGAACGTCTTCTTTTTGGCCTCCCTCCTTAAACTGTCTTGTGAACCCCATGTCCTGGGACAATGCTCTGCATGAAACACATGTGTTCAAATGAGTAACAATAACCACTGAACACTACAAATAGATGAAAAGTAAAAGCTACTTAACTAGAAAATGTGTCATAAATGACCTCAATTATAGTACCACACAAATATTGTCTTGTATGTGTAAGTGGTGAGAGTACGCACAGCATGTGTACGCCAGGGCTACTTACGCAATCTTTCTCATTCATTTCCTGAAGGAAGAGCCTGTAGTCACTTATTGCAGACTTCAGTGGTCTGACGTTCTTAATTGACTTGCACACTTTCGTGTCCTAAAGAAAGAAAGAAAAAAAAGGTTAACTTAGAGTTTTTGGGATAGAGTTTGCACATCAGCCACAAAGTTGTGGCTGGTTGACGGTGTGAGATTCAAGAGATTCAAATTAATTCAGAAGAAGAAAATGCGTCACTAACCAGGCGATGATGTGTTGAGAGAGTTCCAGCTCCAGATTTCAGTTTCTGTAAAACGGCACTGTGACTGTGCTTTAAACTCGTCTTATTCATTTCCTGCACGAAATGCTTCAGGTCCTTGGCAAAGGTACCGCTGCAGTCACACTATGGGACAAATGACAAAGCCAGGTCAGGGTACTGCAGTTTTGTTGAGTAGAACAAATAAAATGTGTCTTGAACAGAACAAGAAGAACATAAAATGCCTGCATGGATCATTCTGAGGTCTTAATAATCAACTCATATTACTTACTGATTCATTTCTCATTTTGTTTGTTGGTACTTTAAAGTGCATTGCCTGTAGAAATAGAGATAATAACATTTATTTTATTATTAACCCACTGGATGGTGATGACAAGATTATAATGATCACATTCACATGTTACAGTATGCAGATAAAAGTCTACACTAACACTGATTCTCTTCAGTGCAAGACCCGGTCCCAGTGCAACTGTACAGAGTAGGGCTGTCACGATCATCATAACATTTTACTTGACAATTAATCGTCTTACAAATAATTCTAACAAATGGGGAAATAGAAATTGCGGAAATAGATGCATGGAAATGATTATGACGATTATGCAAAATAATTGTGATTATCTGAAATAATTGCGATTAAGCGATTATAAAATAATTGTGACAGGCCTAGTACAGATTAAAATTCTGAGTTTTGCTTTAACTCTGAGACCCCAGTATGAAAATACGTTTTGGCTTAAATTGAATTAAATTGTCATGAGAAATAGATTGTAGGTAATGATTTTGAACCATATTGTTACAATATTCACTACATAATTATATTGTTATAATTTCAAGTGAATTGAATAGTGAAATGAAACTTATTTCACTCATTTGGGTGGAGGACCCCCTGGAATCCTCTGAATGGATTACAAGAGAGATCACAAAAATATTGTGTCCACAATACTACTTACAGTAGCCGATCTGAAAGTCCTGTCTTTTCTTATTTCCTCGAGGAAAGAGAGGATCTCTTCGATGGCGGTTTTGACCTCCTTTGCCTTGTCACCAGCCTCCTTGGCACCCACTGCCCTGGCATCAGCCTTGCAGAGATGCAGCAGGACAACTACTATCACCATGTACTTCATATTCAAATACGTTTTCTTCTCTCTCTTCTTCTGTTTGCTTTTGCAGTCTCAGGTGTGTGAAGTGATGGTGAATGCAATCTGAAACTGCCTTTTTATGGCCCAAAGAAGAGGAAGTTGTGGTGTCATCACACACGCCTACGGTATGTGGAAATACTAATGAAGGTCTGATTTTAATTGGAATCTTAATATCAATCAGTCACATCAGGATGTGTCACTGACCAATATCCACAAAAAGTGCACAATTTTGATTCCTTTACACGTATGTCACCATTTTTAATTCATGATGACGTATGATATTTTGTGATTAATCAACGAGGACACTTTTTCCACTGTTCAGCTGAAAAATGCTGGGCAATGCGCAACCCTCCTGGTGTTAAATGATATATGTTGCATTTATATAGCGCTTTACAATGTGCATTACATTTACACACTGTGCATTACATGGTGGAAGAAAAAGTGCAAGACAACAACTTGCTCATTGGGAGCAGTTAGGGGTGTCTTGCTCAAGGACACTTCAACACAAAGCCAGGGAGAGCCGGGGATCAAACCAGGAACTTTATGATTCCCAACCGTTTGTCCTATACTGTACCTGCTGAGCCACTGCAACGCATCACCTTCTACAGAAGGTGAACATTGTGAGCTCTCATTCCATGCGTTGTTGTTTGATACATGAGTTACTGAATTACCACATCGCAGTGTCTCTGCCAACCAGTTGTCATGGTCTGTGTCTTTCCGTCTCTCTGTTTCACTTTCTACTTCTCTCTGTCTCTTCACTTAAGATGGCCACATTCCAAGTTGAATGGAATCCAATTAATTTGTCAGTGTCTAGTTTGACTTATGTTGGAGTGGTTGGCTCATTGAAGGAAAACTACAAGAAAAATACTAGTTTCAGTGCAACTCAAAGGTGATGTTTCATCACACAGAACCACCTTTAATGTAAACATAGCATCATCAGGGTTGCAAGTGGATTCTCGCAACCTTGATGTAGCTGTAATTAGAGATAAGCATAACATGTGCGGTAAAACTGTACATTTCCTGATCATACATGTTCAATGTTTTTATCCATTTCTGTTTTGTGTTAAAGTTTTTTTTTTTTTATCCCTTTCAAGGTTCAAGATTTCTATTGTGTTATATACAAGTGCATAATAGTAACCTTCTTTGGTTTTGGCTCTTCAATTAAACTATAACGAGAAAAAAACTAATAGAATGGGAGCAATAATAAATAGTAACAAATAACAGCAAATTTAAGAAAGAGAATAACACACTATTGGTCAGAGATTGGTCATAGTACGCTTTGGGGTGCTTGATTGCTGGGGTCATCAAAGTGTCCATACACAGACAAATGTGTCCATGGCAAATTGATTTAATTAATGCAGAGATAGTGGTGTAAAGTAACAAAGTACAAGTACTTCTATACTTGAGTTTATAGCCTATTCATCACAACATTCACATTTACTTCAATACGTTTAAAAAATAATATATATATATTTTACTCTATTATCATTGGACACCTTGTTACTCGAATAAAATCAGAATATAAAAGTCTCAGCATCATCATGATATTAGTAGGGTGCCACACCCAGAAACACTACTGCCGAGCACCATTCCAAAGAAATGTCTTCCATGCCAATGAATGACCTGATATTAACTTAGTTTAACAGGATAAGAGCTGGGCTTCCCAAATACCCATTTACATTAACACTCTAATAAAGACACTTCCAGTCTGACAGACAAGTATTCAAACCTTGTTAACCCTTTAAGGCTGGGAAGGGAACGCATGCGTGTCATTTTAATATTTCTTTGACTATACAAAAATAGCAGATACACAAGCTCATAGCGCGGCACCGAGTGCCGCGCTATGAGCTTGTAGATCTGCTATTTTTTTGAAAAATCGTAAAAATTTGTGCAAATCTTTTATATACATTTTTAACTAAAATCTTTGCTTCTGGGGGTCCCTGGAACAAACTATTTTTAGATGGGGGTCCACGGACAAATACATATTATTTTAGGGGTCCTTGACATGGAAAAAGTTTGAAAACCATTGATAATATAGCAACATAAGTAAAAAAAGAAAAAACTGTTAGGATTTAGAAGACATTTGTAAAATCCCCAGAAGCAAAGATTTGAGTTAAAAACTTTCGCTTTAAAAAAGTATATATATATTCAAACTAAAGATTTGCACACTTTTTGACGATTCAAAAAAATAAATAGCAGATCTACAAGCTCGTAGAGCGGCACTCGGTGCCGTGCTACGAGCTTGTACTGTATATCTGCTATTTTTGAATAGCCCAAAGAAATCTTAAAATGACACGACGCGTTCCCGGTCTTAAAGGGTTAAACCAGTTGTTCAAACAGTGGCGGATACAGAAAGTGCCTAGTAGTGCCTGGAAAAATCTGTCTGAGCCCTGTCTGTTTTTTAAGCTTAGATATACAGTAAATAATGACTGAATGACGTCAATATGACAATTCTTTTCACTGTCTCTGATCGTCTTTAATGCTTTGAAAAGTTCAAAGCCATCAGTTCAAGTTATAAAGAAGAAGAAGGGCAGGCGAAGTACAAAGTAAACAAAAGTACAGAGATGGCCATGGAAATAATAATTCACTTTTAAAGCAATTTGAAACTGGGTTACAAATTGATCTATGCCTTCTCTCTCAGCTTTCCTACTTACTATCTTATGTCAGAAAATAAATTAAAGTTCAAAGGGATGAGGACTAACCACTCCCTCTTTAAAACACAGCATGTGTACTCCATTGTGTCTACTAGACTGGTATACATTTAGGGCTAGATCTAAGTGTTTCTGGTAATATTATTGACCACTCATTTTGTCCGTCGCAAACATTTTGTTTGAGGAAAATGTCCATCACAAGCCGGCATGTTGATGACCCCTGATGGTCCCCTTGATGGTCCTGAAGACAAAATGTATTAAAATACAATACAGTTATGCACAGAACTGTCCCCTGGTGGGTTGAGGTACAGATAAGCATGTTTTAAAAAGAGAGAGATAAAACAGTAAGGTCTTTAATGAGAGACTGTTGACTGAGCAATGTGGTGTGGTGAATGGCTTGACGACCCTGAGTGAATAATTTACACCAAACTTAATAATAAAATAAGAAAAATATATGTTTTTTTAATAATAACTAATAATTTAATAATAATAACAAAATAGTTCATACACTATTCTTTTTGTGTGTATCCCCCTGCCTCCAAAATGTGTGATGAATAATCTGCTTGAATCTTCTGATCTTGAATCTTCGAAGTTGCTGCTCAAAAAGTTAGTTTTCGGTCTGGTTGTGTTTGCAGTAGTCATCATGGAAGCTGGTGTTTTGATACCATCAAAGGAAACCGATGAGTACGCAGGTGTAAAAATTAAAGGGGCGTCGAGGGAAAGATCACATATTAATGTCCATGACAGCAGAATCTCTTCATTGTAGGACAGGACACGACTGGAAGATAATCATCATTTGTGTCCTTCCTAAGTCCATGGCTGCTGACCAGTGACAGGTAGTTCTGGCACAGATGCATGGAGCATTGGTGAATTAACCTGAAATACTATATTCATCATTCTCTCCTTGTGTGGGATTGTGGTTCACATGGGGGAAATTGCATACTGTGTGTGTGTGTGTGTGTGTGGGGGGGGGGGGGGGGGACAAGAGCTGATAGATAGAGATATTCGGGAGTCTGTGTGTGTGTGTGTCTGTGTTCTATTTATAACTGCAGGGTTGTGGGTTTTCTGCATGCATGTTTGAGTGGTTGAGGATGGGTGAGAGGTCTGCTATTTTCACTATTTGTCATACAACTAAGTATACAGTCTACCGTAGGGCGGCTTAAGTGGTTAATATTGACTCGCGATCCAGATAAAACACATACTCAACTATATAAAAAGTATTATTCAAATGATTCTCGCTGACTTGAATTATATCTTCTTTTTTTTCGGTCCAAAGTGGGCAAGTATTTCACGTTTGATCTGCTATAAGACTTACAAACTTGTTTGCAAACTTCTTTCACAATGGAGTGGTGGTCAGCTCCACTGTGAGAACTCCCTACCAGTAAACCACCAGTCTACAGCTCCAGAATCCCAAATTAAGACACAAAACGTTGGTCTGTACAATATTTAATAATGACAATACATCAGACGTATATAGCGCTCATCAAAATACTCAAAGACTACTAGAGAAAAACTTTATTAAAGGGATAGTTCACAAAACATTATCTATCGATTAGTCACCGCATGGACACTTGAATGGATATTTTTTTGTTTTTGTCGGATTCCTAAGCCAATAATTTGATGACCGGCGGACAGTTAGGCAGCGGTTCCGGTAGGAGACACAAAGGAGACTATGTGTCTCCTACCGAGGAGACTCTATATATGTGTCTCCTACCGGAACCGCTGCTGGTCATCAAATTATTGGCTTAGGAATGCGACAAAAACAAAAATATATCCATGAATTCAAGTCTCCATGGAAAAAAAGTCATTATGGGGGTGAACTATCCCTTTAAACTAGAAAAAGTGCTCCTCGGAGCACAGGTCTCCGCCAGGTCAGGTAGGTTATTGAGCCAGCAATGTTCGGAATTCTCTATTGACTATAGAGATACTGTGTATCGATTTGCGTGATGTTTGGACAAAATCTGTATACTGTCAAAACATTTTTTTTTGCAAAAAATGGCCTCCTGGTGGCGCTATAATGGCCCATTGGAAGATATTGGGGCAGAGGTTCTACTTTGGCATCCATCCAGGGAGTGTGTGTGCATAGTTTCTCTGCGATCAAGTCAACGGTGCCGGAGATTAGATGATCACAGACGGACACACGGACGGACGGACAGGGTGCAAAACATAGTCTCGGCCATGCCGTTCGGCCTGGTGGAGAAAATAGGGCCAACAAAACAACTAAACTAGGTCCAATACCTTGCTTTTGTGTGTGTAAAGTGAGGGGGCTGTATTGAATGTTGAGCTACTGTGTGTTTCTTCCTTCTGGTGTCTATAAAGCAAACAGTCACTTTGTTGTTCACAAGTCTGTCTCATGGAGAATTTGCAAAAGCACACAGATATAATTATGAAGGTGTTTTATTTGAAACAGCAAAGTGTTTCTGCGCAGAAATAACATTGACTTCACTGATATTACTTTTCGAACATATTCAACAATCATCAATAAATAACTAAATAAATAAATAGACATCCAGGTACAAAAATAAATAGATACAACAATAAATACATTCCCTGAACCTCCATGAAATCCAATTAGAATATATATAAATAAAATATATACTTATGGGTTTATACAAAAATACACACTCTATTTATATCCAGCACAGTCATACATTTATGTGTCATCTTCATTTTATAAAGTAAAAACATGGAAACAGGGTCTCCATTAGGGATCACAGGTGCATGGACAGAACTTCTCATCTCCCCCTTCCTTAACCTGTCGTGCTCTGCAGGGAAAAACAGTGATCAAATCAGTAACAATAACCACTGGCTGGGAACAACACTGAGCACAAAACATTTATGAAAACTATAAGCTATTTGACTAGAAAATGTGTCATAAATGGCAATTTGCCAAAAGTATACAAAGTACCACATACATGTTTGTTGTCTTGTATGTGTAAGTGGTGAGAATGGGAGCAGCATGTTGACGCCAGGGCTACTTACGCATTCATCCTCATTCATTTTCTGAAGGAAGCTTTTGTACGCATTCACCATCTTGCTCAATTTGCACTTCTTAACGATACTTGTGCATGCGTTTTCCCCCTTTGAAAAAACAAAACGACGGAGAGAATGACTTGTACTTAGAGTTGAGTTTACTGGCTATAGTTTGAACATCAGCCACAAAATTGTGGCTGGTTGACAGTGATGTGCGAATCATTCATGAGTGTCAAGGGGTTAGGTTTCAGAACAGCATTCTAAATTCAGAAGAAGAATATGTATCACTAACCAGTTGATAATGTTTAGAGAGCGTTTTGGCATTATCCTTCAGGCTCGTGAGAAGATCTCTGTCCAGCCTCGTCTTATCAGACAGTTCTTTGACAAAATTATCCAGGTGAAAGGCAAAGGCACCGCTGCAGTTACACTATGGGACAAATGACAGGGCCTGGTGAGGGTATTGCAGTTTTGTCAAGTAGGACAAATAAAATGCGTCTTAGTTGAAAAGGACAAGAAAAACATAAAAGGCGTGCATGGACCATTCTGAATGCTCCATAATCAACAAATAGATTACTTACTGCTTCCTCTCTCATTTTGTTAGTTGGCATGTGAAAGGTGATTTCCTGTAGAAATAAGAGATTATGTTATTATTCTAATCCACTGGATGGTTATGCCAAGATATTTACACAAGGAAGAGATGCATGCTGGTGATATTGAAACATAGTTAGAATACAAAATACATATTTAGCATTGTAATCATTTCCAGTGAATTGAATTATACTACTTATTGGGGACCCCATAAAACCTCCTGAAGAGACCAAAGAAAACCACTGTGCCAGAACATTACAAGAGTGATCATAAAGATATTTGTCCACAATGCTACTTACCGGAACCGAGTTGAATTCATCTTTTGTTATCTTCTCAAAGCGATGGATGATCTCTTCAATGGCAGTTCTGGTGTCCTTCAACATGATCGGGCCAGCCTTGCAGAGATGCAACAGGACAACTACTATCACCATGTACTTCATATTCAATCACTTTTTTCTTCTCTCTCTCTTTGTTTGCCTTTGCAATATTAGGTGTTTGTGAAGTGATGGTGACTGCATTTTTAACTGCCTTTTTATGGCCCAAAGAAGAGGATGTTGTGGTGTCATCACATACACCTACAGTATGTGGAAATACTAATGAAGGCTTGATTGGAATCTTAATATCAAATCAGTCACATCAGGATTGTGCAGTGGTCATCTGTCACTGACCAATAATAAAATTGTGTAAAATACTGACAGGCGGAAATAGACTTTGAGTTGCGTCATGATCCAAAGAATCCAGGGGACATTTTTGGGGACCGTACACGACCTAAAAAATTCAATATAGTGTTGTACAGAACAGAACTGTCCCCTGGTGAGGTGACGTATAGGGTCTTTAAAAAGGGGGAGTGATAAAAAATATATATATTTCAATGAGCACTGTTGACTGAGCAATGGGGTCGGGGTGTGATGAATAACTTGACCCTGGAGTGACTTGGATAATTTACACCAAACTTCATCAAAACAAAAGGTTGACTGATCTTCCTGCATGCCTCCAAAATGTGTGATAAATAATCTGCTGATTGAATTTCCAAAGTTGCTGTTCAAAAAGTACATTTTTGTCATCGTGGAAGCTGGTGTTAACTTGACACCACCAAAGGAAACGGATGAGGTGTCAACATGTACGGGGCGGAGTAATACTAATGCATCAGTAGAATCTTTTCATTGAAGCATGGTTGTGACTGGAAGATTATAATAATCTGTGTCCAAAGGTCCATGGCTGGTGACCTGACAAGTTGCTCTGTCAGAGATGCACAGAGCATTGGTGAAGAATCAGAATCGGCTTATTGTCACATCACAGGTTTAGGTGTAAAAAAGTGGGTGAAAGTGGGTGAGACTGAGATATACAGTATGTACGTGTAGCATAAATAGTTGAATTGCTATTAAATTAACCTGAAATAGACTCAACATTTTCTCCTTGTGTGGGATCATGGGTGAAATTGCATACTGTGTGTGTGTGTGTGTGTGTGTGTGTGTGTGTGTGTGTGTGTGTGTGTGTGTGTGTGTGTGTGTGTGTGTGTGTGTGTGTGTGTGTGTGTGTGTGTGTGCGTGTGCGCGCGCATGCATGTGTGGAATCAAGAGCTGATAGAGATATTCTGGTTCTATTTTTAACTGCAGGGTTTTGTGGGTTTCCTGCATGCATCTATACTGAGTGTGCGTTTATGTGGTTGAGGATGGGTGAGTGATTTGCTTTTTTTACTATGCTTAAAGTGGGCTTAGGGCCCAGTCACACCAAACTGGAATTGTACATATGAGGGCAGATTCTGACAATTCTTTTCAATGGGAACGGAGCAGTTTGTTGCCATTTGCGGATTTTGTAAAAAAAAAACGCTCCAATCCAATTGAAAAGCAATTTAACCGCGTCCTAAAGTGGTTAAATCAAATTTGATATGTAGGCATCCAAACCTGTGAGAGACCTGACCTCCAGACTATAGAGCGTGCCAAAAATCCTGAAGGGGGCGTCAACAAGTGTCTTTTGGTAGCAGCGGACATCTTTGAGGGGTATAAACCAGGTTGACTTAATATTGCTCAAAACAAACATGTCTGCGCTACTATGCCGCGCCCCCCCCCCCCCGTGGTGACCACGCGTTGGCACGCTCTATAGCTCCAGACCAGAATCACAAATCAAGACAAAAAACAACCCCAAACATTGGTCTGCACAATGTTTAATAATCCTACTCTAAATGTGCGAAATCGCTGTCCATCCGTCTGTGCGTGCGTGCGTGCGTCTGTAGTTCACGTATCTCAAGAACCAACCGTCCGTCCGTCCGACTGACTGACCGACTCGGCGCGCGTCACAGACGACCCGAGGCGTACACATAATTATGGGCATGCACGCCCATAGTTGATTTTAGCGTCAGCCAACAATAAATATATATGGTATATAGGCTAGGTTGATACCATACAGCTCAATGGAAATTATACTGGTCAACGACGATTAAATAAAATATTAGGTTATGTATGTAACCCCTATTTTATGCTGTATTGGGAGCATGACGTCATTTACTGTGTTCCTAAAATTCACTAATCCCTTTCTCACCCTCCACATAGTGGCCTCTATTTGTAGCCTCACAGAGCCCCTATATTACACCAATATCCCCCATGATTTAGGCATGGGCTCCTTAAGATTATTTTTAGACTCAAGGGAAGAACTGACACCTCCAACCAACTTCTTGGTGGAAATGACATCCTTGATTTCCTATTTCCTGTTTGAAAACTATTTTTATCTCCAACTGCAGGGGGCACCAATGGGCTCAGTAGTCCAGATATGAAGGCATTGCCATGGGCTTTCTAGAACACAGTTCAGTGTGGCATAATAATCCATTTACCCACAACCTGTTATTCAAGAGATATATTGATGATATTTTTCTCATCTGGCAGGGAACTGAGGACATAGATTTGTGTCCTACCTAAATAATCTGATCCCTACCATCAAATTCAGCATGGAGTTTAACAAAAGTATAATCCTGTTTCTAGACACCTGTGTACTTTTTCAGGAAGGCAAATTGCTACCACTCTGTTCACCAAACCTACAGACAAGAATAGCCTGTTACATGCCACCAGTCAGTGCACACCCCCCTGCTTTGAAGGAAGGCTTACCATTATTCTCAATTCCTTAGACTAAAACAAATTTGTATAGCAGTCAATCAGAGTTTTGAGTTTGAGAAAAAGAGAGATCATGATTGTACAGCAATTTTGTTGAGAGAGGCTACCCTAGAAACTAGAAACTAGAAAGTAGCTTGACTCTGAACAAAGGAAAAAGAAGGGGCGCAACAGCTTACCCTGTACTTGAGCGTGGCATCATGACATTAAAGTATTGGTCACAAGTCTTTGCCAGCCAAATGAATGTGCCCAGAGTTCATTCAGATAACTCACGAATAGATTGAGACCATTAATAGCTTGAGAACATTTTATTCATCAAATGTAAATGCGAGTGTGAATATTATATTTGATCTTTGATCTGTGTGTTTCTTCCTTCTGGTGTCTAAAAGGCAAACAGTCACTCTGTTGTTCACAAGTCTCATGGAGCATTTGCAAAAACACACAATATAATTATGAACATACATGTTTTATTTTAAGACAACAGCACAGTGGTTCTGCACAGACATAACATCAATATCACAGATATTACTGTATAGTATTCAACAATCATAAATAAATAAATACAATATATAAATAGACATCCAGTTACAAAAATAAATAGATAAAACAATAAATTAATTCCCTGAACTCTGATCTAGTTAGAAAATGTATCTAAAATACATACTAATAGTTCTATACAAAAATGCATACATAACTTATATCCATATAGACATTCATGTGTCTTGTAATCCATTTCATATTATAAAGTAAAAACGTGGAAACAGGGTCTCTGTTAGAGTTCACAGGTGCCGCCGGGTCAGAACTTCTCTTCTTGCCCTCCTTCTTATCCTGTCGTGCTCTGCATGGAAAGACAGTGTTCAAATCAGTATGAATAACCACTGTCTTGGGACACTAAAAATAAAATAAAAATAAAAGCTGCTAACTAGAATGTGCCATAAATATCAATTTGCCAAAATTATACAAAAGTGGTAAGAATGGGAGCAGCAAGTGTGGCCAAGTGCTACTTACGCAGGCGTTTTGATTCATTGTCTTAACGAACTCGATGTAAAGTTTTATGTTGGAACTCAGTTTGCCTTTGCGGGCCTTTACAGATTTACACTTCTCCCCCTATGAAAAAAAGAAGAAAAAAAGTTAGAGATGAAGACAGTGCACTTAGAGTTGAGTTTACTGGCAACAGTTTGCACATCTGGTTACTTAGCTGACAGGCTGGTGGTGTGAGATTCAAGAGATTCAAATAAACACAGTCAGTCTTAATTCAGAAGAAGAAAATGCATCACTAACCAAGGGATGATGTTTAGAGAGAGTTTCAGCGCCAAGTTTCAGGTTCTCTAAAACGGCACTGTCCTTTAGACTCGTCTTATTCAGTTCCTGTACCAAATGTTTCAGGTCCTTGGCAAAGGTAGCGCTGCAGTGACACTATAAGGGACAAATAACAGGGCTGGTCAGGGAGGGGACTTTTGTCAATTACAATAAAATGTGTTAGTTGAACAGAAGAAGAAGAACTTGCATGGACCATTCTGAGTGCTCAATAATCAACACATAGATTACTTACTGCTGTTTCTCCCATTTGTCTTGTTGGCACGTTAAAGTGCAGTCTCTGTTGAAATGGAGATAACAATTATTTTATTATTATGAATCCACTGGATGGTTATGATAAGATTATAATGATCAGATTAAAACCTGTTTGCCCAAGTACACAAGCTCTACACTAAACCTGATTCTCTTCAGTGCTGCACCTGGTCACAGTACAACTTTACAGACTAAAATCCTGAGTATTTGTTTAACCGTGAGATGGCAAAATTGTACATATAAGAGATGTTAGAACCCCTAAATTGAACTGAATTAAGCCACAGACCCCCATTTAAAATGATTCTGTCCTATACTAAAAGGGACCCCCTGGAACACCCTGGAGGAACCCCTGGGGGTCACTAGCTGGAGCCCCACATTGCACTGCTAGAGAATTTCAAGATTGATCAAAAAGATTCGTCCACAATGCTACTTACAGGTGTGTGTAAATTTAAGATTTCGATTTGCTCCAGGTTATGTAAGATCTCTTTCCTGTTGGCGGTCAGTGCCTCAGCCTTGCAGAGATGCAGTAGGACAGCTACAATCACCAGGTACTTCATTTTCTTCTCTCTCCCTCTCTTTCTGTTTGCTTTTGAAGTCTTGATTGTGTGAAGTGATGGTGACTGCAGTCTGAACAGCCTTTTAAAGAAAAGGAAGCCGTGGTGTCGTCTCCGTCTACACGTACGCCTACAGTACGTGGAAATAGTAATGAAGTTTTGGCTTTAATTGGAATCTTATCTTTATATCCTTCCTACCTGCCCTGTGAGTTTCCACAACTTTGTATCGCAGTATAGGTAGGTTGTAGGTAGACTACATCAATGCCGATCTATACCTAGCGCTAAGGTAAAAGTGCAATATATCAGCTACCTATTTCCTTAAACAGATGAGACAAAATGAGCAGGAGCTAGAACAAATAATTGTATCGACAATACAATTATTTGTTCTAGCTCCTGCCCATTTTGTCTCATCTGTTTAAGGAAATGGGTAGCTGTTATATTGCACTTTTACCTTAGCGCTATACACAACACAAATAGCTCAAATTCCTAAAAGAATGTTATTATGACTACACTGACTGGGACATGTTTAAACATCTTGTTGTGACAACAACAAACCATGGGTGACCAACAGTTTCATCAGACACAACACCTGTTAACATAAAAGCAATGAGAATGTCTCATGAGTTGAAATCATACTATATCAGATCCACATTCCAAACTCTTAAAATACAGAATCCCCAATTGGCCAGGGGAGATGTTGTGCTTATGAGCTTCAGGCAGTAGTAGGCCTACTTGTCAACCTGAGTAGGCATTCTATTCTATAATTTTTATATATATACATACATACATATATATATATACATACATACATACATACATATATATATATATATATATATATATATATATATATATATATATATATATATATATATATATATATATATATATATATATATATATATATATATATATATATATATATATATATACATCATATATATATACATCTCTGCTACTTTATTTACACTGTATAGTACTATCAAATAAAGGCTCAGAAAAAGCACCCCCAAAGAAATCTATAAATGAAGTCATACAGAAGTAATATTATTGTGCCAGTTTAGGTTAAATAAAATATAAATAGTTAGATAAATCCTTTCGCATGGAAATTGCAGCAATAACTATCTGCCTGTGCTTGCTGCTCACTTCCGTTTCTCCGAACAGCCAATCAGAAAGCTCACTCCTCACTAACCTCAACAGTACCAGAGCCAGGTTTCCATTACGTTTTTTATATTTATATGTATTTTATATTTGCCATTATAATTTAATTAATTGATGTATTCTCATGCCATTTTGCAATAGGGGGGCCGGCAGCCAAAGGCTATGGATATTTGGGGGTCCTTGGCATTGAAAAGTTTGGGCACCTCTGTCCTACCCGACACTGGTTTCTACATTTCTCAAAGGAAGAGTAGGGATACCAAACACTGCAGATGTAGTAGTTATATTGTATTGACATACTATTTAAAGGTATTGAAAATAGAAAAAAGGGAAAAAAAGATGAGCACTGACTGTATAGGCAATTTGGTGTGATGGGGACCCTGGTGTGACTTAAATAATTTACAGAAACTTAATCAAAACAAAACATTGACTGCAAAAAAGAAACTAAAAGGCTCACACACAACACTTTTTGTGTCTATCTAACTGACTCCAAAATGTGTGATAAATCATCTAACTGATTGAATTTCCAAATTTTCCATCCGGAAAGTTCATTTTAGTTTGGGTCTGGTACTGTAGGTGTTTGCAGTTCCCATGGCTGGTGTTAACTCAATACCATCAAAGGAAACGGATGCAAGCGCAGGTGTCAAAATGAAGGGGGCCGAGGGAAAGACCACATCAAATTCATATCCATGACAGCAGAAAAAACTTTTAATGGAAGGAAAGTCTTCTTGACTAAAGTGCTCCCTAAGTCCTATGGCTGGTGACCAGAGAACAAGTAGTTCTGTCAGAGATCCACAGAGCATTGGTGAATGAACCTGACAGACTCTAGTTCATCATTCTCTCCCTGTGAAGTTCGGGTTTCTGTGTGTGTTCTATTTATAACGGCAGGGTTTCTGCGGGTTTTGTGCATGGCATGCATGTAAACATTATGTGCATGCAAGTGAGTGAGAGAGTGAGTGAGTGAGAGTATGTGCTGTGAATGACAAGGGAAATCTCTGGCTGACTAATCAGTTGATTGTGTGATGATACTGGTACAAGTGCATCCTGTGTTTCCATTGCATGCAAACTCCAGTGGTGGAAGAAGTACTCAGATATTTTACTTAAGTAAAAGTAGCAATACCACAATATAAAAATACTCTGTTACAAGCAAAAGGCCTGTGTTCAAAATGTTACTAAAGTAAAAGTACAATATTGGCATCAAAATATACTTAAAGTAGGCTACCAAAAGTAAAAGTACTAATGTTTGAAAATAGGGCTAAAGTGGCTAATGTATGTTTACTTTTATAATATATTAATTTATATCTGCAAAGTAACTAGTAACTACTGGAGTAAAAGTACAATATTTGTCTTTGAGATGTAGTGGAGTAGAAGTAAAAGTATTGCAAATTGGAAATACTCTAGTAAAGTAAAAAGTAACTCAAAATTGTAAAGTAACTAAGTACATTTACAGTACTTAAGTAAAGTACATGTACTTAGTTACTTTCCACAACTGCTCAAATCTGCTATCACATAAAACATACTCAGGTCTCGGTGAGAAGGGAATTCATGAAGACACTCTAATTCATTAAACAGCTTGATTTAACAAATAATAACGTATTGAGTGACACAGTCATACAATGAAGTAGAAGATAGGGCATTAATTCATTAAAAAAACATAAAAAGATAAAATATAGAGATACAAGATACCAGACAGCGGCAGTATGAATGCAACATTGTGTTATCACACAAGTGCACATTTTCTGTCTTTCAATTAAACGTGTATTAGTTACTGTAGATCTTATTGTTGTTTCATAGACTGATTCATTTGACCAATGAGTCCTTCTTTACAGTCATGGTGCAATGCATTCCAAAGACAAAGTAGGTTGGAATCTCTTCATCCCCACCTAGTGTTCTTTATGTTGATTATCAACCAGAAATAAGATGCCAGAAAATTACAGCAAGCACTCAAGCCCTAGGTCAGGGGTCTTCAACGTTTTCAGGCCAAGGACCCCCTAACTGAGAGAGAGATAAAGCAGGGACCCCCCTTATATTGTATACATTTTTGTTTTACTTGGTCTGCTCTTTTTTCCTTTTACACCTGTACCTTTTTGCCAAAAATAGCCGATCTACAAGCTCACAACGGCGTTGTGAGCTTGTAGATCTGCTATTTTTGGCAAATGTTCCCCTAAGAAAAGGGATGCTATAGAGTTCAAGTGGTTGATGAAAAAAAAAAATCATACCACACAAAGATTTGGCGGACCCCCTGTAGTAACTCTGAGGACCCCCTAGGGGTCCCGGACCCCCTGTTGAAGACCCCTGCCCTAGGTTGTTTCCTGGTCAATTGTAAATATGAGATGGCAGGTTTCAAGACGGTCCACTCCTAGCGTGTGCTCAAACTGTGGCTGCAGGTCTTTTGGACTGAGGCCTTTCTCAAAGTGTCCCTTAATGTCCTCAAAGAGAGAAGACCCGATGTCCTCTGCAATGAAAACACAGAGAATCAAACAGTGACCAAGGTCTATTTCCCACTGGTCCAACTCTATATGACATTCCACCGTTATCCTCCACAACACACACACACAGTTATTACCCATGATGCACTGGTCCCTCAGCGCTTTCAGCGTGACGACGAAGCCTCCGGCGTCGCTGAGGTGAAACTCCTCCTCCTGTGGGTCACTGTCACCATTCCACTGTGACCGGGGTGAAAGTTGGAGAGCAGCACGGGCCGTGTGGACCAAAGCCTCCAGATCCTCCTCATCCTCCTCTTCCTCGAAGTCATCTGGATACTCTCTGTGCTCTGAAACGTCATGGGCCTCTGCAAAATGTAAAGCACAGGTAGTGGTGGGAAAAGTACTAAAATGTTTTACTTAAGTAAAAGTATCAATACGGCAATGTAGAAGTACTCTGTTACAAGTAAAAGTCTGGAATAGCAAAAGTAGAAAGTACTCATTATGCAGAATGTCCCATTTCACAAGTTTTCAAAATGTCTACAAATATTTTGAAAATAGCAGATCTACAATTGTGAGCTTGTAGATCGGCTATTTTCAAATGGCCAAAATGTATATAGGGCTGAAGTGGTTAATGTATGTTTTGTAATAATAGTATAAATCTAAAAAGTAACCAGTAACTAAAGTTTTCAAATAAATAAAATTGGAAATACTCCAGTAAAGTAAAAGTACCTCAAAAGTGTACTTAAGTACAGTACTTGAGTAAATGTAGGCCTACTTAGTTACTTTACACCACTGGACACAGGTCAGAGCTGCACAAACACATTTACACAAAACATTGTTTTAGGGCGCGGTCCCACCGCACTTTTATTGTACCTATGGGGCGAAATCCGCCTATGCTTTGTCAATGCAAATGCGTGGATTCATGGTCTTGTGCATTTTTTCCATGAATCCACGCATTTGCATTGACAAAGCATTGGCAGATTCCGCCCCATAGGTTAAATAAAAGTGTGGTGGGACCGTGCCCTTAGTGTTTGTTTGCACGTGCACATATGGTGAAACAAAAACATGTGCAATTACACCACAGCCTAACTCTTCCATACCATGAATGATAAATAAAGCGCTCGGGTGGTGCAGGGGTAAAGTCCCTGCCTATACCACCACGGAGGTTGTGCAATTGAAACCTCCGTGGTGGTAGACAGGGACTTTACCCCTGTGCCAGCCGAACTCACGGAGGTTGTGGGTTCGAATCCTCCGTGGTGAATCTGACTTTGTCGAGCGCCTACACGAACACAATTGGCCCGTGTTCGGGGGAGGGAAGCCGGGCGGGGAGGGTGTTATTAGTCATTGCACGTTCTCCTATGACCTACGGGCTGGGGCGGCACCTGTCAACGGGGAGTGTTGGGTGGGAGGAGTAGCACAAAGGCTCTACATCCTCCTGGTGGGGGCTCCTCACTGGCAGGAGAGTCAGTAGGATACAACAGCAGTGACAACACAGAAATGTGTGTTGGCATGACAACTAAATTGGGGAGAAAAAAGGGGTACAAAATAATTGGCTACCATAAATAATAAAAAAAAGAACGATAATTATTCATTCCATGCTCGTGTTAAGCTAAGCATTCTGTAGGTTATTTTTTTTTTTGCTTTTTTACTTCCCTGGGCCTGTGTGATATGGACCATGCACTTGTTCAAGGCTCCCTATGATTCCATGTATGTCCATTATGTCAATTTGAGGTCTATTCGAATTTCCAATGCATGTAATGCTACGTATGTCATGTCTCTCAATAAGGTTATTTGACCTAATAATGTACATGGTAAATGCATTCTGTATCAATGGTGTAGGACTCCTGACACTTCACTGCAGGGATTATACAGCTAAAGACTTTGTGCGCTTTACCAAAAGGTTCGGTAGAAGTGTTTTCCACTAGAGAGCTGACAGGAGTAGAGTGTCTCTGCTCACTGTGGTCTTCAAGAGAGGACAAGCTTTCATCATCATCATCATCATCAAAATCCTCAGAGTAGTCTGTTTGTCCACCAACACTTGTCGCATCTTCGTTCTCCACATCTCCAGAACGGACCTCCATACTGTCTTGTCCCCCTTCCGCTGTGTGGGACTGACCGATTGGATCTGTGCTCGCGACGTTGTCACTGTCCTGGTTGGAAATGATGACTACCTCTGTCTCTCGCTGCTTCACGTATTCCCTGAGCCAGTCTTGCACAAAAGCGATGCCAAGTATGGAGGCGGCACTGGGTCTGCTTTCTGCGTCGCGGCAGATCATCCTCTGGATCAGTGAAGAGATGCTGCCGGAGTATGCGTCAGGCACAGGCCCGTATTCTCCCTTGATAATCTTGTAGAAGAGACTCAGCAGGTTTTCAGCTTTGAATGGTGGTTGGAGAGAACAGATCTCATACAGCAGGCACCCAAGAGCCCAGATGTCAGACTTTGAGCTGTATGGGATGTCCTGACAAAGCTCCGGACTCAGGTAACTGGGTGTCCCGACACACGTTTGAGCCATTTCTACCGTGTTGGTCAGAACTTTGGCTATTCCGAAATCTCCCAACTTCACCACGCCTCTTTTAGTTAGTAGTACATTTGAGGTTTTGATGTCCCTGTGGAGTATTTTTGCTGTGTGTATATAATTCACCGCCATGGTAAGCTGCACAAACCACATCATTATAGTGCTCTCTGTAAAATATTCATTTGTTTTCCTCCCTTTAACTTTGTCATCTAAGGTTCCCCCGTCACAGTAGTCCATCATGATGTAGATGAATCCATCATCGCAGTTCACAAAAGCATCGCTGCATTTGACTACGTGAGGATGCTCCAGTTGCCTTATGATTTCAGCCTCTTGAAGAATGGCCTTCTGTGTCCTTGTCTTCTTGGACTCCACCACTTTTATTCTCTTTACCGCGTGCATGCTCTTGTTCTCCACATGTCTCATCAGAAACACGTCTGCTACACCTCCATGGCCTAGGAGGAAGATATTCTCATACTTATCCATACTTAAGTATTTTAAGTATATAGGGTTAAAGAATAGGCAGCTTAAACAAAGAAAAAGAGGGTAAAAAGTTTAAAGACAAATAAACCTAAAGTAAGTGCTATAATACGAAGCCAGCAGTCACTCAAAAGCCAAAGCAAAGGAAACGAAATGGCACTCTTGTGTTTACAGTCTGTCTCATGGTTTACTGTCATCGCCATAGTAACAGTTTAGCTCTGCCCCCAAGCCCAGGTATTGAGATTCTATTGGTTAATAAAATGTATCATAACCAATAGAAACCCAGTACCTTTGGCATGGCAGCCGTGTACCTGTGATCATGTAACATGTTAACTGTTGTTAGATGACTCCTAACAGTTATTTGAGCTCTCTTTAGACTACACTCTGACCTGAGGTGGCCCAACCAGCAGGTAAAATAGTAGTGGCGTAAAATGGTTGATTATAGCGTCAAATACATAAATCCAGTAGGCTAATTAAAATGATCAAGCAAAGATTGCCTTCTTTTTAACCACTTAAACCCCATATGGTTGAGCGGAGTCCCTCAGGGCTCTATGCTGGTGTATTTTCTGTTTTCTGTTATTGTGGGGATTCTGGGGAAAGCTTTAGCAGGAAAATAGCAGATCGACAAGCTCACAACGCGTTGCACTGGACGCGTTGTGAGCTTGTAGATCTGCTATTTTCAGCGAAAGCTTTCCCGGGGAAAGTTTCCCCACAACAAGGATGCTGTTAAAATGTAAAATGTCATTGCACTTAAAGTAATATTAAACAAAAAACGTTTTTTTTTTTATCCATTGAGCCTGATTTAGTCTTCTTCGTATAACGGCATCGCGCGCCGAAAATAGCCGATCTGTACAACCAGCACCAGCTCACATTGCGACGCTTGTAGATCTGCTCCTTTTGTGTCCTAGCTGCGCACTAACTGCGCGCAGTTTCACGCAGGTCTTTCACAATCCAGAATGGACACCTCTGGCTGTACTGTTTCCAGTGTTGCTGCTTGAATTTCGGGACACATTCATTGATTATTATAACAATGCCTCCAAAGGGGAAGGGTGGCAAAGGTGGTAAAGGTTAGTCTGATGTCAACCCCGATTCTAGCTGGGCTATGATCAATTATTAGCATTTACTTATTTAGCAAGCTGCTCTTAATCTGCAGTTCTAAAAGCTAGCTAACGTTAGCATGATGCTGCTACCTAACCTCACATGTTGTCATATACAGTTATAATACAGCGTGCTGCGTGACACGTTATAGAAACATAATTCAACACATGTGTGTTAGTGTTCACTTGTTTGTTATTGTACAGGTGCAGCTGCATCAGGAGGAGGAGACGCAGACAAAAAAGAAAAGGCACCAAAAGGAGGCACAGCTGTGAAGGTAAGAAATACTGGGCCCTGGAATAATGACTTAAACTTATACACTCTCTTCTTATTGTTACTGCTTATTGGGAAACCAACTCAATACTTGTATATAAGAAGATCAGATTCAGGTATGATGATGATGACGACCTCATACCACGAGATGTGGCTACTCACTTGCCATCAATGGATTTCATTTTAGGGTTGGGATTTTATACCAAAATGTCCATCCAGTTATCATGTATGCTAGCATTGATGTAATTACATTTCTGGAGAAGATCTATATCTGTGTGTTTTCCATTGAAAGAAAGATTGGTACTTTAAGTAACTTGTCTCTACAACATTGGGTCAACTGGCAAAATATTGGTTTCTATGTCAGGGAAAGAGGTGGTATTTGGTGTAAAAAACACAAGTGCTTTTGGATCTTTCAAATGTATAACAAGAGTGATGGCATGCAGTTGTTCTACATCATATTAAAGTCCAAAGAAGCCTACATACTGTATTGACCTCATATCTGTGTGCTCCCCTCCCCTCCCTCAAGGTGCGGCATATCCTCTGTGAGAAACATGGCAAGTGCATGGAGGCGATGGAGAAGCTGAAGGCTGGGGTTCGTTTCAGCGAAGTAGCAACACAATTCAGTGAAGACAAAGCCAGACAAGGAGTAAGAACAATGCGTTTTCCTTGGTTTTATTTTACTTTAAGAGCAGTTTAAACTTAATTTACTATCAGCATTAGCTGCTACTAGCCTTGTTTGGCTATGCTATCATTGGAGATGAGCATGAAGTTTGATTGTGATGACGTGATGAGAGAAATACAGCAACATCATGGCTCTACGAATGTCTTCTGCTGGCAGGTTCAGGATGAAGTCTTTAGGTCTTTGCTCAAGGGCACCCGTACTCTTTTTTTTTCCCCTTAAAGTTCGAATCCAACTCCTGTCATGTCTTGCACGTCTCCCCTTTCTCTGTCCATGGTTTCCTCTCTATCTAATCAAGTTAAAAACTGCTTTTCCTCCCTTAAATCCTGATTGTGTGACCTGTTGTGTTGTTTCAGCTGTTTTTAGACTGACAGCAGAGCAAAACAGTCTTGTACTTGATATGGCTTTTAAAATGTCTCCACTAGATGGCACAATTAACCAACACAGTTACTGCATCAAAATGCAACCAATTGTCACTGTATGCTGTCATAGATAATGGTCATCTGTGCTCACAATAAAAAGTCAAACAATTAAAAAGAAGGAAAAAAGTCAAACCTTTCAAAAATAGTGAAAATAGCTGATCTGCAACTCATAACGCTTGCGAGCTTGTAGATCGGCTATTTTCGCTAGTCGTCATATACCAACAAAAGTATATAAGTGGTTAAAAACAGCAAAACAGTGATTTGTGTGAATGGCTGATTTGGTTTGCTTGTGACAGGGTGATCTGGGCTGGATGACACGAGGTTCCATGGTGGGGCCCTTCCAGGATGCAGCATTTGCCTTGCCTGTCAGCACTATGGATAAACCTGTGTACACGGACCCCCCCGTCAAGACCAAACATGGCTATCATATTATTCTGGTAGAAGGCAAGAAGTGAACTGGGAAGCCTCTACTTTTGTGGACATAATTACAGAAGTTTTTTTTTTAGCACATTGATTTGTGTAATTGCATTGTTTACTTACTGTATCTGCTTCATATTTTTATATTTCTCATGATCAGTTCACAGGGTAAGATCATTAAATGGTAAACTGCGAAATATTGTCAGATGTGTCTATTTTTTAACCACATAACATTATTAAACGGACACATTATTTATCGTATATTACCTCAGATGAGCTCTGTGTGTGTGTGTGTGTGTGTGTGTGTGTGTGGGGTGAAGTCAGGAAACCATAGCTAATTCTGGCTATGGCTCCCTGACTTCATCCCTGGGGGGTTCTTAACCTCTTATTACACTACAAATTATTACATGTTATGTAAAAGTTTCCCCCAGATGATTTACATTTTTCTGTGGGGGATAAAAAAAAAATCAAAAAAATGAATGCAATAAAAATAAGAACTTAGTAGTAGTAGTAGTAGTAGTACCAAAAAAGTTGTACACTAAACATTTTAACACATCCCCAACGATAGGTGGCAGTGTATGCATTACAAACTATCTAGTGTTCTACATCCCATGGCCCGGAGAGACGGTATGTTGCAGTGTGATTGGCTAGTTCTCCAGACAACTTTAGTTTGAATAAATTATCCTAAACAATTACCTTTCTAAGATTGACATATTGTCTAAAACCAATCTGGGACCCTATTCGATTAAACAAATGATAAAAATATATATATTTGCCTCTGGGGCACCACCTAAAACAAGAACTCGGTTTGGCTCCTCCCCTTTATTTTTATTTTTTTATTCCACGATTTTGTAACCCTTTTTACACCCAATTTGCTAAGTGATCCTGGGCACTACACTCCCCCCACCAGCCTAGGGAGGCCAGGGCCGAGCTCATGCCTCCTTCAATGCGTGAGAGGCAACTGACCTTCTTGTCACCTGACAGGGGGGAGTTTCCCTGTTTGGACGTAGCGCGTGGAAGGAACACGTTATTCCAACCAGTTCCTTTCCCCTCCATCAGGCGCCCCGGCTGACCAGGAGGAGGCAGTATAGTGACCAGGATAACTACATGTTTTTGTGAGGGTATTAACTACCCTAGGAGACACGGGGAGAACATGCAAGCTCCTCCCCTTTAAATAATTGTATTGGAGTAAAAATATAATATTTGCCTCTGAGATTAAGTGGAGTAAAAGCAAATTTGACAATTGGAAATATTCAAGTAAAGTAAATGAAAATACCTTGAGTAAATGTATTTGGTTACTTTACACCACTGTGACAGATTTAGATGAGTAAACAAAAAACAGACTACAGTAGGCCTACTGTGTTTATGTGACACACGCACACACACGTACGTTGCCTGACAACCCGCTAACAGCCAATCACAGCACTAACCGCCCCTCTGGGCAATGGGATCAGGACTCTCGTAAAGTTTCCGTTGGTCCTGCTCGCTAAGCGACTGGCGAGGAGGAGGTAAGATGGCGGCGCCAGAGGAGCAAGAATTATCCCAGGCGCAGACCGAGAAACTCCTCCAATTCCAGGTCAGAACAGCCTCCGTTCACCGCCGACACATCACCGTGTTTACTCCACCAGAGTGTCCACAGAGCAGCTCGGCTGCAGAACCCTTTGGATAATTATAACCCAAGTTAAAGTCTGTTGACGGGCTTCTTTTTTTTTTTTGCACAGTCAACTTCAGCTCCCCCCGACGTTACAGGGGTATTTATACTTACACTGCGGCCGGTGTCGCGCACCGACAACAGCCGATCTACAAGCTCACGACACGTCATGCTGCGACGCGTCGTCAGCTTGTAGATCTGCGTTATTTTTTTTGTTGCTGCGCGACACGGCGCGCGGCCATATATAAGTCGGGCTTTTATACCCGTCACAGCTAGCGTTAGCTAAGCCAGCTAAAATGTTAGCATGGACCCCCGTGATGGGCAACAACAATAATAATATAGCCTGGTTGTGTCTGACCCGCAGGGGGAAGCTGTGGTCTAACTAACAGTTCACTAAGTTGACTGCTTTGACGAGGTGGCCCGACGTGGAGGGGTTTATTTCACTTGTGATTTTTTTTTTAGCTTTCATTTAGCCTGCTAGGTTAGCGTTAGCATGGGAACCAACTGTCAAGACAGCTCGAGTTGGTCAGAATCGGATACAACACAACCATTGTCCTGTAAAACCAGATGTTGCATCATATGACAGCTTGAACACTTGTGTCATCAACTTGCATTATGTTTTCTTGTTCTTCGGACTTGCTAGGGTAGGGTGAGGTGGGGTGGGGTGGGGTCTCGATGTTGCCTCAACCCAACCCTAACCACCTACCCCAACCCTCTACCCCAACCTGTACCCCAATCTCTACCCCTACCCCAATCTCTACCCCTACCCTAATCCCCTATCCCAGTGTTTTTCAACCAGTGGTCCGGGGACCACCAGTGGTCCTTGAGGGGGTTCCAGGGTGTCCCCAGACAAATTAATAGTTAGGAACCGAATTGAACCTTGTGTGTCTGTAACTCTGAGAGTGTACAAATGGAACATTTGTACACTCAGAGTTACATGAACACTGATTATGTTACTGCTGTGTAGATTAGGACCCCCAAGGAATCAAAAATGGCATATCTTTTCAAATGGGGGTCCCTGGGCTAATATGTGTCAATTTGGGGGTCCTTGATGCAAAAAAAGGTTGAAAACCACTGCCCTATCCCAACCTCTAACGGTTAGAGGGGTTAGAGTCTAACCCCTAACCTCTACCCCCTACCCCAACCTATACCCCTACCCTAACCCCTAACCTCTACACCTACCCTAACCCCAGGGAACATAAGGCTGGCCCTAGTCTATGTCCACTACAGGTAGATGATACATGCTGGGACCATAGTTATAATATATCGTATGGTACACAGAACAGAAGCCCCCGTTTTTTCCTTGATGAAAAACCTTAATACCCCTTTTCATCTGATTCCTAGATTGTTTTTTAGCTAACCAACTAAACTCACAACCTAACCCTTTTTGGTTAGGGTTATGATGACGTCTTCTAAATGTTATAGTTGATGTTAACTATTAATGAAGTACGCGTGTGTGTATATACAGTAATCTCACCTGTAGTGTAGTGTACACGTTTATATTTAGGCTACATGACAACCGAACTTGGTTAATATTCTGGATATTCCTTTTGATACCTGGACCAGTGGCGTACCCACTGTAGAGGACAGGTGGTCGCTTGCCCAACTAAGATCTTGCCTCCCCTAGAAAACCCAAATAACCCCGAAAATGTGTCATTGTGTGCTTAATGTCCTCAAAGTCACGCATCCAACAAGCTTTGAACTGAGCAGATTGGACCTTCCATACCAGAGATAATGGCCAAATATGGCCACATATTGAAAACGGCCACTTGCGCCGGTTTTCGATCGCCTATTTCGTTTAAATTTCTTTTTTGGGGGTAATAGAGGGGGGTGGGGGGTGGTGCAAAAAAAAATCTCGCCTGCCCTAAATGTTTCCTGGGGACGCCACTGACCTGGACACAGTAATTCCATGAGCAGATAATTAGGCTGACAGAAATCAGGCTTAATTATATTCAAGCATTTACTGGAAATTGATTGCATTTTGATAATTAAGGAATTTCGCATACAGCTTAAAATGATTTTGATTCTCTACAGGACCTGACGGGTTTGGAGTCCATGGACCAATGTCGTCGTACATTAGAACAACACAATTGGAACATAGAGGTACGTTCTGAAATGACAGACCAATATAGCCTACTTTGTTCAAAACATGCTGCTGCATTCACATGGGAGGAATGCAGAGGGTGTCGCATTTTTAGCATTTTCATCTGGTTTAAATTCTGGTTTAGTTTTGGATGTGATCGTGTGTGTGTTTTGTGTTTCAGGCTGCAGTACAAGACAGACTCAATGAGCAGGAAGGAGTCCCTAGTGTGTTTAATCCGCCACCCGCCAGGCCATTACAGGTCAACACTGCAGACCATAGAGTGTATAGTTACATCGTCTCAAGGCCACAACCCAGGGTAGGTTGCAGAAGTCCTGGTGCATGCATCAGAACCAAACTCTTATCTGCAATGTCATGTGGAAGGATCACTAAAGCCCATGATGATACAAGCTACTTTATTCGTCTTTACAGTATTGTGTGGCCATATGAAGTTGGAAAACTAAAGTTTATGTTGACCAAAAATCATGTGATTTTATGTCCTGTTCTGAATTGTGTTATTACTTAAAGACTGTCGTGACATTATGATGGGTGATTTAAGGTTCCAAACATTTTGGGAATATTCAAAGTTTGAAACTTTCTATGGGAATTGGAGGGGAAAATATTGGGGTTATCAGAAAGCTTGGGCCCAAAGATTCATTTGCGATGCAGTTCAACACTATCTTTTCTAGCTATTAATATGTAATAAATATTATGTTCACTTCTCACCTTATGAAAATCTGGGGACATAATGTCATTTACATTTAATGGCCAATTGCCCATCCCCATGCTCAGTTTCAGCAACATTAGGGGCGGCCATTGCTGAATGGGTTCGATTCCCGGCCCCAGCAATGTGTCGCGGTGGCCCTGAGCAAATATTTAACCCTTAACCACACTCCCAGTAAGAAACACTCAGCTGGGTGCAGCTGAAGTCTTCTTCCTATATATCTATCTATCATATTGACTAATCACTACAGTAATATAATAAAAAACATAAAAGCATGTAGAGCATGTAGTCCTTTGGCTCAGACAGTACAGTAATGTGGGCCCAGTAGCACTACATTGGTGTGCAAGATGCGGAGAATCACACAACAGTGCTCTGCACGTGTGATGCTGCCAATTTGTCTGTACATGTGATGGAGGACATTGAATGCACAGTGCATGGTTGCAATCAAAAATAAAATTACACCAAATGAGGATGTTTTTGCTAAAGCATGCCAAAAGGCCTATTCAAATTTACTATAAAGTTCTAGTGACCCGTGTTCTTCATGTGACAGGCGAGCTGATCTTGATTTATTTTTTCTTTTTAAAATTTTCAGTGTACCATAGATCTGTTTACCACATGTTTTTTTTTTACTTTCTTTTTTTTTTTACAGGGATTACTAGGATGGAGTTACTACTTGATAATGCTACCTTTCAGATTTACATATTACACACTTCTGGACATATTCAGGTTAGAGAATCACTTCCAGTCACTCTCATAACCTCACATTTGAGTTTTCCAATACATGAGGGTTATTAATTTGCGTTCGTCTCCCCCTACAAGGTTCGCCCTGCGGTTCGTCAGACCAGATCCTCGTGGTCGTGTCACAGACCCCGTTGGGGACGTTGTGTCCTTTATTCATAGCTTTGAGGAGAAGTATGGTCGGTCACACCCAGTATTTTACCAGGGAACATATAGCCAGGTGAGTCTGCAACCTTCACACTACAACTCCTCCATATGAAATTAGATGTAATTGTTTTCCAGTGAAATCAGCGCTGAATTGCTTTCCACAAAGCAGTTTTCCACTAAATAACTGTGTACAAAATGTCTTAGACACCCACATCTCCTTTGTGTGTAAGCCTAAGACCACAGAGTGCTTCTGGTTAGTTGCTGCGTCGCAGACCGGCAACGGGATAGTCAAACATTTCTCAACTATGCTGAACCACATTTTGATGGCTCCACCTCCTGCCGCAGCGGTGAAAGCGGCAGTCACTCTTTGCCTCAGACAATGCATGGAACCGCTCTGCTTTCTCATAAGGCGGTAGCAGAATTCCACTGCTGGTGTGAATTCAGCGTTAAGTCCTTGTAAGCTCTGAAAAGCCACCAGTGGCTCCTTTGGCATTGCTGCCTGAGTGTGATAAGACCAGATATATAGTGTGATAAGACTAGATATTATCTGTTTCTGGTTATCGTAAGATTGTGATATAACTTAAAGACCACATTAAAGTAAGATGATAGAATAGAATTAATTCTCTTAACTCATTAGGTTCTAGCTGAGTGAAATGAATGTCGAATGCCTCTACCTGTTTGGTCATTACATCTACATTTCTCAAAATCTTGTGTGTAAATATTGTCAGAATGCACATAAATGTCGGCACATTATTGCTATCAAGATATTCAAAAGTTGTGATATTTAATTTGGTCAATATTACTCAGCTACTGTGTATACTGTATGTACATTTTATTTAAATGTACATACTATGGATCCTAGACCCAACGCTCTTTACTGTACATGAGAGTTTGAGCACAATTAAACTGAAAGATCGGTTCTTGTCGGTAAGCAAGTGTAAATTAAGTGGGATTACCCATGCCTACCTGCCCGCTCGCCTCTCATTTAAAATGAATTACTAGGTGCCTCTATCACTCTCTGTGTGAAAAGACCTTTAGATTCTCAAATGGAAGCTTTTGTTCTTCATTGCTTTTGCCTATTCCTGCCGAATGTAGGCGCTGAATGATGCCAAACGGGAGCTCCGCTACCTATTAGTTTACCTTCATGGGGAGGATCACCAAGACACGGATGAGTTCTGCCGGTACGTTTTATGAAAGATCTATGTCTGTTATTTGTACCCATCACTGAATGTTGCTACATAACATAACAGTAGCTACTAGCTGTTGTTGTTGAAGTGCCAGAATAAACTAAAGGAAGCACATAAGCTCCAGCATTCATTCTAAATGCATATTGACAATGTTTTTAACGGTTTATTTTATTGTTGTTGTATGTTTACTCTAGCTCCACATTATGTACAGAAGAAGTCATAACCTTTCTCAACACGCGGATGCTCTTTTGGGCGTGCTCCACCAGCAGGCCAGAGGGGTACAGAGGTAGGGATATTTACTACTGTACACCAGATCTTCTGCTTCATACAGTGGGTACGGAAAGTATTCAGACCCCCTTACATTTTTCATTATTTGTCATATTGCAGCCATTTGCTAAAATCATTTAAGTTCATTTTTTTCCCTCATTCATGTACACACAGCACCCCATATTGACAAAAAAACACAGAATTGTAGAAATGTTTGCAGATTTATTAAAAAAGAAAAACTGAAACATCACATAGCCATAAGTATTCAGACCCTTTGCTGTTAACTGAGATGCTGTCCATTTCTTCTGATCATCCTTGAGATGGTTCTACACCTTCATTGGAATCCAGCTTTACGGCAGAGTGGCCCGACGGAAGCCTCTCCTCAATGCAAGACACATGAAAGCCCGCTTAGAATTAAGGCCAAAAAGTTATATATTGGTCTCATCAGACCAGAGAATCTTATTTCTCATACTCTGGGAGTCCTTCATGTGTTTTTTGGCAAACTCTATGCGGGCTTTCATGTGTCTTGCATTGAGGAGAGGCTTCCGTCGGGCCACTCTGCCATAAAGCCCCGACTGGTGGAGGGCTGCAGTGATGGTTGACTTTCTAGAACTTTCTCCCATCTCCCCACTGCATCACTGGAGCTCAGCCACAGTGATCTTTGGGTTCTTCTTTACGGCTCTCACCAAGGCTCTTCTCCCCCGATTGCTCAGTTTGGCCGGACGGCCAGTTCTAGGAAGAGTCCTGGTTGTCCCAAACGTCTTCCATTTAAGGATTATGGAGGCCACTGTGCTCTTAGGAACCTTAAGTGCAGCGGAAATTATTTTGTAACCGTGGCCAGATCTGTGCCTTGCCACAATTCTGTCTCTGAGCTCTTTGGGCAGTTCCTTCGATCTCATGATTCTCATTTGCTCTCACATGCACTGTGAGCTGTACGGTCTTATATAGACAGTTGTGTGCCTTTCCCAAACAAGTCCAATCAATATAATTAAACATAGCTGGATTCCAATGAAGGTGTAGAACCATCTCAAGGATGATCAGAAGAAATGGACAGCATCTCAGTTAAATATACGAGTGTCACAGCAAAGGGTCTGAATACTTATGGCTATGTGATATTTCAGTATGGGGGTGCTGTGTGTACATGAATGAGAAAAAAAAATTAACTTAAATGATTTTAGCAAATGGCTGCAATATGACATAGTGAAAAATGTAAGGGGGTCTGAATACTTTCCGTACCCACTGTAGCATCTAGGTTTTACTGAGCAGTAGACTACTGCACACGGTCTAAACGTGCTATTAAAACTCAGGTAAATACAACATTTATAGTCTAATAAATGTTTTTAAGTGCAAGTATAGACTGCAGGCAGGGTTTCCATAGGTTATCAAAAAAAGTATTAGGAAGTCTGAAATACCAATTTCTATGGTCTTAAATCATTTACTTTTCAAAAAGAAAGAGATTGTGATGGATAGCTTGGGCTAGTATTTAAGAATATTCAGATTGTTCACCCTCTTGTATATACTTCCATGTGAGTTAGTTCCCCTCTGTACTTTAGGGGTCACATCACTGCCTGTGTTGTCTGTTGTCTGGACCAGGCAATGGCTAAACAGACAGGGTGTAGTTTAATAATAAGCGTTGTTTGCCCACCTCGTCACTTACGAAACAACATGCACCTCTGCCAGAACAGTTTACACATAGTGTAAGCTAGCCTCATTCCCTCTTGCACTGTATCTTGTGGGAACTTGGCTAGCTTTCGCTTTAGTCCCCTTAAGCTAAAGGCAGTGTGTGTGTGTGTGTGTGTATGAATCGTATTGTGAGTAATATGCAACCCATCATGCACATCATGAACCTATCAAACAGTTTCTTTAACCACATTAACCCTGGGGGTCCCTATTTTGGGCATGCCATATTATGGCGAAAATGATGCTTAATTAATTTAGCACATTTTCAAAAATAGAATGTTTTTGAAATGAGGCTTAAGTGGTTGGTATAACTAACAACTAACAGCATGTAGTGCGACAGGAGAGAAAATGCATTTTTGTTGCCAGACCCAAGGGGTCGGGCTTACATGAGGCTTTGTATCTGTTTTCTCCATACATGGTACAGTATGTCACTTTGTCCCCCGGCCCCAGCCAAAAAAAGTCTGTCCCCCTTTCGTCATGCGAAGCCCGGCCATTCAGATTTCAACCACTAGGGGTCTGGCAGTACCAGGTCTCCTGGTTCTAGTTAATGTATAGTATACAGTATAAACTAGGCTTAAGCAGGCAAACGCATTGGGAGTGTTGATTGTGGGAATGTCAGTTTTTTTTCACATCTATGTCCTCACAATAGAACGATAGGATTCAGGGTAAGAACTGGCACTTCAGACCTTTTTAATGGACTCTCCCATTCACTGAGGAGAGTGTAGGACTTAACGGATGCTGTGCTTGTCTGTCCTAGTGTCCCAGGCTCTGCGGGAGAACACCTACCCGTTCCTTGCCATGATCATGCTGAAGGACCGTAAGATGACAGTGGTGGGCAGGCTGGAAGGCCTCATTCAGCCAGAGGACCTCATCAACCAGCTCACCTTCATCATGGAGGCCAACCAAACATACCTGATGTCAGAGCGTCTGGAACGGTAAGGACATTTCATAACACTCGCACCAGTTGTGGCGTCTGAGGATTCGTTTGGTCAGTAGTTCAGTGTTTTTCGTCAGGTTGTCTCAGCAGCAAATGCCAAAGAAAGGAACATCATACTTTACAGTAAAGGGGTTCTGATCCGATGAGGGGCTGGTGGAGGCTACATCACTTAGGCTGGTGTTGAAACTCAGACTTTTAGTGATTGTTGTTAGTTTGAAGGGTTTTACAGCATAGCTCTGCAGGAGTCTAGCCGTCTATAAGAGGGCCGGTCTGTCTGTGTGTATGTGTTTCCGGAGCTAATCTCGCAAACTGCTGGACAAATGTCAAACGCTGCTAGCAGGCTAACGTTTTTGTTACTTTATTTTTTCACATTCTTTTTCAAATATTTCGATTTTATAGTCATATATCATAGATGACTGACGTCACAGGCTGGCCACATGCAGCCCTTGATCCACATTGGAGCCACACCGTTCCCATGTGGTCCCTGAGATACACGATAAATGTTTTTATTTGCAGATTTAATCCTTGCTTTGCAGTCCACTACTTAGAGCAGAGTAAGTGGGTCAGTTCTATGGCTCTCACTGACTGGCACAGGTACACTGGTGTTCTGTGCTCTTGAAGCAAAAATGTACGACAGTGCTGTTTGAAGCATAAAGGACCATACCGATGTTCAGTACATGTCATTGTTTATTCATGACTTCAGCCACATGTCGTATATGAACGATAACAATTTCCCTGTAAATTGTGTTCTTTTTTAGATTTTGCACGTTTGCATTTTCGCCTATCTGTCATTAAAATGTTATAGAACCTTGCCGGAATTACTGGGTCAATGTTGGGTAAACCTTTAACTCATTGAGTGCCATTCACGTATTTTAACGCTATGGTGCAAGATAAGATATCATTATCTGAAGATAATGATATCTTGTTTAACTTAGAACTGAAAAAGGATGTATCTCGCTTCCTAAGCATTTTTTTTACTTTGAAAAAAAAAAAAAAATCAGGTTCAGGATCGGCAGGTTGTGGTGACGGCGCGGCACGAGGATCTCATCAATGTCAATCACAGCCATGTAGTGAGAGCGCTCCATATATCTGTACATGCAGTCGTTGAGCGTGGCCAGCTGGCCATAGTAGTGCAAGTCTCCTGCTACTCTGAACTTTCGATATTTATCTCCCCGAGACGGCACGAGGTGCTTGTCGATAGGCCATGGTACGAACTCCACAAAACCCTCCTGGACGTAGCTGCGCAGCAAGCGGTCGAGATCCGGACCATGGCTCGCATCGTAGATCACCACCCTGCCCACGCCAAGCATTCGGTACATTTCCAGCGCCTGTGCAAACTGAAACACGTTGTTGTAGTCGTCGTACACGGCGGGCATGCAGACTGTCAAGTCAAACTCCTTCGTCATCGTCGCCATTTTCTCCAAGTTACGTATTGGCAGAAAGATCTGCCGGTGTGCTTCTACGCCGTCCGGATGGGTCGAAAGGGTGACGTGGGTCGCGTCCTCCTCGCACCCCGTGCTCATCTGACACATTGAAAACCTGGTCTCAAAGGGGAAACCTGTGTCTACGTGGTGTACGAGGGAAGCCGGGGTTCTGCCGTGGACGCACAAGTTGTCGCCACGACTGAAGACGCAGTGAAGGGGAGCGATGGCGTCCACCCTGAATATGCCGATGATGCGTACGTCCCAGCCTTCCACCCTGCGGTCCACGAAGGCAGAAACCAGAAGGTGTTGGGTGCCTGTGAGCGGGATGATGGTCTCATTAGAAACCAGAAGGTGCTTGGCGTCGGTATTCTTGTTAGAACCCTCGGCAGAGCTACGGAACTTAGTGGTACCAAGGATGAGTAGCGCGATGAGGAACGGGAGCGCCACGCACGATGAGGAACGCCCGTCTCCTCCCGTCTCCTCTCGTCTCCTCTTGCCCGACGGGCAAGTCACTTTCATTTCTTGCACCCGGTACTTGCATCAGTGAAATCTCTTCTCTATATCTATCTATGTCCTTCTCTCAAGTCTCTGACGCTATGCTCTGTCTTCAATGTCTAATAAGCATTTGCTAGCTGACGTCACTGCAGTTCGATGACGTCACCCCTCCAACTCACGCTCCAATTGGACAGTGGTCAATCAGGTCATTTTATTCAGCCAAATACGGTACACTGGTCAACATCAGGTCCGGGGACCACCAGGGGTCCAGTTGGACCTGTACGGGTCTGTAACTCTGAAAGCATACAAATGGGACCAAATGGACCCTTAATGCTCCCCCTTCAAGATCAAATGTGACTTTGCAGTGTAAGCAACAATTTTGGCTCTGCTTTTCCACAATCAAATTGTATAAAGGTAGAACAAAAATGGTTCTCGCTTTTATACTTATGTGGCTGAAGTTGTGAATAGACAAATGACATGTAGTGAGATGCCGTATGGACATTCTTAACCACTTCAAACCTGCCGTCACTATTTTGGGCATGTCATTATTGGGCGAAAATCTCCCAAAGTTCCTAAAATAGCAGATCTACAAGACAAATACACAAGGCCAGCGTATCCACTTTGGCTGGAGTGAAAGTAGTGGCTGAGGTTGATGCTGAGGTTTGTTGCAGTGAGGAGAGGAACCAGACGCAGGTGTTGAGGCAGCAGCAGGACGAGGCGTACCTGATGTCTCTACGCGCCGACCAGGAGAAGGACCGAAAGAAGAGGGAGGAGGAGGAGCAGAGGATGCAGGAGGAGGAGAAGGTGCGACAGAGCGCCTTGGCTGAGGAGAGGAGACTAAGGGTGAGACATTAACCATCTACACGCGCGCACGTAATGAGCCAGCTGTGATGATGTAGAGCTACATGTCGTTGACAAAACAAAGCCTTGTTTAGATTATTTTGCTAAAATGTAGCTTTTGCGATTTGAGCATTCATCTTTTTTCTTTTTCATAATGTCTTGAAAAACACAGACTTGAGTTATAAAACTAGAGGTGTGTCTGAGATATTGTTTTTAATTAGCAGTGTGGTTTTGTAGAAAAAACTAAAATAGGGTGTAAATCCTGAGGGGTGGGCACATTTACTTTGTATTTAAGTTGACTTGTTGTAATGTGTAAAGTCTTGGGTGGTTTATTGTGATGTTGTGATTCTAAATTAAGAGCACCGTGCTCAAAAGACCACGAACGGCCTATCAATGAGTGTACATCTCTCATATGGCGAAACCATAATTTGTTCAGTGAATCTGTCAGTCAGCTGACATGTAAATCAGCGGCAGTCAAGTTCCTACAATCACCCGAGGTGTAAAATGAACAAAGTAGACAACTCGCCTGAAGAAGACATGATATGAGAAAAGAGCTGATTACACTGCTTCATTCTTATAACCTTGTGTATTACCAGACAATTATCACTGAATTAACATATTCACCATTGTCAATTGAATTTTGTAGTTGGTGTTTTAGGCTTTGGATTTCAAGTCATAGGTTACATTATAATAATAATTGTGTTCCTTTGCTTGTAGTTGGGGTATTTGCTATATATTATATTTGCACAATGCGTAGAATCAATTATCCGCGTTTAACCACCTAACTATTAGGAGCAGTGGCTGGCCGGTGCCTGCCATTATTAACCAATTATAACCGCGAAAGCATTTGTCATTTTTGATTTTTGCGTTGGCAATTCAAAAATAGCAGATATACAAGCTCACAGCGCGTCACTTCGTGTCGCGCACGAAATCTTGAAAGTGTGAGAACTACTGATTTTAGATGGCATTTGTAGAATTGGCCTCAGGTCTTAATGGGTTAAAACGGCAGTTAGGGCTTAAGTGTCTCACTCAGAGACACTTCACCACACAGCTAATAAGAATAACTCTTACAAAATCCATGCTTGCTGCTGTAAATATCCTAGTGCAGGGATGTCCAACTCGGTCTTACTGAGCACTATACAGAGTCTTATGAAGGAAGTCAGTGTCCAGACCATTATTAGGAATCTATCTTTGTCTTTTATTATTATTGTTGTTATTGCGAGAAATATTCACGTAGATTTGTATTTTCCATGTATTTTATGAGCTGGTGCTGCACATAGTCATGTTTGCGTGTCAAGTGACAAGCCTATGCACACTGAATTGTTCAATTAGATCAAATTGTATATCTGGGCTTCAAAGTCTGTTCAGTTTATCAGCACACACTTATCCTGAAATGTATGGTGTTTGTGCTGCTGGACTGACTGGCAAATTAAAAAGTATTAAACGTTCCTGTGACGCATCTAGCTCTCTTCATTCTGATATAACTCTTCACGAGCGCCAGTCCGCTTGTACTGTAAACACATGAGTCATCCGTCATCATTGCAGCATGTCAAAACAAACGGCTGTGAAATCAGTAGTCTCTCTCTCTCACATGGTGGCGTTTATCAACTAGCTTTCATTTCCAGCACCGTCACTTCAAAAATAGAACAGGCGACTCCGTCAATGCCTTGTCGAAGCAAGTGTCGAGCATTTCACTCACTGGCGAGTATCGTACCGTGACAAGTGGAAAAGATACTGTCACAACATGTGAGTATTTGAAATGCAGGCCACCTTCCCTGCAATATGGGCCGGTCTCCATGATCAACTGCTTTCAGCACTACTGTAGTATTGAAATCAAGGCATTGTGGTGCACCGTTATGTCACACATGAAGCCAAGCCACTCAACCACTTTTCAGAGAGAGGTTAGTGCTGACTGTGTCAAATTGTGAGAGCTGCAGAGTGCAGCAGCGCTGCCTGCGTTGCTATTGGCAAATTGTTTTAATTGACGTGCGGCCCTGAGTAAGAGTAAAGAGGGTCAAAATCTGGCCCACAGACCATCAAAATTAAGGCCAATTACAGGTCGTGTTATATCCATCCAAAACAGAAGAAATAGTCTGGTGACAACATGTTCTTATGAAGCACTTTTAAGTATTTATAGTGATCACCATTTCCATAGACCATCACCGCAACAAGCCCACAAGCAGCCAGTTTATATAAAGGGTGACTTTGCCTCTGAACACCACACTATGATTTGTGAGACTTCATTCACAAACTGACAAACTGAACACATGGTAGTCTCTCAAACCAGACTACTGTATATCTCTTCCACAATCTTGGAGTGCTACAGTCAGTCTGTAATTCACCCTGGTAAATGTGCCATCAGAGCTCTTTGGAGCGGAAGGGTATTTCACCAATCACGACACATTGCTCACACAAATGTTTTTTTTATTTATTTTAAAAATATGTTTTTGGAATATCCATTTCTTCCAAGCAGCTAGTTACAGTTGATAGGCTTCGATAGTTTGATTTCCGGTAGGAGTTATTTATGTGACTGCTCTGCTGAGGTCAAATGGAAGTATTTTCGACTCCTTTACAGAGCTTCCAAGTTCAGACTGGTAGGTTGAAGCATTTGGAAGTTGTGGGAGACAACTCGCCTGTCTTTAGGGACCAAACACCACTTAACCATCGATAGCTAATAGGGATGTTAACAATTAATCTATATAACCGATTAACTTCCGTTAAGAATTTAGTAGATTAAAGTTATCGATTTTCAATTTTTTGGCTACTGAAAGTTACAGGTATGGTGTGTGTGTGATATCAAATGTGAGCTTACCATAATCACAGTAATCCTTAATCATATTTCATCATATTCAAGGGCTTTTGGAGAGAGAGACTCCATAGGGGAGGTATGTGTGTCTGACCAGCTGATGCTCGAAAAATCGTGGTCACAGACACTGCCATTTTGCACAGACTTTTATAGGTTACACGTTTGAGAGACGTTTCACCCAGAGAAACGTCTGTGCCTCTTGTGCCGTGAGCTAATTTGATGTTATGGGTCAAATTGTTTAGTGTAACACTTGGTCGTCGAAATCGTCATTTCTTGTAAATTAGAAACATGGTGATTGTTGTTTATAGTGGGGTAAAATGCCACCATGTTAAAATACAACCAAAGTATTTAATTTGCTACTGTTATATGTTTGCATCTATTTTAATCTGGCAAATATTAATGTTGTCATATTTGGAATTCCGTATATTTCTTTCAGATACATTTTCTACCTGAATATAACCATATGAGATCAAACACGAGTTAAACGCTGCACTTTTTTAAAAAATGACACATTTTATCAGGACTCACTGAATTTCCCTGGGACTCATAAAATGTCCCCTGGGACCACCCTTAGGTCCCTGGACCCATTACATTGAAAACCTAGCAACATCACTGGATGGGACATGGAGGCCATGCTCTTTTGTTGTCTTGTTTCTTATCCTCAAACTGTTCAGTGTGACTTCTAACATGGTTTGTGTTTGCATGTCTTCAGACACTTGACGAGGAGAAAGAGAGGAAGTCGGAGTGCCTTCCTCCAGAGCCTCCTGCAGATGATCCAGAAGGTGTCAAAATAGTGTTTAAGCTGCCCAACGACACACGAGTGGAGAGACGATTCCACTTTGGACAGTCTCTGACGGTGAGGAACACTCGCATAAGGGCTTCATCATCTAATCCACTATTTAGCTAAAGACCCAAAAGATAAATTAGATGTTTGTCCGGGACCCAAACTAGTGAAAATGGCAGATCTACAAGTTCACAACGTGTCGCATCGCTGTGAGCTTGTAGATCTGCTATTTTTACTACTACTTAAACGTTTTTTTTATTTATTCATGGCAATTCTGAGATTCTTTAAAATGTTATTTATGAAATACTATTGAAACTTATATATATATGTATATTTAAATGTAGGAAACAAAAAAAGGGATATATACTCGCGACCCATAAAAACTGGTTATCCCACTGTTTGGGAACCAGTGATCTAATCCATGGTTCTTCACTTGGTGTGGCAAGAACATTGGCTTAACCCTCTGGCGTCTGGCATTTTGTTTTGAAATAGAAAATGACTATACTTCCAGGGCTGACCAGGCCGACAAAAGATGTTTAAATTGCAAAGGCAATTGATGACAATGACAACCATTATAACATTGATGTTGTTAATTGAGCTCATAATAAACTCTGTATTCGTATGAGACTCACGTTCAAGGAGCCGTTTTAGAGTCCTTTACATTTTGTGTTGTGAGCAGTGAGTAGATCTGGTATTTTCCAAAGATGTTTACAAAATTTGAAAGATTTTGAAAATCTACCCAAGATTGGTACACCAGGGTTAATGTGGTTACGGTAATTAACGTAGTCACTGTTTTCTCCTCCTCATTCTTAGGTAATACACGACTTTCTCTTCTCTTTGAAAGAAACCCCAGAGAAGTTCCAGATAGTGACAAACTTCCCTCGCCGAGTGTTGCCCTGCCTTCCCACTGAGGATCAGCCCAATCCCCCCACGCTGAAAGAGGCAGGACTGAGCCGCTCTGAGGTCCTTTTTGTTCAGGACCTCACAGACGATTAACACATAACATACCTCCACCCGGAAGAAGCATACTTTTCTTTACCACCGACCCATCCTTATTTTTTTTTTTGTGTTCCTCTCCTGTTAAATGGCCATTATGCACAAGGGATCAGTGAGACAAAAGCCTAAACCACAACCCCACATCCAGTCCAGATTTGGTCTTGTTTACAGGGTTCCCAATAGCCTGGAAAGTCTTGAATTTTATCCAATAAATGTTGCTTCTTTGAAGTCCTCTCCAAACTCACGATCTCTGCATTTGTGAGAGCAAAGACATTTCTTCATGTGTATCTGTACTTTGCTGTTTGTTTTTCTCAAAGCCAGCTGTCCGTCGTAACTGTTCCCGTAACTTTGTCGACAAAGGACTAAAACCTTGCTAAAATTATGCTGAAGCAGTCGTAGCAAAACCAGATGCAGATTCCATATTCACTTCATGGGCTGGGCAACCAGATGAGAACATCCACCAAGAAGGAACCAGGATGGAATGCGTATGTATGGATTCTTGCAATAGTCTGAATACCCCAGCTACTTCTTTTTGTTTTAAGTCAGACAAAGTTATAATGTTTGTTCCATTTGTCCTAAATTCCATGCCCTTTTCACCTTAAGTTTACACATGCGTGCTCTCCCTACAGCAGGGGTCTTCAACCTTTTCAGGCCAAGGACCCCCTAGCTGAGAGAGAGATAAAGCAGGGACCCCCTACTCTATATTGTATAAAATTGTTTCAGATGAGATTTTTTTTTTTACACCTATAGCCTCTTTGCCAAAAATAGCCGATCTTCAAACTCTCAACGCCTCGCAGCGCGAGGCGTTGAGAGCTTGTAGATCTACTATTTTTGGCTAAAGTTCTCCTCAGAAAAGGGGATGCTAGGGTTCAAGTGGTTAAGGTAAAAAAAAGAAATATCACACAAAGATTTGGCAGACCCCCTGTAGTAGCTCTGAGGACCCCCTAGGGGTCCCGGACCCCCTGTTGAAGACCCCTGCCCTACAGTGAATGAAGAAGCGGGGTTTGACTTTCACAGTGCTGTGATTGGAATTCCATTTTCACTGTGGAGAGCAAGTGTAATACTTGAAGCGAAGGGTGGTGGATTTGTACATAAAGGAAACTTTGGGAACCCTGTTTAAAATGAGCCATGCTCTGTACATAGGTTAGATATTTAAGAGCAAACCTAAAATTCACATTAACACTTGTTCTTTTTTTTTATGCAATCAAGTTGACTCTTATATAATTGTCATGAAATGACCAAATGCAGGTTGGTTTCTATGTAAGAAGCGGACTGCCTGAAGTTCCTAAAGTTTAAAGATTATGAGGAGGGAAGAGGCCACGGCTTTTCAATGTGGCGTTATCTAGTCTAGTACGAGTCTGCCCATAGTGTGCCTGTGGTTATTCATAGATGTCTAACACCTGAATGGGCTGGTCATGTAAAGATGTAATTTTCCAACTATAAATTAAACATTTTAAAAATGTGGAGTTATTGAGGATGTACTATACTTGCATTTGACAATTGGGTTTATTATCACCCCGTCACCTTATTGATCTAAACATTTTGCTTGGTTCAAAGGTGTTTATTTGGAAGCGTAAGCATCTCTGGTGGAGAAATTCCAGTCGACTGACAGCTGAAGGAAGCTAGAATTCCTTACAATAACTTGTTTTTGATAAATGGGATTTTTAAGATGTAGGCATTGATGTGGGTAGCTGGGGGTGGTCCGGAAATATGAGCAATGGCTTGATTTTAAATGTTTTTATTTTTTAACAGGACTTTTTACAAAATGTTTGATAAATGAAGGTACGGTATACAGTATATCATGACTGTATGACTGCCATGACAATAGGTTTTGTGCCACTAGTACCTCTTATCCCCCCCACCCTAACCCTAAGGGCAGTGTCTCACACAGGGTCTGTGGGATATATCCAGGGGGGTCCACCCAACAATTTTGAAATTGTACTTTCTGAACGTTTTAACCATTTTTAGCATTACTTTTAATAATCAGTATTTGGCACAGCTTTACTAGCCAAATCGCTCCACCTGATAACCACTTAAACATACAGATACTGGTTTGCCCATTTGGTCCCCATCTATTTGCCTGACCCCGACTTTGATTAAACAAAAACAAAACAAAACAAAAAAACATACAATCTTAACATGCCTGGTTGTTTCTTGTGACAGTAAGTGATAAATCAAGTCGAGATCACATCAGCCAGTGTTTGGGCACTTTTCTGGCAAAGAGGATTTAATAAATGGGGTGACTCCAAATACTGCTATACGGAATATTTAGACAAATGCCACATTTACTTAAGTTTATAATTTAGGGATTCCTTGGAAAACAAAACAAGCAATTGTGATATTGGTATACATCATACATTTATTAGTGAACAACCCTCTCAAATCAGCCACAACGATTAAAAAAAAAATGATTGCACTACTTGGTAAAGCAGAACTAGCAACTTTCATTTAAAAAAAGTACAAATCTTAAAAAGTTCAAACAGTATACAGATGTATATATAATACACTCTAACTAGTTATATGTTAAATGCTACAAACAATATGATTCCAATGGAATGAAAAATTATGACATTAATAAGAACCATTTCCTATATATAATATATATTAGTTGATTTATTTTTTCACCCCCCAAATACAAACATGGCGAAAATGAGGTAACTCTTAAATGTGCAAGTACCAAAGCAAAATATCTGCCTAACACAGAACACATGCCCCTGGCTCTGTTGGCGGGTGGGTAGTCTGACCCCTAGAGGCCAGGGGTAGTAAAAACAGTAAACCACTATCCCACCACAGCAAAACTCATTGGTAAACAATAAATGGCATCTACGGAGCAATCAATAAATCACAAATCCTAAATAAAGTTTTAGCTGCTTATTGGAACACATTTTCGCACCACACAAGCTGTGAGATTATTTAATAAGTGTTTTTAACAGAAAGACTACAAGACTCTATTTTCTCAGTTGTCTTCTTAAATTTGTGTAACTGTAATCATATAAGACCTTAATGCGAGGTTGTTTTAATGTAGTCGCACAAAAACATCAGATACTGTCAATTGAAATACTCCCAAAACAGTGCTTAAACAGAAGTGAATTACGGTTTTTAGATGTGAGCAATACATTTTTTTAGATATTGATACAAGAAGACCAATAGCCTAATAGGCAGGTACAGTTCTACACTGAAATAAGTATGACAACATTTCATTTTTTTCTTTTAATTTTTAATTCCTTAAAACTATATTGATTTTGACGGACAATGTTTAGGGGTATTAGTAATAACATGCTTTAAGAATACATGAGATTCATGACAAACTATTGCATTCACACAAGTGACAGTTATCATACCTAAAGCAGGACATCTAGCACCTTTTCACTATGGCTTTCGATAAACTACAGTAGTTCCAGAGCAATATAATTTTCAGTGGTTAAGGGCAATAATAACACAATGTCTTCTCAAATCCTGGATTCAAGACCAGTTTTCTCAGTTTTTTTTTTCCTTTACAAAATGAAGTTTAGCGCAATAAAATCTTGTAGTCATTCAGTTCTATTACAAATGTGTGCAGTACAATGCATGGCAGTTATTAGCTGAGCATTAAGATCCAAACCTCCAGAACCCAAAGCCAACTAGAGCTAAACATCAGTTGGGTTTCTGGTCAACAAGCATGCATATTGTGCACCGTTAAATAGGTTGCCCATCAGATTTCTAGATAACCTCCACTTAAAAACACGCTTGTTTTACATTTTCTTTACTTTTTTTTTCTCTTCTTTTTTTGTAGTCATGCAAACACCTTTTGAAGTAGTTCTGGAAGTGATTTAGGTAGGATAGTTGCCTAATTTATGCTCTGTCCTAAGGCAGTGTCGCGTGCCTAAAATAGCCAATCTACAAGCTCACAATGCATTGTAGAAGCGCCGCGTTGTGAGCTTGTAGATTGACAATTTTTGGCCCATGACACCACTGTACGACAAAGTATACATCAGGCGTAATGTGCGCCATGGCACGTTTAAAATGGCATCACAACCGCTATATTTGAACAGGTGGTTCAAGTACAAGAACAAAAACAGTTTGAATAATACACTTTGTAATGAGTTGCAGTGTATACATTGCCTCTTTTCTGTGAATATTCATAAGGTCTTTATTGATCTTTTTTTTTTCTTCTTGCATGCCTGTCTTTAGCTGATGTAATATCTACTACTCCTGACAAAAAGATTAGGATTACGTTAAATTATTTATGGTCTAAGGAAAACGACCAACGGAATTCAAATATACCCCCTTTCATGGCAATCCTTTCCATTTGAAATGGACTGTTCTCCTTTTATTTTTATATACTGAGAGGCCCTGAGTGTTTTTTTTTTTTTTTTACTCACAATATATGCCAGCGAATAGATATGTACACATAGGTTAATTCTCAAAGCTGTGGGTTTAAACTCATTAAATGGCTATTTTTTTTTCTTCTTCTTGAAGGTGGTACACGTCAAAGACTCACATTCGCTAAAAAACATGGCAAGATTCCTTTACACAAGAAAGCAATCCTAAGGGTTACAATTGCCCATCAGCGCTTACTGGGGCAGGTAAAAGACAGGAGTGTTCATTTGTTTTTCTTTTCCTCTCCCACCCAGTACATATTCCATAATGGAACTGTGAACATGAACAGGGAACTACAACCCTGTTTACACCTTGCATTAAAATGTGATCTGTATCTGGATATCTTATATGGGCAAGGAAAGAAACAAATGCAGATGAATGCAAGGTTTTAAACACACATTGCAATCAGAATGTTCTGAGTCAAAGTCAGCCAGCATGAGATCGCATCGTTCATTATCCAGATAAGTTATCCAGATACCAGTGGTTCTCAAAGTGGAGTTAATACAGCATCAAAATCAGGTTAACCACTTTAACCCTACATACATTGGCTATTTGAAAATAGCAACATCTTTAAAATATTCTTTCAAACATTTTAACACAAATCTTGTATGGTGGTCACAACATCTTTTCGGATGGGGTCCACGGCCAAATACATATTACTTTGGGGGACCTTGACATGAAAAGGTTTGAGAACCACGAGATACACACTGTTTTAACGTGAGGTGTAAAATGGGGTCTAGGAGTCTTGACCGTGTACCTTCACTACTAAAACACTCCAGCTCCAACGTTTTTTTCGTTTGAATCCTGCGGAACACCGTCACCCGGCAGAAGCTGGAGTGCGGCCAGTGACGTCTACAAGGATTTTTCAACATTCTTCTGTCTTCAAAACAAGACGTTTATCTAAAACACATACATACGATTTCTCTTTTAAAACACCATTAACCATGGCCTAAGACTATGACCTGACCAAGTTGCGAGATTGTAACATATATCCATACACAAATAATAGTAGTGCTCTGTGTGTTTCCTTCAATCGGTTTTCCTAGCAGGTAAAACGAATAAATAAACACTTTAAAAACGGTATACTCTTAAAACAAGTGGAAATGACAAAGATTTTTTTTTTCTTTTTTTAAGATTAGTAATAGGTTTGTGCTTGTCAAGGTCATAAGAAGGCAGATCTGAAATCTTGAGCAGTAGGCTATATCTGTATATTTGGATATTTGGCTCACAATCAAAGAAATAAAAGCCTGGTCTTCCAAAAAGGGGAAGAAAAATGTTCATTTTAAAACTCGCCACTCATTGCACATATTGCTTTCTGCACAGGCCTCCAGAACTCTCCAGCATCAGCGTAACCCTTCAGATGAGGAGGACACCCATCCTCAACCACACATCGCCACACCGCCTTCCCTCTTGGCGCTTGCCGAATAAGCAAAGCAGTTCTTTTAGTTATGCTCCTTTGTCTTTTTCCTTGTATTTTTTTGATAAATTTGGTGGCAATGCTTGATTAAAATATTGCTAGTCTGAATCAACAGTCCATGCAAATCCTAGCATGCTGCCCTGTATCCAGTGGTTAACACAATGCATCGGCTCTGTGGACAGGGAACACACACACACACACACACACACACACACACACACAGCGACGCAGTACAGACACACTTGCCAGGAGGAGACAATGCTGATGTGGAGGATGGATGTAGCACTTGTGCAGCGATGACCTCGGATAGATGCAGTCCTCCATCCACTTCCGTCTCAAAGAAATACCCCACCACCTCTCCTCTCCATCCATCCTTTCATCCATCCATCCATGACTGCTTCCATACAGATCAGTGTCCCAGAGTGGATTAGCAGAGGGGGTAGAGAAGAACATGGACCCCCCCAAAAAGAGGTGCGTGTCCCGTCACATTGCAGTCCCAGAACTTCAGGCTTGAAGAGTATCGATACTTTTAAACCACAGCAAGTCATACTTTCACAATAGCATTGGCAAATCTAAAAAATAATAAAAAAAGGGGGTAAAACTATTGAAATAATACATTATTGCGAAACATACATTATTAACAAGTCACTTTGCCCAACACCTAAACAAACATGCATCTATGATGGCCAGGCATTGCCTCCAACCACAGATACCCATATTGAAGTATTCCTATTATTTTTCTGCTAATTGCACAAGGTGTCCAGCCAATATATCCCCCGCCCACTCACCTCTATCCACCTCCAAATGCAGGACTCCCCCAACTATTCATGAACGACCACAATCGACACCGCTAGTTTTTAAAAACGAAAACCTTGTAAACAAAAGCAGCAAAAAAACAAACAAAAACACATCATCGGGTTTAAAATCTTTGGAATCTGCAACAAGGGGGCAGAGACAGAGTGGCTGGCGGGTCCCAGGGCTCTGGCTACAGGCTGCAGTAGGCAGTGGGTTTCACGACACTGGGACTATGAAGCACAGCAGAGGTAATGACAGGCTTCCAGAGACACCGTATCCTGGATTGCTTATTGTTTGAGGTGGGGTTTGGGGAGTCGAAAGGTTGGTACGGTCTAGGTTTTTTAGGTGGCAGGTTTGTCCCGCAGCCTTTTTTCTTTTTCTTCCAGGGACAGACTTGAACGTGTGCAGCTTTCCAGCCCGCCGGCAGGTGGCGGCGGCAACGACGACGACTCCGGAGCGCTCGCTCACTCCGCCTCCCGGTGCACGCCTGACGCGTCGGCTCGGCAGATCGGACAAGTGCGATTGGTCTGCAAGGAGGTGAATTGAGGAAAACGTTAATGGGTGTTTAACCAATTAACTCATTAAGACCTGAAGGTTGAAAGTGGTTATATTTCAGGGGTGGTGAGGAGACTGATGAGACCGATGCCTAATTTTATACCATGTCACGGGATGGTGTCGCTTGCTGACGAGAACTGATCTTCCAGCTAAAAGCTCTGCATTGCAACGCGTTGTTAGCATGAAGATCTGCTCTTTTCGGGCAAGTGACGGGGTCAAGTATGAATTGAAAGCTTCATGCTTACCTTTAACCATTTGTCCACACACTTGGCATGGAATTCGTGGTTACAAGGTAATACCCGCAGTAGCTGCCGACACTCAAAGTCGCTGAAGCACACAACACACCTGCATGGAGGAAAGGAAAAACAAAATTCACAGATTGTTCAATGCTCAGTGAATGAGCAGTGAATGATTTAGATCAGATATGGACCAAGCAAGCGTGAAATAAACCTTACAGCGTTTGTTCAGATAGATGATTCTCTGAGTTGAACCTGTAGGACGGAAGTTGTTCTATGTCTGCCTTGGTGAGTCCTCTCGGTTTCGCTTCGCCCAACCTCTCTGCCAGGTTCAGTAATGCCTGTAATGTATGAATAGAACACATGCACTGTGGTAAGCTCTGATAGCAGTACCTAGACTCCTACAGTGATACATTTCTGAGTGTATTTACTCCCATTCTTTACTTTGAAAATGACATGAGGGGGTGACAGTCTTCTCAGTTGTAGCATAGCACAGTCAAAGGACCATACCAGTCTAAATGCATGTCATTGTCTACTCACTCTCCTAACCATATATATATATATATATATATATATATATATATATATATATATATATATATATATATATCGTAAATAAACATAGATCCTTTTGCCGTTAATTGCTACATTTGTATTAGAGGTTGAAGTTGGCCAATGATGTTTACATTTTGGCATTAAAACTTTACCGTACTTACCTGAATAACCGAGTTAATGTTAGTTTAACCAAATTATGGAAAAGGGAAATATGTATTTCTGTCATGATTCTAAACTTTAAAGCATTGTGTCTGGTTGATTAATTTGGCATCTCAAACGGGTTATGTGGGCAGACCTTGAGATTGACAGTTAGAATTCTGATATAATGACTGATGAGTTGCACCTGTGGGAATGAGTCAGTAAATACACACAGAGGCGCTGGAACATGGTGAGGCATAGAGAGGCATGGGGGGATTAGTGCAAATGAGACATAAAGATTATTGGACCCTTTGGTGACATAGGACTATTGGCCCGTTTGGTGACATAAGGACTATTGGCCCGTTTGGTGACATAAGGATTATTGGACTCTTCCCCTGTTTTGTTCACTTCTAAACTGAACTGTCCTGCAGCGGAATGACTCCGGCGACGGATGGAGCGTCGCAGGGACGAGTGTTGGAACTGGGTGTGCAAGCGAAGCCACGAACCAGGTATTGTGCTCACAATAGGCAATATACCTGTATTTTGAGATGCCCAGTTAATGAAGTTCTATTTCTTTCCTTCTGACCACCAGAGGGCGACGTTTTCAACACCTCGATAATCATTGCGTGTGTGTTGAACACTGACCCTGTGGCGCTCAGAAGGCCTCTGGCGGGCAGAAGATATGAAAAAGAACCTTAGTTACCCGCGTAACTCTTCTCTATGTTTAGAACCAGATTGGTAGAGCAGGAACAATACGACGGGTTGATTAGCCAAGCTAGGATGTTATACGCACTGTATTGGATCGTTTGTGCAGAGAGACAGAGTGGATAGTCGATAGCTTAGAAGCCTGGACAATGGGTGCTCGGGTGGCACAGGCCCGCCGCCACCAGAGTCGAGGGGTTTGAATCTACCGCACAGTTAAACATGTTCAGGGGAGGGAGGGTGATCTTTGTCACAGGACGTACTCTTACGGGCTGGGGGCGGCACCTGTCACAGGGGAATGTTGAACAGGAAGAGTAGGATGGAAGGGCTATGTCCTCCCCGTGGGGGCTCCTCACTAGCACTCACTCAAGCAGTGGGAGGAATGAATTGGGATAATGGGGTAAACAACATTATTGGCTACTCAAGAAGAAAAAAAGGAAGCCTGGACAACCTGATAAGATAGGGTTCTGATCTGATTCTCTCATGTAGCACAGCAGCAGCATAGGATATCTTTTGTTGCTTGTTAGTTTCTTTTAACTATCTCACCTCATAGTTCTCCATCTCCACGTCGTCTACATCTAGGTCCAGGCTGATGGCCGGGCCCACTGCAGTCGGAGGCACAGGAAGCATTGACCTATGCACAGATGACACGACACTCACAAGGTCAGGTTATAGGCTTACTAATGGTATTTCATACAAATGAATGAAATGTAGCAAGACCACCAAAGCAAGCAGACAACATAATAACTCATGTGTGGTTTCAGCCAGGTTGTGAAACAATATAGGGGGGGGTTCGGAGCTTTGCCGAACATCACAGAGAAGCCAACGTTTTACATCTGCTGTTTTTGAAGAAGATTAGAAACCTCTACAATAACTCTCTGAGGGACTACAAACACAACCAGGTGGCAATTAATTAATGGGGAGCGATGGCACACATTTTGTCCACTGTGTCTGTCGCCATAAATGCCAAAAATCGAAGACAAATTAGGTCAAAGCACATCAGAGGTTTATGTGTAAACAGTGGAGATGAAAACGGGTTTTGTTCACACAGGTACTCACAAGAAATAAGGGAGGAAGCCTGGATAGTAGGATGGAGGGGGCGGGGGAGGGGGGAGAGGTTGCTGCAACCGGTATCTCTGTCCACTAACTCGCCTGGGCAGCATGTGGGGGTATGGCTGAGTAGAAACAGAAACACACTTATGTACTTATACTTTATTAGTACTGAAAAGACACAAATCAAGAGATAACCCCCCCCCCCCATCCCCAGTGTAAAAGTTACATACAGTGTACAGAGTTATGTATGAATATATGCAGCTTTCTTTCACTGGAGTACAGTATCATGCAAAGAATGTCAGAAGTGGCAAACAAGCAGTGGTGGAAAATGTAGTCCATTTTTTTTACCCAAGTAAAAGTACCAATATTGCAATATAGAAATACTCCGTTACAAGTAAAAGTCTGGAATTCAAAAATGTACTTGAGTAAAAGTACAAAGGTATTGGCATCAAAATGTACTTAAAGTACCAAAAGTAAAAGTACTCCTTGCAGAATGCAGAATGTCCTATTTCAAGTTTTCAAATGTATGAGCATCTGTTGAAAATAGCAGATCTACAAGCTGTCGATCGGCTATTTTCAAATGGCCGAAATGTATATAGGGCTGAAGTGGTTAATGTATGTTTTGTAATAACAATCAAAGTCTACAAGTAACTAGTAACTAAAGTTTTCAAATAATTGCAGTGAAGTAAAGGTAAAAGATTTGCCTCTGGGATGTAGTGGAGTAAAAAATATTGGAAATTGGAAATACTCAAGTAAAGTACAACTACCCCCCAAAAAATTGTACTTAAGTACAATACTTGAGTAAAGTACTTTCCACCACTGCAAACAAGAGTGTTTAGAATGTCCATCTCATCTCACCACTCCGAAGGGCAGCTCCTGATGCAGAGGCTCTTGAGGAAGGTACTGTAGAGGGAGAGAAGGAGGCATCGCTGGTGGGTGATGAGATGGAGGGTAAGAGAAAGTCCCTAATGGGTGCTGGTCCCCTCGAAGGTCCACTTCATTCTCTACCCTCTGTAGAGGCTGAGTAGAGAGAGAGAGAGAGGGAGACCCAGAACCACCCCATTTGTAAATCTGTGCAATTTGAGGCTGTGGCTACTGAGGGAAAACGTTTTTTTTTTTTACGATGTAAGTGTGCCGTTACATATGTCTGCCGCTGTTTCATAGTGTATGAATTATGAGGAAATGCTCTTGGAATCACCGCACAATGCTTTGTAATATCCGGCGAACATATCTGGTCACTCTGTGTGTGTTGGGACTGTCACTTTTCATTTGACATTTGATCTGTCGTTCGGACGACGGTGAATTATTAAATGTTCAAAAAAGTCTTTTGAACTTACGCCGGTGTAACCTAGTGCTGATCGATAACCCTGGGACGCCATGTCATTTTTAGATTTCTTTGGGCTATTCAAAAATAGCAGATCTACAAGCTCATTGCGCGGCACCGAGTGCCGCGCAATGAGCTTGTAGATCTGCTATTTTTGAAAAATCGTGAAAATGTGTGCAAATCTTTGAATGTATATTTTTTTAAAGCGAACATTTGTAAAGCAAATCTTTGCTTTTGGGGATTCTACAAATGCCTTCTAAATCCTAATTTACTTATTTTTTTAAATGTATCTGGCTGTAGACCCCCATCTCAAAATATTTTGTTCCAGGGACCCCCAGAAGTTGTAACGGAGTTAAAAAAAATGTTCGCTTTAAAAAAATACATATTCAAAGATTTACACACATTTTCCACAATTTTTCAAAAAAAATAGCAGATCTACAAGCTCGTAGCGCGGCACTCGGTGCCGCGCTATGAGCTTGTAGATCTTCTATTTTTGAATAGCCAAAGATTTTTTGTCAAGAGGGGCATGTTGTCGGTGGACTACTCACCATGCGTGGGTGCTGAGGCTGTAAAGGGACAAACTGGCTCAGTGGAGTAAGGTGCGGCGGCTGGTGGGGGGGCACGGTGGGGGTCGGGTGCAATATAAAATGCTCGCTGGAGATCAAGGGTGGGAAGGCTTGGTAAGACACTGGCATATGCTGCATGGTGCATGCTTGAATGAGCTAGAGAGAGAGAGAGAGAGAGAGAACAGGGACAGACACAAACTCATGAAAACACACCGGTCAAAGTTAAACGATGTGTATAAGTGTCTAAAAAGGTTTATGAGTCGTCAAACACACCAACACGCTGCGGCAAACCTCCAAAAACAGAAGAAGTCACTCTCCCGACTCTTTAGCTATTCACACCGACACAGTTACAATGAAAGCATGTTTTAAGCATGTGTAAGACAAAGCAATGCATCGTATAAATACGTAGCGCATCATGTCCAAAAGCACAGACAATATCGCCAAAACAGCTGAGTATCATCTTAAAGGACCATACTGGTGGTTTACTTGACATTACTTAAGAAGAACATGTTCCAAAGCACACTTTAATTTGTTCTATTTCTGAGAGAGCCATTGTATTCATTAAATAATTTCCCAATTAACTTGCAAACACATTTCTTGAGATAGGTAATCCAACCCACTAAATGTCATTGGGCCGTTTTTTGTGCCAAAGTTCAGTAATGTTTAAATGACTGGAGAAAATGTAAACATACAAACAACACCTAAACATAAAGCCATATACTGTATAGCCAAAGTTGTGTATAGATATTGATGCCAGTACGGTCCTTTAATACTATAATCATCTGAAATACTCAAGCAACATAAGAGCATCCTTTGTCTAATTTTCTCCACTGAGAAGAAACAAATATTGTGTGTGTGTCTGTATGTCTGTATGTACAGTATGTGTCACAGCACGATTGGAAAACCAGTCAAATTGCACTTGGTTTCACCGACATAGGTGCGCAGCCTGGAGGTGACTTGAGCCACGAGAGGTACCGCCGAGCAAGCTTAGGCGAGCCGAGTTGCCACGCAGAGCGTCGAGAAGTCACCTTCAGTCGACGGAGTTATGTACCGATAGGGACAGAATCGTAAATCATCGTCCCCCCGTCCCCCCGAGTCTCAGTACCTCCGAGACGTCATTTCTTTTTTTGACGCCCCCCTCCCCCCCCGCCGCGAGGAAGCGCAGGAGGTCAACTCGAACAAAACGAGCACTCCTTTTTCAATCTGACCGACATATATGTATGTATGTATGTATGTATGTATGTATGTATGTATATACGTATATATATATATATATATATATGTATATATACACACATACACACACAATATCTCAATCATGACATATGTAGAATTCTGGTCATGGTAAAAATCACTTGGAAACATCTAATCATGTGCAGCAGCAGCAGCAGCAGCAGCAGTCATAAGCGGTGACAGCTGGGGGGGTGGTATGGAACGCTACATGGATGCCACTGACATTCAGGCTCTTCCTTTTCAAACTCACAGGAGGAGGAAGGCAGCAGAGCAGAGAGAGCTGTCCGCTGAACATTACCGAGCATGCTGGGAGCTGCTGAGCGTTGCACCCAGGGAGGGGCTGCCCGGTGTGGAGGGGGAATCCGTGGGTCGTCACCGTGGTAACCGTGTACGATATCGGAACGGACCCCTGGTGCATCTACGAAGAGGAGAAGAACCGTGAGAGAGGGTTAGAACGAGTCCAAACATAGCCTATCGTTGCTATCGTCGGGCAGAAACCTCTTATCTCCCTATTTTAACTTTTTGTGGTTATTCGTAAATTAACGGCCTACTTCATCATACTACAACGTCACACAAAACGTATCAACAAGTAGCAGATTCACAAGCTTTGAGCTTGCACGAAGAGACAGGTTTTTGAGCTTGTAGATCTGCTACTTTTGATACTTTTGAATTTGAATCCTGAAAAGTAACCGTTTTGGACATATGAGGTTTCCACCCGAGACAGACGGTATACTCCATGACACTTTTTGCATTGTTTTACAAAACGGGTCATATTTTCATAGTATTTGCCATCGTGCCCATCGGTTATGATACAATTATACTCACTGGGTCATTTTGGAGATTTTGGACACGGAAATGATGGCTAATTTGGGCAACAGAACACGTGCTTCAGACAACAAATTCAACTTAGCTCAAATATATTATATATATATATATATATAGAAGCGAAAACGAATGTTAAAGTTATGTTATTATTACCTGTAATTTCCATTATAATGTTTTTCATAAATGTGTGAACATTTTGAATGTAAACTATTCTGATGATTATGCACAATTGCGATTATCTCAAATAATTGCGATCAGGTGAGTAGAACGGTAATCATAACCGATAAACATCATGGCAAATTGTGGAAAAATAGACCTGGGTTATGAAATAACAAAAAAAAATACCATTTTATCCCTATGTAATTCTGGAGGATGTCTTTGCCAGGTGTTTTGCCCAGGGTTTTGAGCATTATTTCTGTGAGGTTGGGGTTAAACGGATAGTTCACCCCCAAAAAAAACAATTTTTTTTATCGATTACCGTACTCATTACCCCATGGAGACTTGAATTGGACTTGACATGGATTTTGTATTTTTTTGTCGCATTCCTAAGCCAATAATTTGATGACCAGCGGACCAGTAGGCCGCGGTTCCGGTAGGAGACACAAAGCACTCTTTGTGTCTCCTACCGGAACCGCTGCCGCTCATCAAATTATTGTCTTAGGAAAGAACTGGGTGAACTATCCCTTTTAAGGTTAGGGTTAGGCATAGTGTTTGTGAGGTTAGGGTTAGGTTTAGGCATAGTTTTAGTGAAGTTAAATGTTAGGGTTTAAGCGCTATCAAGGCGAAACACCAAGGAAAGAGGGACTCCCATCTAATGCATTGTACGATGGATGACCAGCAAAAATATCTGAGCTTGTAGATCGGCTGCTTCCGCACATTTTTAAAACTTTTCGCCTAAAGAATGGCATTCGCCACAATAGGAACGCCAGGTTTAAATCGGTTAATTAATACCATCAATTCCGCGTGTCTTTGAGGAACGCACGATTACCAGTCAAAGCAGTAAAATCATGTTGAGTGAGACATTACTAGATGTTTGATACCTGGTCGTGTAGATCCACCATGATGGAGCTCTGCTGAGGCATGTGGGCAGCAGGGTGGAGCATGCGTGGAGGTGAGCTGGCGTGGCTGTATTGTCTGGACTCATCTAAAGGAACCGGTTGTTGATGCTGTGAGAAAAGCAGGTGATGGACGTTCTCATCCTGAACCAGTGAGTTGTGCAGTACAGGCCTGTCTCGTCTCCCCCACTGACGTCTCACTGGCGGGCTGCAGAATCAATGACAAATAAAGGACACATTAGCACAAATAGTTTGATTCATTCTATATATCATTTGCGTAACAGTTTTTTGGAAAAAAGTATAAAAAATATATAATAATATTTTCACGATTTTTCAAAAATAGCAGATCTACAAGCTCATAGCGCGGCACTCGGTGCCGCGCTATGAGCTTGTAGATCTGCTATTTTTGAATAGCCAAAGAAATCTAAAGTGACACAGATGCGTTCCAGGTCTTAATGGGTTAATATGCAATATGCAAAGGCAATTTCTCTCAATTTTCTTCGCGTCACATTTTAAATCACTTTCAACCTGGCGTCCCTATTTGGGTTGTGTCATTATAGGAGGAAATATTCAAACATTATTATTTTTTTTGCAGATCTACAAGCTCATGTTGTGAGCTTGTAGATAGGCTATTTTTGCAATGCAAACCGTCATGTGGTAAAGTATAAAATGGGGATTTAAGTGCTAGGGTTTTCCAGGCAGTGATTTCCTCCATCATTTAACCCATTAAGACCTGAGGTCTATTCTACAAATGCCTTCTAAATCAGTGGTTCTCACACTTTCCAGATTTTTCTAGATATTTAAAAAATAGCAGATGATGAACGCAAAAATCTAACATGACACGGATGCTTTCCCGGTTTTAATGGGTTATGTTGCAATGTATGACTGACAAGATACTCAGGACTCACAGATGGGAAATACATTTAGGGAGTAGATATCCTAAATGTATTTACTCCATGCTTGTTTTTACACATGTAAACAAAAACTGTATAATAATACTCTTTACTTACAATCGCAATGCCCCAGTCTACCTTGTCAGAACAGTTAAAGAAAAGAAAGTCCAAACAGAGTTGCATAAGATATGTAGTATGCTATATGCCATGATTTTTGTTTTATATTACTGAATCATTGGCAAGTTCGTGCTTTTCATGAATTATAGTAAAAATGACTGATTGTAATCACAATTTATAACTACATTTGACATATTTTAGATGAAATATATAACATATCCTGATATATTTATTATTATTATTATTATTATCCAGAACAAACGTACCCGTAAAACCAATATTGTGACTCGGTTGTTTAACAACGTGACACTCACAGCTCATTTGCCAACACAAACAAAACAGACCAACACAACCACAACAACCACACACAATGAGTTGGAAGTGCTTGTTTTCTAATCTATGTATTAGTAGTACCGAAGAAGTTGAATAGTATTAGAAATCTAACTGAAGTACAGGAACTGCACTGTCTAGAACGCTGCTACCAGCTGTATTGTACGTGTTGTGTGACGATAAACACGGTGACCCTAATTTAAACATCTCGCCTCAAATTCCTATTCTTAAACACTTCACAAGGCGATAGAGTTGTTAAGATTCTGAAGAGGGGGGAGAGAAGATTTTAACCCATTAAGACCGGGAAGGGGACGCATTAGTGTCATTTTACAGATTTCTTTGGGCTATTCAAAACTAGCAGGTCTACAAGCTCATAGCGCGGCACCAAGTGCCGCGCTATGAGCTTGTAGATCTGCTAGTTTTGAAAGATCATGAAAATGTGTGCAAATCTTTGAATGTATACATTTTTAAAGCGAACATTTTTAACTCAACTCTTTGATTCTGGGGGGTCCTGGAACAAAATATTTTGAGATGGAGGTCCGCGACGAAATACATATCATTTTGGGGGTCCTTGACATGAAAAAGTCTGAGCACCACTGATATAGCAACATAGGTTTTTTCAAAAAACTTTTTTTTTGTAGAATATACATTCATAGATTTGCACAAATTTCCAAGATTTTTCTAAAATAGCCCCCCCCCCCCCCCAAAAAAAGACACAGAGATGCGGTCCCGGTCTTAATACAAAGACAGAACAGGGGGTCTTACCTTCTCCTGAGGTGCACAGGGGTGTTGCAGGGCTCTCCAAGGAACCTCCTCTGGGTCAAGGGGGCTGTTGGGGGCCGCCTATTGACTGCTATTTCCCATGGTCGCATTGGTGACGTCGTGGAGACGAGTCACACTCTGGGAAAGAAAGCCTTATGCTGGAGGCACTTGTGTCTTGGCCTCTGATTGTCTCAACCCTGTGAAAACAACACAAAGAGCCACAACTGATGATGACCCCCCAGCTTACTACTAGGTCGTTACAGAGGCTGCTTGTTACCTCTATACCTCCATTTTTAGCCAGGAACAATAAGGACTTTGTTAAAAGCAACGCAAAATATTGAACAATCACGGACAGTCCCACTGAAGCCCGTTTTTTTCCCTCCAGTAGGGGTCGCTGTATCTTCCTGGGGCAGAAACATGGGAGAGCCATGTGCTCAGGAAACAAAGCAACAACAAAGGATGTGCTGCTCTTAGCGCACAGAGCCCACAGCAGCAATGTTGCCATGTCTGCTTATTATAAGCGACTGTTTTTGGCTTGTTTTTCTGTTAAGTTAGTTGCGGATTTTTGGGCTTGTTTCTTAAGTGTACTCGCTTATTTAGGCTTGCTTACAATTGTTGTAATTATTATTTAAACCAGTGGTTCTCAAATATTGTCATGAACATGTTTTGTGCCAGGGAGCATTTGTGTTGTTAGAATGTTTCAAAAAAACAGTCCACATTTCATTGCAAGAGTTTTTGACAGCAGAGCTACAAGCTCACAGAACTTGTAGATCTGCTATTTTCAAATAGCTGATGCTCCTTAGATTTAAAGTGGCTCATATTGAGAGCTTGTAGATCTGCTATTTTCAAAAACTCTACACGCTCTGTGAGCTTGTAGATCTTCTATTTTCAAATAGCCGATGCGTATTATATTCAAAGTGCTCATATTGCTTCTTTTGGGCTTGTTTTCCTAGACCAGACTGCTTATTTCTCTCACAGAATCTGGCAACGCTGCATCTTGCGGGCCGTGTGGTGTCTTTGTAACGGCTCCATTACAAATACTACAGGCCTGGAAATACCATTATTACTGAGTAAATTCAGCAGAGTCCAAATATCAACAGCTTACTCAACTCAACCCCCCCCCAAACAAAGCTTACTTTCTGGGCTTGGCTGTGGGCTCAGTGACAAGGAGGGTGGTGTAGTGGCAGCAGGTGTTTTCACAGCCTCGGCAGCGTCGTGTCCCATTCACTTTCACTTATATATCCGTTCGGGGTGACCGTTATTAACCGTTAGTATAGCAGGTATTCCCCCCCAAGTAAAAGACCGTCCCCCGACTCTGAAACGTTGGGCTTTATGTTATGTTAGCCTTCTTCTTTAGCCTGCTAGCAACCGCAAAGAAACGTCCAGTCCCGGATAAAACCGCACAAAAAAACACACACATGTGGCCAATGTTGTAAATGAATAAGTCTCCCAGTGAGGTTAAAGCGGTGCGTTCTTTGCCAGCCTGCTGCCAAAATAACAAGGCTCTTTCTTCATTTGTCAACATTCCTTGTTGCTTGGCGCGCGTGTTAGTTGTTTCTTCAAGGTAGAGTTGAGATCCCATGGCCTAGGAAACGGTTCGGCCTTGGGATTGGTTAGTTGGTTGTCAGGTAAACGCTGATAAATATCTGACTGACTCTCTTGACTGGACATCATCAACAGTGATGGAAGAAGTACTGGTAAAAAAAAATCGGTATTCAAAATAAGTAAAAGTACAAAAGTAATGGCATCAAAATATCTACTTACCAAAAGTAAAAGTAGGCCTACTCATTATGCAGAATGTCCCATTTCACAAGTTCAGAATCTACGAGCTCACTGTGAGCTTGTAGATCGGCTATTGGGCTCATGTGTGGTTAATGTATGTTTTGTGATAATCTAAATCTGCAAACTGACTACTAGTAATTCAAATCTGTCAAATAATTGTAGTGGAGTAAAAGTACAATATTTGCCTCATGTAGAGTATGATGTAAAAGTACTGAAAATTGGAAATACTCCACTAAAGTAAAAGAAAGGGGGGGGGGGGGAGTACCATAAATACTTGAGTAAATGTACTTGGTTACTTTACACCACTGACTGCGAAAGTGTACCAGTTACAAAAGGATACATTAACACTGAGGATTTTATGTGTGTAGACCAACGTGTAAACCATCGTCATATTTAGATATTTATCTAAAACTAGAGTTTAGTTAAACTACTAGCCTACAGCTGATCTTGAGTTTATGACAACAGAGGCTGCCCTACACACTTCCCACGTTTGGACAACGTTGTCTCCTTGACAACCAACTACCCAATCACAGCCTGGGCCGTCGCTCCGGGCTGTGGGATCTAGACCGCACTACTTTCCTTTCTGCATTGTTATGACAAAGCCACGCCCCTTTCCTCAGCGGACAGCGAAAGACGCACCAATCAAAAAGCAGCAGAACGCCCAGACGGTATAAGAGGACTCAGTGGATACAATGTATAAAAAAAATCAAACAATGTTTGTTCTCACAGACAGACAGACAGACAGACAGACAGACAGACAGACAGAGACGCTCACAAACACACGCACATACACACAGGCCAGCTATATCTTTCTTATTTTAACAAATGACAAATGTCATTGTATAATGTATTTATTTTTGCACTGACTTAATGCTCTGTGTATAATGCTTAAAGTTTTGTGCAAAGACCCTCGAATTGTCTTGTTGGGAAAAATGTACAAATAACAATGGCTTTGCCTTCATTTTGGCGCACAAAACAAACTACAGTGGCAGCTATAGGGTATGTTAGTACAGTACATAGTTACATTTTGAACATTTACTAAAGTAATATAAGTGCAATTTTGAGGCATTTTTACTTTACTGGAGTAGGCCTATTTCCTATTTTCAATACTTAGTACTTCTACTCCACTACATCTGCAGTGGCAAATATTGTACTTGTAACTCCACCACAATTATTTGGAAACTTTAATTAGGGGCCATTTGAAAATAGCCGATCTACAAGCTCACAAGGCCTTGTGACTGTGAGATTGTGTAGATTTGCTATATTTTTTAATTATTATTATTATTATTTTTACATATGATACCTTGTGAAACGGGACATTCCGCATAATGAGCACTTTTACTTTTGGTGCTTTAAGTATATTTTGATGCCAATACTTTTGTACTTTTACTCAAGTAACATTTTGATTACCGGACTTTTACTTGCAACAGAGTATGTCTATATTGCAGTATTGATACTTTTACTTAAGTAAAAAAAAAAGAGTACCTTTCCAGCACTGCACAAAACTAATTTACAGCATTTTTTATTGTTAAGTACAATTTCACACAACCCGTGCCCCCTGCGCACAGAGGAGTGGGGGTTTATATAGACTCAGCTAATTTGGTCTCCGACTCTCCGCTTATTAACAGATAATAAATGCCTGTAACAAGATGCCCTGCGCCTCTCAGCAGCCCCACATGTCTGGTCGACTCGCACCGGAGGCCACAACGTGCCCTACTCCAGGGGTCTTCAACAGGGGGTCCAGGACCCCTAGGGGGTCCTCAGAGTTACTACAGGGGGTCCGCCAAATCTTTGTGTGATATGACTATTGTTTTTTAACTTAACCACTTGAACCCTAGCATCCCTTTTCTGAGGAGAACTTTAGCCAAAAATAGCAGATCTACAAGCTCACAATGCCTCGCGCTGCGAGGCGTTGTGAGCTTGTAGATCGGCTATTTTTGGCAAAGAGGTATAGGTGTAGAAGGGGAAAAAAAGAGCAGACTAAGTATAAACGAAAAAAGTTAAATCTGAAACACAATTTTATACAATATCGAGGGGGGTCCCTGCTTCATCTCTCTCTCAGCTAGGGGGTCCTTAGCCTGAAAACGTTGAAGACCCCTGCCCTACTCTATACTCCAGACTACCAACCAAACCAAAGCGATTATGTAATATTGCACTTGCCACGATCATTTACTTTCTACCGGAGGAGGCATACACATACCATCTCCATCAGTCATTTTAAAGGCTATAATGCAAAGCTGCTATAGTTTGCAAATGTCTCTCTCTCTCTCTCTCTCTCTCTCTCTCTCTCTCTCTCTGTGTACACTTAACATAATTTTGTCATTATGATTTAGAACAGTGGTTCTCAAACCTTTAGATTTCAAGCACCCACCTTAACTCTGACAGTGTACAAATGGCACCAAATGGACCCTATTTGGTTCCATTTGTACACTGTCAGAGTTACAGACTTGTAAGGGTCCGTTTATAACCCGCTAAAGGAACCCTGAGAGTCCCTGGACCTCACTCTGAGAACCACTGATTTAGGAGATTATTAAAAAACATAGGCCTATATAGATATAGTATCATAGGCCCATGCCCGGGTAAAGAGTTAATCAATAATGCATTGGCCTCTCCGTTGGGCTCGCAGAAGAAGCACAGCAGCACGAATAGCGTGGAAGACTTTTTTCCCCCCGTATCTCGATCAGATCATCATGCGAGTTTAACAGGAGCAGCGGCTAACGCGGTCGCTACATTGTAGCCGAATGTAAACATTACAACACCGGGGGTAACCAGCAACACATTACAACACCGGGGGTAACCAGCAACAAAACAAGGAGGGGCTGGACAGGAGGCTGGAGCTTCAGATGACAAGCAGCCATGGAACCATCAGCACACACTGTAGCCAAGCAGCCCGCATTATTATCTCCAGTCTCCACTAAAAAACATTGCTAATACAAAACGAAAAAAACAAACAAAACAAGAGCACGATCGTATAGTTACCTGATTGTTACTACATGCAAACATCTGGACCGCTAGTGTTGTTTTTCTTTGCAATCCTCACATCTTCGTCGTTTAGACTATAAAGTGCGGCTGCATCCCAACGTCAGCTGTCGTTCCCCGTATCATCGTTATGGTACATTCCGTGGATTTCACCATTATTGGTAAAACGAAAAACAAAAAAAGGTACTTAATGAGGTGTTACAACGATACGACCGCGTTTGATCCGAATATTATGCTGATGATGCCGTGTGGTTTTGCAGCCCCCATTTTGAGTCGGTTGTTTTGTCGACAGTTTGCAGGTCATGTAAACAGCAGTGCAGTGTGATTTCTGCGGCTCCACATCATACCCCCATGTCTGCGTATTTTGAGAGCGCACGTAGGCTACTCCATACTGCTGGCGTTGCCAGGTTTTGCGAGAGAAACAAGCAACCAGGTCTATGAAAACGAGCCCAAAAGAAGCGACTAATTCCATATGGTAACAGGACAGGTGGGCACCAAAACCCATCTGGGCACTAGGGACAACTGGGCACCAAAACCATCTGGGCACTAGGGACATGTCATATTTAACCCACTGTTCTTTAAACCCCCAAACACAACACAACAACGGCGTCAAAAGTACAATATAAGAGTTTATTTGCCAAAATAGTACTGTGGTCAAAAGTACATTATAACAGAGTTTCAAAGTACAATATAAGAGTAGAGTGTATTTGCCAAAATAGAGGTACTGTTAAAAAATAGAACAAATTGGGAAATTGGGAAAATACCAAAAAGAATGAAGGATACCAAAAAATGATAGAGAAAACATAGCTAAACCGCTAAAAAATGTAGGGGAAAAAATAACTGAACTGAAATAAATGCTGAACTGAATGCTACTAAACAGTATACAATACAATGATTAGAAAAAAACTGAGACATCCCCCCACCCCCACCACTATACATTTTTCTATAATTTTATAGTATAGGCCTACTGTTTAACATTCTCTAGCTTAACATTGATCATTTGACCATTTTTGGTATCCTTAATTATTTTGGGTATTTTAACATTTTCACAATTTGTTCTATTTATTTTACAGTTTCTATTTTGGCAAATACACTCTTATATTGTACTTTGAAACTCTGTTATAATGTACTTTTGACCTGAGTAGGGCAAGCTACTATTTTGGCACATACACTCTTATATTGTACTTTGAAACTCTGTTATAATGTACTTTTGACCTGAGTAGGGCAGGCTACTATTTTGGCAAATAAACTCTTATATTGTACTTTTGACCTCGTTGTGTTGTGTTTGGGGGTTTAAAGAACAGTGGGTTAAATAACACTTATACCAACAACAAAGCAGCACACTATGTAAAGTTAAAAAACACTTCACGAATCCTAATTCAGGTGCCCACTCGCCCTGGTACCCAGTTATATCCACCCCCTAAGTGCCCAATCATCCAGGTGCCCACATGTCCCTAGTGCCCAGATGGTCTTGGTGCCCACCTCTCCAGGTACCCACTCGTCCAGGTGCCCAGTTATCTCCACCCCTAAGTGCCCACTCGTCCAGGTGCCCACATGACCCTAGTGCCAAGTTGTCGTGGTGCCCACCTCCCCAGGTGCCCACTCGTCCAGGTGCCCAGTCAGTCATCCCAAAAATATGGTGCGCAGATGTCCCTAGTGCCCACCTGTCTTGTATTCAAGTCGCTTAGAATAAGCGGACATGGCAACCCTGCATACTGCCATTTTTACCGTAATGGACAGACAAAGGGGGACGATGCCTCTCAAAACTGCGGTCGTAGCGAGCCTTCATATCAGTTGCATTCTGGAAACTACTACTGTATTATAACTTAAGCAATTATTACTTCTAATACATACACACTTAATACATGATATCTAAATGATTGGATTAGATTAATAAATAAAGAACATTTTGAAAATGTTAAACCAAATATTTCTGGGCGTTGTATGTTAATGGATGCATGATAATATTAGTAATAATAATCATAATAATAATAATGAATAGTTCAAGCTAGCCTGTGAAGCGATACAAAACTATTGTAATTAAGCTGTCTGTTTATCTATCTACAGTGTGTATAGCCTACTACTATATCTCTGCCCACTATGTGTCCATCACTCACCACCAGAGGGTGCTGAAAACGGAAAAACTAACGTGGGCTAATAACACACCACCAGACATTGACAAAACAAATGATCAACTACAACTAGTGGCCTTTGATTATTATTATCTGTAGTTGTAGAATTGTTATTAACAACAAAAATAACAATTCAAAGCAAAAGCAAAGAAAATGTCAATAAAGTAACAATTGTAATAATAGTAGATTAAAAAAATACTACAATAACAATAGCACCCTGTGGTGCTGCTGTTTGTTTTCATGCCTGTCTTGTATAGCCTACATCATGCAATGTCTTCTGTGTTACTGTTGTGGGAGAATTGCTTCATTCATCAGTTATTTGTTTACTAACATTGAGACTGGACGCACAGGTGATTGTTTCACGCAATCAATTCCCAACCTGTTGTTTCGGGGTGCGCTGGTTTCAGCACACCCCAACCCCCTCTTGTGTGTTGGCTAGTGAGGCGCGTCCTAACGAGACCTGATAGAATGGGTTTCATTGCGCGCATACTGGTTGCACGCATACTGGTTCTTATCAGTGTGACGTCGTCTGTTAAGGGGTCTATGTATTGAACAATGCCTAAACATCACCAATGACGTGCTAAAATGCTAGTGTGGGCTGTGTGCTAAGTGTCATTGGTCTAATTCTGCGGGGCACATAGAGAGGGTCTACTTTTGTGGGGACAAGAGAGGCTACAGAGTCAGACCAACTCCATTATAGGCGGCTATAGGTCTGGCGAGGATGAGAAAAGCCCAGAGTCAAAATCAACCTTTTCTGGGCTTTAGTTTAATTTTGAGCTGTTGTGTTCAAGTCCACATGTTGCATGATGTTGTATGCCTACAAACCATTGTAAAACAATGTTTTTTTTATTAGGCTATAAATCAGCGGCTATGGGTTAACTATGGGAATGATGTCAGGCATGACAATATTCTTATCTCTCTGTCATTACATGACTGATTCCATGATGCAGACACCATATAGTGTGTGTCATCTGTTAGCAGGGTTTGCAAGGGATCCTTATGTGGGTGGGGTAGGTGGAGGTACAGTATGAATGTGGGTGGGGTAGGTGGAGGTATGATAAAATCCTTTACCTTTAGGCTGAACTAGCCCCCGTGTTGCTATTATTGTTGTTGCTATGCAGATAATGATGAGTTTATTTGTCAGCGATGTGTCTGAAGAGACTATCTCACTGTTTTACATGCAGTTGAAAATGTGTGTGTGTGTGTGTGTGTGTGTGTGTGTGTGTGTGTGTGTGTGTGTGTGTGTGTGTGTGTGTGTGTGTGTGTGTGTGTGTGTGTGTGTGTGTGCGCGCGCGCGCATGATTTGTACTCAAGACCTGAAACTTATGCTTCTATTTACTGGAATAGCTTTTATATTGTTTTATTATCGAGTGTGGTGACATGTTCTGTCAATTATAAACCAAAGTCTAAAAGGATAAGATAAGGTACAGATTCTTGGTAACTCCCTGTCATCTACTGCAAGTGTCCTGAGGAATTCAATTGTAGTGAACATCTTGCCTGAGAAGCAGATATTCCTATGGCAGATTAATGCCAGATTCATTTATCTTTTTAACAGATCTTGTGTGATCATATAAGAATCATGTGACAAAGAGCCGCATAATATGGTCTATTCTATTTTATTAGACTTACTGAAAGACAACCTGAATAGCAATAAGCTTTCTCCTTTGGTCATGTTTTACTGGTAGGCCTTAATTATTTTAAAGCTATTCCGATGATTGTCAGCAAGACTGATTTCCTCCTAATGTTTGGCTAAGTACATACATATAAATGTAAATGTAAATCAAACTGACAGTTTGGTCTTCATGCCTGTTGGTTTGTACAAATTCGTTTTCAGACACCATTCGTGTCTGTGGCTCCATTTAATGGGAACAGAAACATATTGTCGCATGTCTTCAGTCACAGCAAAGAACAAAGAAAGAAGTGTAGACCACTGCTTTTGTTTAGAGGCAAACAATGTGATGAATGAAGCCCAGTTGATACTCGAAAAGAAAATCCTTTGATTGGTGTCCTATAATTACAAGTACAGGCCAAAGGGGGGGCACAGGGGGCTTATTGGGAAGAGCTCATTAGTGAGTGAACAGATTTATACTAGCTGAGAAGCCTTCAGTCCACTGCTCAGTTCTGATTAGACACAGAGCCTAATTTATACTTCCTCACGTCGGTGAAAAACGACTAATTTTCAAACTAACAATTAGCTAAATCCATTATGTTTGCACCATCTACAGCCTAGTAGCCTATAAATTAAGTTTTATAATGCTACCCTGTCACATCACATCACGCCCCTCTTCAGCGGAAGAGAGGCGACTGCTGGTAGCCATGACAATGGAGGCCCCCGTTCAGACAATAGAGCTGGCGCTGGTATGAGGGTGCTGGCCACGCAGTGACCCAACTTGGCACGCTGCCATGCTGTGTCTCAGTGAAGGGTCTGGGTCTTTAGCTCTGTCATGAAGAATAGGTGGAATAGTTTGTTAGTGTGTATCTGTCTGGCTTCAGGAGCAGAGATCGCACGTCATCGTCAGTAAGCTGCTTTGGTGTGGCTTCTTTACACACACACACACACACACACACACACACACACACACACACACACACACACACACACACACACACACACACACACACACACACACACACACACACACACACACACACACACACACACACACTGGCAGACACGCATACACTCACCTGCACAGACAGAGACAGACAGACAGACAGAGACACACATACACAGACACACACACACACACACACACATAGGGAGAATGTTGAAGCTGTGTTGTTAGCGGTGTGTGTTAATCATTCACATTTACAGCTGGGAGATGATAATCACCAGACAGCAGCAGGCAAAGGTCTCCATCACTCGTAGGAGAAGTGCCGTTGTGAGTGCTGTCTGGTGAGTGTTGTCCATGTTGTCTGTTCAGTATCTCTGCTGCTCCTTTTTATTCTGGAGTTAAATTAAGCTTTTATGGTAAGTGTTAAGAGCAAATGTAATTATTTTCGTAGATGTAGAGTGTGGTGTTTTAGTTAAAGGTAGTGTAAGTTATATTGTTTCGAACAAAAGGTATTGTGCTATCACTCTGTCATTGCTACCGAGTGTTTGTTCAGTAGGGGTCTCCCCGTCTCTCCAGCTCTTTAATAAAGAGAAAATACATATTCAGGTGGGTTGCCAATTTCTAGCCGATCAAGAGAGTACCCATTTATCAGCGTTCACTTATTTGTATAATCACGTTTCCAAAGAGCTGGAGAGACGGGAAGACCCCTGTTACTGGAAAAACTCTATATAGCAATGATTGCTATTAGAATATAGAGCTATTTAACACACATTTTAACAAAAAATATCACCTTGCACCTCTAACTACAGCTCTGCCAAATTGTAGAAGGAATGACATAGATTGTAATAGATTAAAGGACCATACCAGTGCCATTGTCTATTCACAAATTTGGCCACATATTGTACATAAATGTAGACATTCTTTTCAGAGTTTGTGTAGGCAATTGTTTTGCATATCATAGCCTATGTTTGTGGTAGCTTTCTTTGTGTGCAGTTGGACATCCCTTTTGTCCTACACACCTGTCGTCTATCACATACTGTAGGTTTGCATCGGCTTAAATATAAATACATTCACCAGTCATTTAAAGTAAATGAGAGATGATTGTTAAACTGCACTGCGTCATCAAGATCCCGCTTCAATATGAAATTCAATGGCTTGTCCAGCTTGTAGTACAGTAATCCAGTCATTTTAGTGAAAATTAATGGCACTGTGATTTTCACAAAGCTGAATTACCAATGCTTTGCAAGTTTCAAGAGACTTTCATTTCAAGACTGTTCTTCCATACCTTTTCAACAACTTTGCTTTTGACATCATTGTTTGTGAATGGTCAGAGTAGATACTCATTAACTAACGTTTCCATCTATATCTTTCAATTCAACTTTTTTATTTAGAGTAGCCAATCATTTTTACATAATTTTTCTCCCCAATTTAGTACCAATGAAATCCTCCCTACACATTTATGTGCTGTCACTGCTCTTGTAACCTAATGGCACACCCACCCCCCGAGCGCAGAGGGTAAAGTGCAGTGCGTTAATTAATCCCATGTATAAACATGACACCTGTTTTGTAGCACGTAGATACGTGCTGAACAGTGGTGGAAAAAGTACTCACATTTTTTACTTTAGTAAAAGTAGCAATACCACAATATAAAAATACTCTGTTACAAGTAAAAGGCCTGTGTTCAAAATGTTACTTGAGTAAAAGTACAAAAGTACCAAAAGTAAAATGACTAAAATGTTTGAAAATAGCAGATCTACAAGCAATGCGACGCGATGCGACGCGTTGTGAGCTTGTAGATCGGCTATTTTCAAATAGACTAGGTATAAAATAGGGCTAAAGTGGATAATGTATGTTTTACAATCTAATCATTTATATCTGCAAAGTAACTAGTAACTAAAGTTTTTGTAGTTTTTGTAGTGGAGTAAAAGTACAATATTTGCCTCTGAGATGTAATGGAGTAGAAGTACAAGTATAGACGATCGGAAATACTCCAGTAAAGTAAAAGTATCTCACAATTGTACCTAAGTACAGTACTTGAGTAAATGTACTTAGTTACTTTACACCACTGGTCCCGAGTGCCACCAAGCCACAGCCATTGCATTGTACTTACTCCGTCATTGTTGTCACCGCGGTACAGATGCTCGGATAACCTGTCTTTTCTGTAAGAGCAGCCAGTATGCGCTCTGGGTGCTGACAGAGCACAGTTCTCTGATTTTTTTTGTACGGGATGCTCCGAGCACTCTGAATTCCCAAATGACCAAAGAGAGGGTACTTAACAGAACTGGTCCGGGGTCTTTTGGGAGAACTTGGTACGGCACATGCCTTGTTTTACATTTTAGGCTAATTTCTATTGACCCATGAACAAAGAGGTGCATTGTGTGTACAACATCTCAATTTTGCGCTCCGTAATGATTCAGATTCAACTTTATTAAAAAGTGGGTGAAATACTTTGCTCCCATCATTTGCAGTTATAAGAAAGGTGCAAAGAATAGAGAAAGAAACAAGGAAAACAAGTCAGTTATGATGAAAACCATTCCTAATGTAACTGAGCATTGTAAAATTTAAGTTGCATGATTAATAAATACTTAACATAACAATATATTAATGAATACAAATGTATTTTGTCCAAACTGTATGGTAGAGTATGTAAATAGAATATAACTTATATAATTGTGGTGGTTGTATTTTGTCTCCCTGCTCTTCTATGAGACATTTAGATTGTGTCAAAGGTCATGTCTCACACAGGATCTGACAAAAAATTTGAGGGCTTACGCAGGAAAGAGGAAAGTTACAGCTATTAGCTAAATAGCAGCATTTAATAACTAATATGTTTCCTAAAACACAAGATGCTGTGTCGGACACATAATAGACAGACTGATAGAACTGATTCTCTACAAGCGATGAGGTTGTATGAAAAAAGTCTTTAGTGGTCAAGTTAACATGTGTTTTTTCCCCTTTAGTCTCTGTGGTAGAAATGGGGATACTTACAAGAAGCATCGTACTGTTATGCCTTACTAGCCTCAGCAATGGTGAGTATATTCAGCTAACGATATTAGGCCTACCCTTTTTTGTGTCTTTATAGCAGAACATAACATTTAACTCTTTCTTTTCCCCCAGCAAATCTCGGTCCTCAAATCACAAATACAGTTGAACGTGTGCGTGAGGATGTCCCCATAGGTAGATAAATACGTTTTCCTATTGCTGGTTGATTTGAACAAAAGAATGCAGTCATGTAAAGTGATATGTTTTTGTAAAAAAACAAAACAATAAAAAAGATTTTATTAAAAATGTAAAGCTCCAATAGTAATCATTGCTATGGAGTCTTTGTTCATTAACTAGGGTATCCCCATCTCTCCAGCTCTTTAGTAAACAGAAAATACACTTTAAGTTCGGCATACAAATTGTATTCAATCATTTATCAACAAAATGATTTATCATCTTACATTTTATAATCTTTGATCTTTCCAATTGTATCTGCTCTTTTTTGTTTTGTTTCATCACTTGCAATTTCACTTGTTTTATCCTGTATCCCGCATGAGTTCTCTTTCCTGATTGGATAAAATTGGTATCCCTACATGAAATTGTATTTTCTATTTACTAAAAAGCTGGAGAGATGGGGAGACCCCTGTTAGTGAACAGACACCCTATGGCAATAATTGCTATGAGAATATACTATAGAGCTATTTAACACTTGACAATGACATTACTTTGCTCCCTGTTGTTCTCTATAGATGGACGTGCATTTGATATAACAGCAACCGATCCTGAAGGCGACCGATTGACGTATGAGATATATGGTGCCAATGTAATTTATTTCAATGTTAACGCAGCAACTGGACTGGTAACAGTCAAGACCAAGCTTGACAGAGAGGTACAGTACAGCTTTGTCCAACATGTCATTTGTGAATTTTGCTAAACAATGGATCTTTTATATGAAACTAGCTAGTGGTGGAAGAAGTACAGTACTTTGTTTCTCAAAGTTTTCAAAAGAATTCAAACTTTTTTGACAAAATGTTATAACTATAACTATAAACTGTAACGACCATGACCACACCCTCATTCCAGAGATCCTCATCCCCAGTCTACCTTATTCCTGAACTTCTCCAGGGCGCCGCCATTGCCTCTTACAGGGGCGTCATTGAGTTTTTCTCTGTGTACTACTACTTCATATCACCAAATTGCAGACATGGCAACACTGGAAAACAGGAAACTCATTGATATGGGGCTCCCCCAAGCCCCCAGAACCCAGAGGTTGCATTGAAGCGCATTGGACATGCTAGTCATTCATTCATGTGGGCCTGGCCATGCCCACAGTGGGCGTGGTCAGGAATAAGGTGAATTAAGGGCAGGTACACACTGCAGGACATTTGGTCCGATATTGCTGTCGCCGACCTCGCCGACAAAACCTCCCGATCTGACACAGATCGGCCTTTGATCGGCGAGATAATGCTCGCTGTGTGTGAAAGGCTCCACGACACGATGTGGCCGCGATTCTCCGCTCTGCGACGGCTTTCCGACCGTTTTCAGATAACTACCCTGTTAGATATTCAGATGTGTCCCAGACAGGACAGCAGACAATTTCGTACGGTATGAAAGGAGCTGCGATCACCTTGCGAGGAGATGTACACTACAGCCAATGAGAGCACATTACAGTCACCGTGTCTATGGAAGGTCGGTGGACCTGACCACAACAAACACATCCCCCGCATAGTTACCGCCCAGTCCTGTATTAAGTTAAACATTATTATAAAACAGAATGAGAGTGAGCGAGCGTGCTCGAAGGGGGCTGTTTATTTGAGACTATTGCACAGAGATAGAGAGAGAGAGAGAAAGACACAGAGAGCGAGCGATGTGTGTGTGTCTGTGTCTGTGTGTGTGTGTGTGTGTGTGTGTGTGTATGTGTGTGTGTGTGTGTGTGTGTGTGTGTGTGTGTGTCGTATGTGAGTGTTGCCAGATTTTGCGAGAGAAATAAGCAACCAGGTTTGTGAAAACAAGCCCAACAAAAGCGACTATGAGCACTTTAAGCCTATATACAAATACATTGGATACTTGAAAATAGACGATCTACAAGCTGACGTTGTAGATAGGCTATTTTTAAAGAAGACATTTTTTGGGGGGGGGGGGAAATTGTGGAACATTTTCAGAGAGAGAGAGAGAGAGAGAGAGAGAGAGAGAGAGGGAGAGGGAGAGGGAGAGAGAGAGAGGGGGGGAGGCATATCAGTGTGTCAGCCCTTGTCGGGGATCAATGGTGTTGTGAAAACCACAACGATATTATGACAGCCGATTTCAAGAAAAAAACTCCTGCAGTGTGTTATGCTTAACGATCAGATGACCCCCCCGAGCACTTTAAGGTCCTGCAGTGTGTACCTGCCTTAACTAGCCTCTGCCCTCACCTGTCTTACTCATCCTACTTCTTCACCACAGCCAATCAGACCCAGTCACTCCACACATCACTCACCTATCCCTCACCGTGTCACTCCTTTATGCACCCTCTCTTCCAGGCAGTATTGTTTCTCTTCTCTTGGCGTTAGTTTAAAAGCCTCATCACACGGTTCTATCTGTGTAGTGTTATATTGATTGATTGTTCGTTGCTGAACTGAACCTTTCCTGTGACTACCTTTTTGACTTTTGGACTTATATATACTTCTTCTGCTTGGACTAAACAATTGAAACCTGCACTTGCATCCCGCCTCAGAAATATGTCCTTACAGTAACTAAAGCTGTCAAATAATTGCAGTGGGGTTGAAATACAATCTTGCCTCTGAGAGGTAGTAGAAGCATTTCTGAATTGTTTTAATACTCAACTGAAGTAAAAGTACTACTACTTTGAGCAGTACTCAAAATTGTACTTAAGTATAGTACTTGAGTAAATATACTGAGTTACCTTCCACCATTGAAACTAGCTGATTTTTTTGCCTGATGCTTAAAGGACCACTTCACCCATTTTCAACCTATCTTCATATAATTGGTCCTCACTAATGTTCATGATAAAATGGTGCCAATTTTTCTACTCTCATAGGAGGGCTGTGGACACTTCAGAAACCCGCCTACCAGTGACATCATCGTTAGGCAGATTTATTTTTCTTCAAACAAGATTTTATTTATGCAAGAACAATGGCTTCCATTATAGCATGCTAGCTTTCCAGGAATAGAAAGCCTGCAGTTTCTATTAGCTTGGATTCCCTATCAATAATGTCACTGGTAGGCAGGTTTCCGAACTGAACACAGCCCTCCTCTGAGACACAGAGTAAGTAGACAAAAATGGTACCATTTTATAATGAGCATTAGTAAGGACCAATTATATGAAGACAGGTTGAAAATGGGTGAAGTTGTCCTTTTAAAGTTTAAGGGCCTAGACAGTCTTTTCAGTTTCATATTCCTGTAATGTGTAATGTGAGCCTTTCTTATTTAATAATTGTCATGGCTCAATTAACCCAATGTAGATTTTGATTAATTATCGGAACAATCAGAACTCCAGATTTTGGCTATCACAATGCAGTGCAGAGAAACTCTGTGGTCAGAGCTGGTCAGATAAAGGCATACAGTAGACGTATACTGTAATTCTTGGTCGCTTACCTAATTCCCGTAACGTCAACGGTATTCAAGCCCTGGTGTCCTGAGTTGCCCAAACTTTTAAACTGCTGTGTTGTTCATTGCTCTAGGCCCTGCCACCCACTGAACCATACTTGAAACTTGGAGTTACTGTCAGGGATGATAAGTCGAATTCAGTAAGTGTAAATATACAGTATAAGTGCCGATAGAATACAGTAAGTGAGCATACCAGCTTTTTGCATTTCATATTATTTTGCCGTTTACTGAATGTCACTCCACTATGCTCTCCCTTTCAGAACAGCAGAGAAGTAACCATAATATTATTAGATGCCAACGATAACAAGCCCATGTTTCAGGAAGCTGCATACAACAAGGATGTGGAAGAAGTAAGTTGAGCAGCTTTAACTTAATAAATATTTTGCCTATTAATTTGATTCTTCTGCAGGAAAGTGACCTGTATTGTGTACAGTGTACCTGTACAACACGTTTTTTATTTTTCTGGGACCCCAATGTAGGCAAGACTGTAAGGCAAGCAACTTAGGATTCCCAGATGCCACTGCCACCTCCTGAGCCACTGCCGTCGCAATCTGAGCTAAATTGACCTTGTAAAGCAGTGGTTCTCAACCTTTTCAGGCCGTAACCCCCCAAAATAATCATATTTGAACTGGGGACCCCCAAAATAATCATATTTGAGTAAAGGCATTACATTTAGTTTGACTCTGTTCCACAGATAAATATTGTGAAACTAGCAGATCTACAAAGCGAGGCGTTGTGAGCTTGTAGATCGGCTATTTTCACAATATTTGCCTCTTTTTTTACATTATTTGACAATTTGTCCAATAATATACTGGACCAGTTTTATAGTATAGTTTGTTGACTACTTTTGATGCGGTAACGGTATTTTTCTTTTCTTTCTTTTTGAGGTATTAAAAAGGTCTTAAAAGTCCTTAAATTGTCACTTCACTGTCATCTGGGGACCCACCTGGGGGTCCCGACCCCCAGGTTGAGAACCACTGCTGTAAAGCATCCATTCCCTCCTATTTATTTAACACTTTTTCCATTCTTTTCTTTCCCTCCCATTGATCAGGATGAAGCCGTGGGAACGATTTTGTTTACAGTAATTGCCCGTGATGCTGACGACTCACTTGCTTCTGTTGTGAGATACCACATTGACGAGGTGACAGTATTTATTACCAGACACATTATCAGATACAGTGGTGTAAAGTAACTAAGTACATTTACTCAAGTACTGTGCTTAAGTACAATTTTGAGGTACTTTTACTTTACTGGAGTATTTCCGATTGTCTATACTTTTACTTCTACTCCACTACATCTCAGATATAAATTATTACATTATAAAACACACATTAACCACTGTAGTCCTATTTTATACCTATGTTATTTGAAAATAGCCGATCTAGAAGCTCACAACGCGTCGCAACGCGTTGTGAGCTTGTAGATCTGCTATTTTCAAACATTTTAGCACTTTTACTTTAAGTACATTTTGATACCAATGCTTTTGTACTTTTACTCAAGTCAATTTTGAATTCCGGACTTTTACATGTAACAGTACATCCACATTGCAGTATTGATACTTTTACTTAAGTAAAACATTTGAGTACTTTTTCCACCACTGATGGAACTCGGCTAAAACTGCTTTTACACTATGATTTCTAGGTCATTGATGTCACAGGTGATGGAATGCGTCTGTTTGCCATCGATGAGAATAGCGGTGACGTCACATTAGCAGGAAGCCTAAATTACACCGGTCTGAGCACTTTCTACAGAATAAAGATAAATGCAACGGTAAGTATTTTTCTTACCAAAGGATATATATATAGCATATTAAATTTCCCCTCCCGTCTTTCCACAGATTTCTTCAGAGAATTCATTATCCTTAGGGCTAGGTCAGTTAATGTTCTCTCAAATATGTGCATTCCAACCACAGTGCACACACACAGAGACAGTTTAGCATGTAATACTGTAGACCTAAATAACGTATCACATCGCTAGCCTCGTAGCATAATTGCCTAAGTCACATCTACTCTCCTAACACGGCTGATTCATACTGCCTTGTTGCCGATGTCCTCAGGCAGAAAATGACTTTAAGTCAACTTTTTGACTTGGGCAGAAATGATTTTGAATGTAACAAGCGTTCTGACTGGCTTAGGACATGGGCAATAAGGCACAATGATGCAGCAGTGTTAGGAGTAGAGCTAGGCAAAAGTGTCATAGCATATTAATGTCATAAAAGCATATTAGGCTTGGTTAAGAATTAACCAACATGATACTTCCATGTGTCTGGCAGTCTCTCGTAAATGTATTCAAGTAGGCTACTCTACATACACTGCAATTTACTCAGTCAGTGTTCTGTTTTTCAATCTCAGACAGCAGATTAAGAAGAGCAGTGGTCCTGTTATGTTGATGATCAGAATCAGAATCAGAACTTTATTGTCACATCACAGGTTTACAGGTGTAAAACAGTGTTTTTTGTTATTTCCATAAAAAAGAAAGGGAAGAAGAAGAAGGGGGATGCAAGGATCAATCAATAAAATGGACAGATTCCTGTCACATTACCCTGTAACCTTGTGCTACGGTGTCTTTTCATGTCCCACAACAGGACGGTGGAGGTATACTCAACGGAGAGCTTGTGTTCCAGTCAAACGTCGCCTTTGGCTTCATCACGGTCATAGACGTGCCGGACCTTGACCCACAGTTTATACGACTACCTTACACAACCTCGGTCCCAGAGCACTCCCGCGTGGTAAGTCAACCCAAAGCCTGTACTAGTGGTGGAGGAAGTAGTCAAGATACATCTTGATCATCACAATGTATATGAGGACTTCTTGATGATAAGGAGGAGTCTTTACTTTTTCTTTCTTAAAAAAAAAAAGATATGACACAGTCATAATGTACCAGGTTGCTTGTTTCTCTCACTAAACATGGCAACGTTTTTAGATCCCGTATTCTGAGAGGACATTGAGCAACAGCGCCACTTACCATAGAGTTACATACAGTGGCCGAACACAGTATTGTTGGTCGTCTTTAGATCCCATATTCTGAGGACACTGAGGACATTGAGCCCCCATTGGCTAAAAGACCAGCCAATGAGGAAAAAGTGACGCAAAAGTCAGGACTATCGAGTGTAGATGTAGACCAGGTTTTGCAACCCGGTAAAAATCAACAGAAAACAGAACAGAAAAATAATGACACGAAGATTGTGCAAGCAGAGACAGAAAAAAAAACCTAGAGGGCTATTCAAGGTCTCATTAACTTTGGACTTATAATACAATAAATACATTGAGGCATACAAATAAGAAACACAAAACGATATAAACAATAAAAACAGGTATACAAACAAAAACATAAAGATTCAAGAAAACAAAATGAGTAGTACTTTGTGAGTATAACAAAGTGCACTTGACTATTTTTCACCATGGGAAGTGAAAGCAACGACTATGTTAATTATGATGTTTGAACCTACTTTTTATCTATGGTTTGAACATCATCAAGCATGCGCTAAACATATCTAATGGTTATGGTCTAACTGACAGTAAAGGTAAATTGAGCATTGTGATCATTTTAGCTCCTAAATGGTGGACTGATAACCTACCACCTGAGTTTACATATACAGGACGTTTATTTATTTATGTATTATTGCACTCATAAAGACAAGAACACTTGCTGTGAATTCTGGAACAACATGAAATCGTTTAGCCTACCTGCACTTTAGTAACCGTGCATTTAGTAGCCATTTGTGTGTAAATTGTAGACTTTTTCAACTGACTGGTTTATTTTTGTATTGCCAGGGCCTGTCTTTATTTAAAGTGTTGGCCTTAGACCAGGACACAGGAATCAACGACCGCATCACCTACAGCATTGCATGTGAGCCTCAACAACAGTAACATTTGCAGTTACCTGTTTTTGTACAGCAATTTAACCACTTAAACCCTATAATCTTAAAAAAACCTTAGTTGCAACTGGACTTGGACTGCTTTTTCCCCATCTACACCAAATCTCTACGCCAAAAATAGCCCATCTACAGTAGTCAGATCTGCTATTTTTGGCGAATGTTTCCCCCTAGAGTATGGATGCTGGGGTTCAAGTGGTTAAATGGATGAAATATGAATGTATGAGTGAATGAATGAATGACTGAATCAAAGGATAGATGGGGGGATGAATGCATGAATATGAATGAATGATGTTACTGGATGAATCGTTGACGTTGGCATTGTTTTCGCAGCTGCAACGGTTTCCGGGTTGTTCCGCATCTCAGAAAGTGATGGAGATATATCTGTCAATTCTGACATAGACCGGGAAGTTGTTGGCAACACCGTCACTCTGACTGTCAAGGTACAACTTTGATTTTTATTTTAGTTTCCCCAATTGTTATGTCTCCCTGGCTCCCTCCCAGATATACTGTACTACGTATGGTAGTTTCAGGATGTGTATGCTGCAGTTTAGAAACTGCTGTTTCAGACGGTCTTCATTAGTCCCATTGTCACATCAGGTCACATTTGTCCAGTGGTGGAAAAAGTACTCAAATTCTTTACTTAAAGTCGTATTAGGCAGGTCCCAAAATGTTTTTTTAGCAGCCTCTGCTGGTCATTACCGTCACTGCAGGTCGTTCGTTTATTCCTGCATTACCCAGAATTCCATTTGTTTTCACCGGGAGACGGAAGCGTTTAAAAAAGCGTTCTTTTAATTGTTTTATACTATCTGCGGATCGTTTCTCTTAGCCAGTGGAACATTAGTTACCGTGAGCTGTGTTTTCTTTTGCTGTTGTTTTTCCATCTTCAAATCCTATAATGTCTTAAAAACAGCGTAAGATTCCTTTTTGTTATTAGCGCGGTAGTTCCTGGCCAAACAGGAAACCGGTGCGGTAATTCCTGGCCAAACAGGAAACCGGTGCATTTTCGTTTCTGTGTTCCGGCCGGATGACGTCATTTTCGCGGGAATGACACCCTGGCCACCGTTTCAATAGAAAATAGTTCATAAAAGGCTTTCGGGGGTGAAATTCATGGAGTGGGTGTTGTGAAACATTTGCCACTCACGAAAGATTTACAATTTAACTTTAGTTTTTTTGAAAAGTTACCTAGTATAACTTTAAGTAAAAGTACCAATACTGGTGCAATATAGAAATACTCTGTTACATGTAAAAGTCCAGAATTCAAAATTGACTTGAGTAAAAGTACAAAAGTATTGCCATCAAAATGTACTTAAAGTACCAAAAGTAAAGTACAAAAATATTTGAAAATAGCAGATCTGCAATCGATGCGACGCGTTGTGAGCTTGCAGATCGGCTATTTTCAAATAGCCTAGGTATAGAATAGGACTAAAGTGGTTAATGTATGTTTTATAATGTAATCATTTATATCTGCAAAGTAACTAGAAACTAAAGTTTTCAAATAATTGTAGTGGAGTAAAAGTATTATATTTGCCTCTGCGATGTAGTGGAGTAGAAGTAAAAGTATTGAAAAAGGGAAATACTCCAGTAAAGTACAAATTCCTCAAAAGTGTACTTAAGTAGGCTACAGTACTTGAGTAAATGTACTTCGCTACTTTACCCCACTGGGGTTCATCCTATCAGTAATACAATAAATAAAATTACCCACTGGTTTGCACAGGTTAATTTACAAATCATTCATTTGACCAGGGTTCATGCTGCTTACTCCCCTCTTGCAGTTTTAAGAGGCTCTGCTAAATTGTAATGATACAGTACTTGTAATTATAATTGTAACGTAATTGTAATTGAATCCTATTTGTAATTGTGTTCTATTCCCCTAGGCTATGGAGACCAATCTAAACATCCATGGTGTTCGCGCCAGTGCCTTTGCCGACGTAGAGATCACCATTAAAGACATAAATGACCAATACCCTCTGTTTTACATGTGTGATGAAACATACATGTGTGGTGAAACATCCGTACCGGTGGATACCTTCACAGGAGAGGTCTTTGAGCACTCGCTAGGCAATATTCCCATCAACATGACAGTCAAAGACTTGGATGAGGTCAGTGATGGAAATAGTACTCACTTTTTTTTTACTTAGGTAAAAGTATCAATACTGCAATGTAGAAATACAAGTAAAAGTCCAGTATTCAAGTAAAATGTATTGGCATCGAAATATAGTACCAAAAGTTAAAGTATTCATTACGCAGAATGTCCCATTTCACAAGGTTTCAAATGTATACAAATCTTTTGAAAATAACCGATCTACAAGCTCACAACAACGCGTTGCAATGCAACTTGTATTTTCAAATAGTCAAAGTATACATAGGCCTGAAGTGGTTTAATAATGTATGTTTTGTAATAATCATCAAAATATACAAAGTAACAAGTAACTTAAGTTTCCAAATAATTGTAGTGGGGTAAAAGTATACAATATTTGCCTCTGAGATGCAGTGCAGTAGAAGTAAAAGTATTGAAAATTGGAAATACTCCAGCGAAGTTAAAACATACCTCAAAATTGTACTTAAGTACAGTACTTACTTGAGTACATGTACACCAGTACCACACTGGATAAGGTCAAGGACACACTCTTCATTTCAGTACTTATTAAACCTCTCTCAGATTGTTAATTGGAAAATGCCAATGTTATTGTAAACCCTCAAGGTGTAGCCTGTGGAAGCAGTGCATATCTGTTTATCGAGATTTATTACAGACGATCTCTGTGAGAAATTCGGGTGGACTTCACTCAGGGTGCGGAGACAGACAGTATCTTTTAAGATTCCGATTAATCACTCCGCATACTCACTCATGAGGCGCAGTTTACGGAGCTAGTTCAGGCCAGGCAACTCAAGGGATTGGGCTAACCGATCAGGTGACTAGTCACATGCACTCTTCTCCTGGTCGGTGGGTTATAAGTATTGCTCTGCCTACCTGTTCATTCTAGTTGCGCTCTTCTGCTGCGCTGACGTGCCGACGCTGCGCTGCTCTGCTGCTGAGATTCCTGCCGGATCTGCTGCCTTTGCTTGCCTACGTATGCTGCTGACCATGAACAGTCTCATCCCACCGCCTCCCCGGCATCCACCTGTAGGCTCTGTTTCTAGATCCCCGTGGGGGTCTTTATTCATTCCCTGTAAATGCTATTTGGCATGTAACATTTATTAAAATGTTATTCTTACAGGGAGTGAATGGATTCAGAGTCCTGACGCCAAACTATGCTTCTTCATGCTTTCTATATCCATGCTCAAGCTTGCTTGATATATATTCTAATCCAATCCAAGAGTTGTCTGAGTGAAATTGGGAGATATTTCTATAGATCCCTTGTATGTTGGGATGTTGGGAAACCACAGCTTTCCAAAAACAAAACCATTAAAGTAATGAAACCTGGATTATGTTTAATAGCGGATGACTTTTCTGGTGTTTGCAGGGGAAACAGGCAGAAATCAAACTGAGCATTGCCGGACCCGATAAGGACGTGTTTGCTGTGGGTCCCACGCTTGCCTTTTCAGAGAGCGTTGTTCAGCTCATGGTCAAAAACTCGCTGGACCTGGATTTCGAGACAAAAAAAGAGATGGTGATTCAGGTAAGCACAGGTGGCAGAATTGAGGTGTCAAGCAATGAAACCTGAAAATGATTTTGCGCTGTGAAAACGTCTGAGAACCACTGGTCTACACGAACACAATTGGCCCGGGTGGGGAGGGTGCATGTATTCCTACGGTCTGGGGGGTGGCGGCACCTGTCAGCAGGGAGTGTTGGGCGGCAGGAGTAGGACGGAGGCTCTACGTCCTCCCGGTGGGGGCTCCTCACTGGCAGGTGAGTCAGTAGGATGTGACAGCAGTGACAATAGAGAAATGTGTGTGGGGAGGAATCAATTGGCATAACGACTAAATTGGGGAGAAAAAGGGGTAAAAGAAAAAAGAAGTTTTTGTGCTGTTGGTGACGATGATGCTATTTCCTGGTTTCTTTTGTCTTGCGGTACAGGTGATCGCAGAAGACGCACAAAAGAGTGCCTTCCGCTCTACTGCTACTGTCACCATCAAGATCAAAGACGTGAACGACATCAGCCCCAAATTCCCACAGGAGTCGTATTTGATAAACGTTAAGGAGCACAGTCCAAATGGCACAGCAGTTGCTAACATTACTGTAAGTTGTTACCTATCAATCTGTAGTATTTTAGACTTAAGCTTTACAAAGAGCTGCAGTCATCTTGACATTATTGACTGCTGCCTCCCATAAAGAAAGGTTTTATAAGAAATTCTATAGGATTATTCCGTGTATTATTCGAATTTAATGGTAAATTTAATCCCAAACTTGTAATGTATGCTCTGTGATTTGCACGACATATACTGTATGTGAAAACATTATACATGGTTTGTATGTGGTTATTATTTAGTCACAAGCTCTTTTCATTGGTTAAATATTCATAAAACCCACAGACAGACTTAAACACTTTCACTTAAAAAATACAACATCTACAAGTTGTGTGCTTGCAGATCTGCTATTTATGCTACTGTCGTGTATGACACTGTAGTTCGACGAAGTCGGGCGTTAATTTACGAAAAAACAAAGAGTTGAAATATGGAGATTCAAGGCTTCTGACCGACAGCAACAATATGTAAGAAAAAAACAAAATCAGTAGGTACAGGGTCACACCCATGTAGAAACATGTGCAAGGAACAGGGAGTATTTTCGGACTGTATTGACATTCACAAAGGGTCATATCTTTTTCAGGCAGAGGATCCTGACACAATGGATGAAGGCAAACTGACCTACAGACTGCTCCCAGACAATATGTATGACTATCCTTTATCTACTGTAACATTATGGCTTCTGTAAATGTAACCATGCTTAGGCCTGTCACAATTATTACATACTGTAATTGCCTAATCATAATTATTTGAGGTATTCGCGATTATCTTGGCTTATTACACGGCTTGGTTGAATGCTTGATTCTTTTCTTTTTAGCTACTTATTTGTTGGCTTTTATGCCTTTATTGATAGGATAGGATAGTAGGCTGACAGGAAATGGGGTGAGAGATGGGGGTTGACATGCAGCAAAGGCCGTCGGGATCGGGACTCGAACCCGCGACGCGCTGTCAGGCTACTTTAGAGCCCGAATGCTTGATTCTGATTGGTCAATCGCTGAATTCAGCTGTGTGTTACTTCTGGATAATGACCGATGAGCTCTATAACAGATCGCTGTCTAATCAAAGACTCAGAGCACCTGCTCATATCAACCTGATTTTATGCTGTATCCAACATTACAGCCATGTAAACAAGCACATGTCATTTTTTGAAAACATTTGAAGCGAGAAATAGACAATGCAGTAACCAAAAATGTATTCTATTTGATCAACTACACTTCCTTGTTTTCCGAGGCGACCGTGTCCGCCCAGCGCAACACTTATGGAATACTTTCATTGCCGTAAGCAAGGAAATGCTTAGTTTTGTTGTTACTTTTGGGTCAATTTATCAATTTATTTATAGGTAGCCTAGGCTATAAGTAGTAGCCGTGTAATAA